>NC_056000.1:38311700-38622456 GCF_018446385.1 Zingiber officinale | reverse complement strand
GTTGTCCTAGATTCCTAGTTCATATTTTGAATCTGTATAAACTATAAACATCAAATCATCGATGGTTGCCCTAGACTCATTCTTGAGGTAGAATATTATTATTGTTGTAAATAAGATTGCTTTGTGTTCTTTATTCAGTTTGCTAGTCTCTGGCTGGTTTCAGAAAATGAATTTGGGTTTTCAAATGAAACAACATTTTGGCCAATTGTATGCAACTTTGTATTACAAGAGGTTGTTTTCACGACTTAGATCTGTGACCCCAAGGTCATATGATGATAATTTTATCGTTGCACCAAGGCTCCCCTTCAACTTGACATCTAAGAATATTTAAGAAAAATAAATATTGTCACTTCAATACACAATGATTGTAAGGGTAGAATCTAATCAATTGATTGTAAATTCTAACCAATTAAGAAAATAATACAAAAAAAAGGATAGCCCGGTGCACGAAGCTTCCGCCATGCGGGGTCCCGGGGAAGGGATTAAGAAAATAAGTTAAACCAAATATATTGGACATCGGTTGAAATGTCGTTCCGTGCCGCGATGATTTTTACCGTTCTGTCGGGCGGCCGAAATCGGCACAGGAGGCGTCCCCGTCTCGACAGCGCCGAAGGAGACGCGGGACGCCTCTGACGGCGTCCTACAATGCCTTCGGCACCGAAGGCGTCGCCGAAAGCGTTCGACGACCTTGCCGGTGTCGTCGGATGCTTTTGGCGCTGTTGGACACCCCCGCGAGGATCGTGGGCGATCTCGCATCCGCGAGCTTTTTCTTTTTCAATAATTAATTATTTTATTTAATTAATTTAAATAATTCCTAAGGAGGATGCGTAATATTTCGATGAGGCTTTGATAAACCCTAATTAAATTATCCTAATAATATATATAAAAAATATATTTAAAATTAAAATAAATTTAATAAATTTTATTAATTAATATTCTGAAAAAATAATGTTTTAAATTTCATTTAAAATTTTTAAAAAATATAATAATTCTTATTTATATTCTAATATATATTTTATTATTTTAAATTTCATTTAAATTTTTTAAAAAATCTTTAAAAATTCTAAATGTTTTTTAAAAAATTCTAATAAATTATATTTATATTCTGATATTCTTTTTTATTTTAAATTTTTTTAGTTAATATTTTTTTACTATTTAAAATATATATTATTTAATTAATAACTAATTAAATAATATATAGTTAATTTATATAATTATTATTATATATAAAGTAATATCTTGTATTAATTTATATTCTTATTATTATTATTATTTAGATAGTTCCATTTTAATTTGAATTATTGATATATTAATTCTGTTTAAATAAAATGATTTTTAATTATTTTTTCTAATAATATTAAATTATTCAATAATTGAGAACTTATAATAAATCAATATACAACTTATTTTTATATACACCATAAATATATTTATCTTATAATTACTATATATAAATAAAAAAATATCGAAACTGTATCGGTACGACACGATACAATACCGAAACCTTATCATTCCGATTTGAGACCAAAACCTCGGCACGGGTCGAAATTTTAAACCTTGATATTGGATAAATCTTATGTTATATGATAAAAGTATAAAGCTCGGAGAAAGTGGAAGTGGAATATCAAAGTTAACAATGATATAAAGCCAAGGATGGCCAAGATGGATATGACATGAAATAAGAATTAAGAAGAACAAATCTTGTCCTATTAATATACAATGACAGTGAGTGTGAAATCGATAGTGACTTAGAGATTTTTGCCTTTCATATGAAGACAATGACTTTTATATGAAAAGCAATTGATGAAATTTTTTTATTGTGTATTTCTTTTCATATCCTAATGGAATAAAATAAATTATAATTTATACATTGTCATCAATGTAGGATATGGACCGATATATTCTTGTTATGTGTCAAAAACAACTTCATCTATACTGTTATGTGATTAAATGGAAAATTATTAATTATATTATTTTTACAAATTTTTGGAAATCAAAACTAAGCTGAATAAAATAAATTCCTTTTAAACATAGTATATGATTTTTATTTGAACATTACGTTTCATGATTTGATAGAATTTGCAATTCTAAAACTGAATGATCCTTGATAGAAACTTCAATTTGACAACCTTACCTTAAGACAATTTATTCACATCTCTGTAACTAATAACTGAGTAATTCTGAATGCTTCCAAGACCTTGAATAAGGTTATAGATATGCAAATTTTGTGTAACTTTCTGTTATTGTTGTTGAATAATTCAGTTCCATAAAATTCATGCACTAACAATAATTTACTGCTTACCACTCTTGAAGTCTTATAAGTTGGACCCCATGCATCACTTGCAAGGCAACAAAAAAAATTGAGACCAGAAACATCTCAAGAAGAGAAACGGAAGCAACTCTTTTATACACAATTCCATATTTTGCAGTTTAATTCTCCTGCTTTTACATATACTACTTTTCTAGTCCTTAGTTTTCTAACAATTATGCTGCTCAAATTAGTAACATTTTGTTTTTTGTTCTGATTGAGGATCACATCTTCTCATGACCTGGATGAGTTAATAGGTTCTAAACTTCTAATAAGATAAGAAATCTGGTGCAGACTTGGGTATCCAGTGAATGATACTGTCATAAAATGCTCAAGACTAACTTGGCATGACTGCATAGTGTAAACTCTCATTTACGGTTTACCTCAATTGAAATGGATATTCGACAGGGAATTTTGAGAAATAGCATGTGGCTTATGATCCTCATGCAAGGGAAACTAAAGATAATAACTAGATGTAATGCAGAGATGCGCCATTGGCTGGATTACAATCATCTTGTTGATGCCTTGATGGTGAAATGTTAGACATGTGAGACTCAAAAGCTTGTGCTGAAGAGTATAACATCAAAATGCAATTATAAACTATTGTCAGATATAGTTTGTATCTTGTCGGTAGTTTTCTTTTCCCTTTATTTAAGTATATGTTGAAAACTACAAACAAAGTGATTTTGTTATCCATTTCTGTTTTCCTGTTTTCTGAATCTAAATTATAAAGAGCGATAAATGTTTGGTATGTTCTCTTATCTGACACTTTCTGCTTCATTGAATTATGTGAAATTTCAGCATTTGTTAGAAGCCGTTGTTCCATTGATGAAGGAAAAAGAGAAGTTATTGCAGGATTATGAAGATCTCAAATTGAAACTTGATCGAGAATATGATGAGCATGCAGAAAATAAAAGAGGTTTCCAGCAGGACATTGAAATGCTTATGACACTCAATAATCGGATCAAAGAGTGTGTTTGATTTTCTTGCATCTACATTTTTTATTTCCTATGTTGTTTCTTTAACTAATAAGCTATGGTCTAATACTTAATCTTAGATACCTTGACTCAAAGAAAGTTGAGAAATTAAAGGACTTGCAAGAAAGGCACGGATTATCTGAATCACAACTGCAAAGATGTGACACAAGGAAGCAGGAAATTTCAACTGATTTGAACAAGAGTAAAGAGTTAATGAGAAATCAAGATCAGCTAAAAAGAAACATTGATGATAATTTGAACTATAGGAAGACAAAAGCTGATGTAGATGAACTTACTCATGAAATTGAGAGCCTAGAGGAGAAGGTACTATCTATTGGCAGTATGTCCAGTCTAGAAGCGGATCTTAAAAAACATCTGCAGACAAAGGAGAGACTTCTTTCAGAGGTAATATGTGCGCAAATTAGTTTCCTGCTTTGTTGCTAATTAACTATTTAAGCTTCAAGAATCAATTACCAATTGAAAAATATCCACGTATTATTATCATCAAATTAATTGCCCATCTATCTTTACCATCCCATTACGCATGCAAAATGTCAATATTATTGCTAACTATTAAATGGGTGACTTTGCGTACTTCTAGCAATTGTTATTCTCGTTATCATTTATTCATGTAATTCCCACCTCATTAACTTTTTTAATCCTCATATTTATCCATATACAGACATTTTGTATGTGCATTTGATTTCCTCTTTATTTTATTTTAATTTAAAATATCTTTATTCTTTTTAATATTTTGCCATTCAGATTTAATTTTCATATATAATTATGTTCAACTATTTATTTATTTCAAATAAGTAATTATTTTAATTATTAAAATTGATTAGTTCTTATTTTGTATTTTATTTGTTTGCTTTTGAGTAAATTGTTCCCATGAATTCAATCTAACTAAAATATTCTCTATGTTTATAATTTAGTTATGTAGCTTTTACATATAGTGTTTTTTGCAATTGGTTAATTAATTTTGTGCCACTTAGAGCCCATGCAATTTCAAGGTTGACCAATTGAGAAGAAAAATGAAAAAAAAAATTAAGATTTTTTTAAAATGTTAAAATTATGAGAGATAAATATAGTAGAGTTATTAAATCCAATACATTTATTGATGACAATAAAATCATATTAAAAATTTAAATCTAAAGTTAAAAATGGGCGCGTAATGCACTAATGGGCAGTGTCTAGCAATCCTCTAATGCATCTATTGCTTCTAGTGTAAAGCATGCAAAATAGTCTTTCAAATGAAAAGAAAAACTTATAACAAAGATAAAAAGTATTATATTTATAATCACATTTCATAATACAAGCACTGTGAGAAAATAGTGTGAAGCATGCAAAAGAGTCTTCCAATGAAACAGAATAGCTTCTAAAAATATATAAAATATATTGTATCTAGAATAACATTTCATAATGCAGGTACTGTGAGAGAAAATAGTTGAATGAGAATAAGTATCATCCATGAGCAGGCTACGAACTGGGCAATATGTAAAACTGAACTAGAACGCCCTGAATTACCGAACTGTAGAATGGAAGAATTAGAAATACATAAGGATGAATCCTTATTGATTCCCGAAAATGGTTAAGCAAATTTCTTATACTGCTGATATAATTCTCTATAGAATATTTTTAATCAATGCTTAGTAGGATGTGAGACTGATGATAATTATGTGTTCTATATTCCTATGAGCAATAATTTACAGATTGTAGTTGATGAAATTAAGGTAGTGTTTATTGAAGTAATAGACTCGTTAGAATATATAAGACCTTGTGAATGGTATAAAAAAAAAAGAAAGAATGGTGGTTACTACTACAACATTGCTTTTAATGGCTGTATTTTCACTTTTTGTGCAATTTCTCCTGCTAATCATGTTTTATCTTCTTAATCAAATAGGAAAATCATTGGTCTTGAAATAAATGGTAATTCTATATGTAATTGTTTATCATGACAGTAATCAAGTATCCTAAATTTCTGCTGTTACATGACAGATGAACAGGTGTCATGGAACCCTATCTGTCTATCAAAGTAACATATCAAAGTACAAGATCGACCTTAAACATGCTCAATACAATGATATTGATAAGAGATATTTCAATCAGCTGATTCAACTTAAGGTATGCATTTCTCTTGATGTTGTTATTTCAGTTGACATTCTTCAAGTGCATTATAATCATTACTAATCAGTTTACTTGCAGACAACGGAAATGGCAAACAAGGACCTTGACAGATACTACAATGCACTTGATAAGTAAGCACTTTGATCTCACCATAAGTTAGTTTCCTTTGTACTTCGTGTTTGACAATATAACCAATTGTCATGGACTTGAATATTGTGATATAAAGCCTCAAACTACCTTTGTTTTATCTTTTTGGAAATTTTCTGGTGGATAATTCATGGGGGATCTCTGGGAGCATCATAATCTTATCCAATGAAATTCTATCAAACTTTATGACTTAATTACTTGGATATTCATGGTTAGCATTGCATGTACACAACTTGTGTTATTGTATCCTGTAGACAAGAGATGCCTTACCTAAATCAGAAGTTCATTAGAATGAAAGTACAAAACTATGTGAGATGCACCAACAAACGCCAGAATTTTGGTAGAGGCAATGTTTAATTTATCACAACTACAAGCATTTTGTCTTGCCTGACATATTGTGCATTTACCATGCGTCAGTGAAGCTATTTTTTTCCCCCAAAATAAGCTTTGGCATTATGTGTGCCACTTCTGTCAAGCAGTTTATGCTTTCGTTGTATATAGCTGAGGCTCTAAAACCCATACGGCTTTTGGTTTCATCATTATCAAACTGTGTTTGTCCCAACTATTTGAACTTGGCTACATAAATTTTCTATTTCCATTGACCCATATAATAAGATTTAGTTTCATGTTCATGGGTTTTGACAAATATGATGTTGGCTATCTAGGCCTAACAGAACCCTTTATCTTTTACCATCTGGACTTGGGACTCATTGGCAGTTTTGGCAAGCAAACATATATGTGACCCTTATTAAGTTTTAAATTGGACTGTAAACTAGTTATATTTTTCTTGTTAACAATGTCAACACATGCTAATAAGATAATTCATATCTATCACATAATGAATATTCAAATGGCAATAAGATATAATCTTTTAAGACAACTGATGAATGGAACATATAAACTAAACATTGATGCACAAATTTGTTTGCCTTTCTTTAGGAAGGGAGGTAAGAAAGGTTTTAGAACAAGTATGCAAGTTGCTTGTAATTGAGTCGCTGCGTAGTGTATATGAAATATTTAAGGGCATCCACAATGTATATGAATTCATTTTTGCCGGTAGATTATTTAACATTAAATTTATGCATAAAAATGCATTTTAATCACAATTTTTTTTTTTTTAAACCTACTTCATAAGAATACAACATGCAAAGACCCCAACACCACCTAGGCAACACCTATAACAAAATTTATGTTTCTAACATTTTTCTACAAAGCATGTAGTGTGTGTTGGTGCAGCAGAAGAAGTTTGAATCGTTAGAGGGGAGGGGTGAATAACATACCTGTAATTAAAGTTAATCTATTTCTCTTGCTAACAAACTAGCAAGGACACACACATTAATTGTAAAAAGCAATCATACAAAATGGAAAAAGGACATGAAGTTTACTTGGTTACAACCCTTAGGTTATTATCCAAGACTATGAAAAACTTCACTAGAATTCCTTTTTCGAACACAAGTTAGAGGCGAAGAAGCCCCTTATAGCAGTTGAGCACAAAAGTAGATTGTAACGAAAAATAAATAACTTAAACAGTGAATTCGAGTGTGTCTATTTAACTTCGAGCTCTATTCCTTTATTTATAGCCTTCATCTTCGATTTGATTGTTTACTGACGTGGCACCTTTCGGGCGCCTAGAGTCGTCTAACTCGATCCACTTTGGCAATGGTTTGCTATGACTTCATGCATTCTGGGTGCTTGGAAGTGATTTGGGCGCCTAGAGTTGGCTGACGTGTACGTCGTCCTGATCTGTTTCGACAGCGGTTCTGTTGACGTGGCCACGACATTCGAGTGCCTGAATTTGTTCCGGGCACTGGAATGGTCAACTTGTGGAGTTGATCATTTTCTTTTCCAATTGTCTGGGTGATTGCATCGCGGAATTAAGCTCACCCCAACTCAATTCTCTCATATGCATCTCGTGCGTCCTCGTTCCATCATAGTACTCTTCCGCAGCTTCTCGTCTATCAGATGCACTAAGCCTGTCGACTCCTTTCCTTGAAACCCTTCACAACCGCTTGCGTCTTCTGCCATCTCGGATGCTTATGTGTTCCCCTAGGTCCCTATACACTTGGACACACAACTTAAATTCACAGGGTCTAACTTAATCTGTGTTGAACTCATATCAGAACTGTGGCTTAACCACTTGAGGTATTTACAATCTCCTCCTTTTTGATGTGAATCAACACAGATTAAGTTAGAGATAAAATAAAAAGAAGCAACAAATAGTTGAAAGTAGCAAAGCAAAATAAATTACTTGATTTATCAAATATTTTTGAATGATAAAATATTTTGATACTTTTCTACTTGAGCCCCTAGAATTTTGAAAATTATATTTTGGTTCTTCCCTTCCAACTTTTTTTTCTTTGGTTCTTTAATAAATTAAAATTATTTGAATCAATTTGATCCATTAATCTTAAGTTTTCATTTGACAATCTCTCATATTCTTCTTTTGAGCTTGAATTGTCTAATTTAACTTTCTTCAATTCTTTATGCTTAGTTCTTAATTTACACAATGAGCTAGGAAACATTTTAATCGCATCATAAAGCTGATCTAAGGGTAGAAGTCTTGCCTCACTTACCGTGTTAGATTCGTTGATTGAGGCGCCCCTGCACTATTGCTTTATGCGGTTGATGAGTAGTCATCTTTTTTTGCAAGCCCCGCTATTTATTCTGACTCTGAATCTTTTAAGGAATCGTCTCAAGTTGCTTTTAAATTCTTGTATTTGTCTTGTAGGCTTCTTGTCCTTGGCCTTTTCTTTGTTCTTTTTCTCGACCTTGGGGCAATTGTCCTTGATGTGACCTTCCTTGTCACAATTGAAGCACCTTACTTTCCTTTTCTCCTTTCTTCTTAGTAGTCTTGAGCCATGTTTCTTATCAAACTTGTTAGATTAAAAAATTTGTTCATCTTCCTTACCTGATAAGCTTCATCATCTTCGTCCAAAGATGTGTCTGATTCTGATTCGCTCTTCTTTGCATTTATAGCGATATTGTGGTTCGTCATTCCTATTTTTTTCATACCTGCACATCTAGATTCGTGTAATTCCATAGTGGAAAATAATTCGTTTAAACTGCTTATCTCGAGATTTTTTGAAATATAGTAGGAGTCTACTATCAATATCCATTCTCGAGTTCTTGGAAATGCATTGAGTGCAGATCTTGATTTGTGATTATTTCTCTGAGGTTGCTGAGACTAGTGAGGATCTCTTTTAACTTGCCTTCATGGAGTTCCATAAACTTTTTCCAAAGAACTTTGGCAGAGTCGTAGGCGTCAATCTGGTTGAGTTCTTGCGCTAGTGGTACACTTAGCAAGTGAAACTCAGCCTTACCATTAGCCATGAACTCGTCTCGTTGGTCGATAGTTTTTCCTCGATTTCTTCAGCATCCTTGTTTATGGGCACTTTGAAACCATGCTTTATATAAAGTATAATATCAAAATTAGTTTTAAAAAATACCTTCATTTTCTTTTTTCATATTGTGAACTCACCCTCGAATTTAGGTGGATGGATGTTTGATCTAGCTATTTTCTTGATCCCCTCTTATTGCACAATCGACGATTAGTCCTTCTAGCGGTTCGAGCTCTGATATCAATTGTTGGCGTAGTGGAAGCGGTTTGGATCATGGTTTGCAAAATCGCAATCCAGATCGTACGATCCGGAAACCCAAAATTGATCTAGGATCGCGCATAATCGATTTTTGCAGTAGGATCGTAGTAGGATTGGTAGAATTGGTAGGATCGGTGGAAGCTTTGAGAAGTCATAACTTTTGACTCAGATTGAATCACGGGGCCTATAATATATCAAATCAAATCTCGTTCAGAGATCTTTAATAAATTTCAAAGTTTATCCTTAGCTACTCTATTTCAAACCCAAAAAATATCATTTAAATCCTTTTTGGATGTCCAGAAGATTTTATCTTTTTTTTTTAATTATTTTTTTGCCTTATTAGGGTTTTAAATTATTTAAGCATATGTTTAATTATTTTTGAATTAGTTTTTTTATCAATAATATTCTGTCATTTCTTTTTCCCAAAATGATGAGTTTTTGGATACCTATTATCTAGTATTGTGTGGCATCAACTAGTGTTTAGAAGATTATTTCCAACGTTCATATTTGAATCAAAGGATTCAATAACTTCTGTTATGAACGTTAGGTGCTTTGTTGACCTTTAAATTTGATCATCTTATAAACTAAGGAAATATTTTTACCGTTGAATGTGTTATTATTATTGTGTTAATAAAAATTTTATATTCTTTCATTTTATGATATGAAAATATAAATATTATTACTATGCGAGAATGGTAGTTAAATTACTAGTTAATTTAAATTTGTACATATAGTAATGTAAAATGAGGTGCTGAGTGTAAATAATTGCATATATATGCAAATTAGTTATCTATTTATGTGTAAATGAGTTTTTTAGATATTTTTTCTAATTATTAATCATGTATGATAAGATATTAAGGGTTTTTGGTAGGATCGTACGATTTTACGATCCGATCCCAACCGATTCGATCCTGACCCTAAATCGATTTTGCCTAGGATCGCGATTCTACAAATTATGATTTGGATCGTTAGAGGGGAGGGGTAAATACCGACCAACAGTTAAAGTTCGGGTGCCTGGACTCGTCGAACTCAATCCACTTTGGCAACGGTTTGCTAACGGCTCTGGTTGACTTCACGTATTTTGGATGCTTGGAAGTGATTTGGGCACATGGAGTTTGCTGATGTGGACGTCGTCTTGATCCATTTTCGCAACGGCTCTGCTGATGTGGCCACGACATCCGAGCGCTTTTCGGGCACTTGGAAACGTTCCAGGTGCCTGGATTTTTTTCCAATGGGTGATTGCATCTTGGAATTGAGCTTATCTCAACTCAATTCCGTTCTTCTCGAGCAGTCTTCTAGCTTCTGTCTCTCAGATGCATCTCGTGCATCCTTCTCGTTCCACCGGAGTACTCTTCCGTAGATTATCGTCTATCGGATGTACTAAACCTGTCAACTCCTTTCCTTGCAATCCTTCACGACCGCTTGCGTCTTTTGCGGTTTCGGATGCTTGTGTGTTTCCCTAAGTCCCTGTACAAGGTCTAACTTAATCTGTGTTGAACTCACATCAGAACTATTAACCACCTAGGGTACTTATAGTGTGATCTATACAAGAAGTTCCAACAATTTATATGCAAAATTAATAATCTTTTTTAGGAAATATAATCAAGGCTGTTGAATCGAGCTTCAAAGTGTGAGTTGTCTTGTTGATTTTGTGAATATTGTATCGAATTGTGAATCGTAACATTCATGTATATTTTAAGTAAAAAATTACCTTTCTAAAATTTATAAAAGTGTTGGATTATAAGATAATATGATTAATAAAGCACATTGTAACAAATAATAAAATTTATTATAGAATTAAAGATCCTAAAGGTCATATCGTTAGAATAATTGATTAAAACTTTCATCTATCTTTACAAACAATTGAAATATACAAAAAAAATCGTTAAAAAGAAATGTCGTAATCATTCTATATTCCCATTTGAGATGTCATCATCCTCGTGTTGAAGGCATAGCAATTTTTTTCTTTTTCATCTTCAACATTTTTCTTAATAGTTGTACTTACCAAGGAAAGAGACCTTAATGTCTTGGGTAACAGGTTAGCTAGTCATCAACGTCAGTTGCTAAGGATGAGGGCTGGGAGATATGGACATCTTATTGTTGAAGAGGCTTGAAGAATAAGGGAGGGTTGTTGTCTATGGAGGGGTGGCATTCTATGGTGGAAGATGCTCGTGGAATATAGACATCGATTAATGTTGCTGAGCATGAGAGCCAAGAGACTTCCTCTAATCAACGTTGATTACTAAGGGAGCTCAAGGAATACAAACGCCAGTGTCGGCATCCTCTTGTTAATGATTGATTATTGAGGACAGGTGTTCAAATATGTCCTTTGGTTCAAGATGCATCAGGAAGAAGCCACTAAAGCTTCAAACAACTCTGATCGTTTGAGAGATGTTCATTGATGGTTCAGGGTAACGAGCCACAGTTGAGGAAACAACATTTGATTAACAAAGGGTCATAGACAATAAGCCGCCATCGAAGAAGTAACCTTTGGTAAGTGTTGAATACTTCTGAAGATTCCCTTGATTGTAGGGATGATGATTGATTTAGATTCCCTTGATTATTGGGATTGAGATTGATCTTGATTGTATTCCCTTGACTATAGGGATTAAGATGGATTTTTCTTCTCTCCTTATGTATATAAATACTACATGTAAACATATTAATGATAAGATACAGAGATTATCTCTTTTCCACATGATATCAGAGCGAGGTTGAAAGATAAACCCTATTTTTTTTTTCTGCACCGCCGTTCCTTGTGCTGCAGCATCGCCCGACATTGTCGCCCTCCTCTCCTCTTCGCGAACTGATGTCGGTATTTTCCTATGTCATGAGCACACCGTCCTTTGTCCTCTCTTACTGTCCGACGACGGAGAGAAGCTTGAGAGATCAGCAGTTTGGCGACGGTAGGGATTATTCTTCCTGCAATTCCACCGTCCTCACCTATCTTCTTGCAACGCTCAAGCCTTTTTTCGCCGTGTACCCTCTTTCACCGAGCTGATCAATGGCTTTCTCCGACACTCCAAAATCGGATATTTTAATATTTACCAACCATATCACTGCACCACTCTCTTCCGAGCAGTTGGATAGTAAGAACTACTCTTCTTGGGCTACTCACATTGAGCTTTGGCTTGTTGGACAGGGTTATGAGACACATCTCACTCACACCAAAGAGGATGTTCAAGTTGCCGATCGTCCTTTATGGAAAAAGGTTGACACCCAGTTGTGTTGCATTATCCGAGCCACATCCATTCATCTCTTAGGGATGTCTTCCGCACTCACAAAACCTGTAACTCTGTTTAGACACAGGCTCAACAACTCTTTACAAATACCTCTCGACGACTCTATCAGGTATGTGAAGATCTCATGACCATCCTCAATGCCCATCAGGTTAAGGATTCAATGTCTATCTATCTAGGTTCAATCTCTTGTCTTCTTTGTGACTTTAATGAACTACTTCCACTTGCGGCCACTCTTGTTGCGGAGCTTGAAAATCGGAAGAAATTTTTTGTCTTTGGCTTTATATGATCTGCCCACAGATTATTCTCATGTTCGTGATCAGATCCTGGGCAGCCCTATAGAAGCTACCATGGACAGTACTTGAGCAATTCTGCTCCGTGTCTCTGCCAAAGTCTTGTCGTTGCCTTCTTCTATTCCTGTTAACTCGTCAACTTTGGTCTTTCGAAACAACAATAGACCTCCACCTCGTAAGGGTGGCAAAGGATGTCCTTGGTGTGATCACTGCCATCGACCAGGACACACGATTAATAAGTGTTGGAGTCTCCATGGTTAACCTCTTCGTGTTGCTCAGATCGCTCAGAGTTCTGTCACTTCTTCAGCTTCCGCTGCACAATTGCCACCGGATCTGACCCCACCACCTTCCTATGATGACTTTCTGAAATGGTATGAGAATCATCAGGCTTCGGATTCCATTGCTGTCGTCGCACACACTGGTAATTCCTTTGTTGGCATATCTCGCTCTTCAGGTCCTTGGGTTCTTGACGGCTACGATTATATCACTGGTAATAAATCCTTTTTTTCTTCTTTCTCTACTTCCGGTTATTTACCCTTTGTCACCATGGCCAATGGTTCCCAAACTCAGTCCCAGGTGTTGGCATTGCTCATTCTTCCCCATCTCTTTCTATTCATAATGTTCTTTATTCCTCCGGAGCTCCCTTTAATTTATTTTCTATAAGCCAACTCAGTTACTCGGGCCTTTGATTGTGTCATCTTTTTTACTAAAGCTTTTGTTTCCCTACAATACCGGAGTACGGGGAGGATGATTGGCTTCGGATGTGAGTCTCATGGCCTATACAGGCTTCAACAACCCTCTCTTGTTGGTTCAGCGGTGACATATCCACTTCTTATTCATGCTCAGTTGGGACATCCAGGTCTGGATAAGTTGAAGCAATTACATCCTAGTCTTTCTCACTTAAGAGTCTTTGTCTTGTGAGTCATGCCAATTAGGAAAGCATGTTCATAGTTCTTTTTCTCCTCGTATTGAGTCGGGTTATGCCCCTTTTTTCTTTGGTTCATTCTGATGTTTGGGATCCGAGTCATATTTCTTCTACATTGGGATCACGATATTTTGTTACTTTTGTAGACGATTTTTCTCGTTGCACTTGGTTATATCTGATGAAGGATCGTTCAGAATTGTTTTTTATTTTTCAATTTTTTTCCATAAAATCAAAACTCAATTTGGTATTTCTCTTCGAACTTTGCAAAATGATAATGCACGTGAGTATCTATCTACTCAGTTTCGTATCTTCTTGGCATCTCACAGTGTGTTGCATCCCACGTCTTGCCTTCATATCCCTCAACAGAATGGGGTTGCAGAATGTAAGAATCGTCATCTCCTCGAGACCACCCGGACTCTTCTTCTCCACTCTCACGTTCCTCATCAGTTTTGTGGCGACGCTGTACTTACTGCGCGTTATCTCATCAATCGCATGCCTTCCTCAATTCTCCAGGGTACATTACCTTATCATGTAATTTATCCTCATCAATCTCTTCATCCTTTACCACCTAGGGTCTTTGGTTCTATATGTTTTGCTCATACTCTTGATCCTGACATTGACAAACTCTCTCCCCGGTATTATAAGTGTCTTCCTTGGATACCTCCGGTCTCAGAAAGGGTATAAGTGTTATTCTCATACTCTCCGTCGGTACTTTGTCTCTTTGATTCGGTTCCCTTTTTTTTTTTTAAGCCTCACGCATCTCCATCCAAGTTCTCTCCTCCGTCTGCACTAGTGACTGTCTTTTATCTCCGGGGGCGTCTCTACTACCTCCAGCCCCATCTCCTCCTTTGCAGGTTTATTGGCGTCGTCCTTGCCCTGCTTTGCCATCACCCATCATTGACACTGCCATAGACACACCTTTGGAGCTGAGTCCTTTGCCTCTTTCTCCATTCCCATCTCCTGAGTCTAATATTTCCATTGCACTTTGGAAAGGTATGCGTTCCACTCGTAATCCTTCTCATTATATTTCCTTGAGTTATCATCGTCTTTCTGCTTCCTACTTTTTTTGTCTTTCTTCCTTGTCGTCTGTTTCTCTTCCAAAGACTGCAGGTGATGCCTTTTGCCCATCCAGGATGGAAACAGGCTATGCTTGATGAAATGTGTGTCTTGCAGTGCAGTGGGACTTGGGACCTCATTCCTCTACCACCTGGGAAGTTAGTTGTTGGCTGTCGACGAATGCAGACTGTGAAAGTTGGTCCATACAGCATGGTTGACCGACTTAAGGCTTGCCTCGTCACTCAAGGCTATACTCAGATCTTTGGATTGGATTATGGGACACTTTTTCTCCTATTGTCAAGATATCTTCTGTGCGCCTTTTCCTGTCCATTGCTGCGATTCAACATTGGTCTCTTTATTAGTTGGATATCAAAAATGCATTCTTGCACGGTGACCTTCTCGAGGAGGTCTACATGGAGCAACCTTCGTGTTTTGTTGCTCAGGGGGAGTCTTCTGGTCTTGTATGTCGCCTGTGAAAATCTTTATATGGCCTCAAGCAGTCACTCAGGGCATGGTTCGGTAGATTTAGTACTGTAATTCAACAGTTTGGCATGGCTCGGAGCGAGACTGACCATTCTGTCTTTTATCGCCACTCATCTACTAGTTGCATTTACTTAATGGTTTATGTTAATGATATCATCATCGCAGGTAGTGATCATATCAGGATTTCACAGTAAAACATCTTTCAAACATTTCCAGACAAAGGATCTCGACAAATTTAAATATTTCTTGGGGATAGAAGTTGCACAGTCTAAAGATGAGATCATCATATCCCAAAGGAAGTATGCAATGGATATTTTGGAAGGAACAGAAATGTTAAAATCAAAGACAGTCAACAATCCCATGGATCTTAATGTCAAGCTCTTACTAAATCAGGGGGAACCTCTTCCAGATCCTGAACGGTACAGACGATTAGTAGGGAAACTAAGCTATTTTATTGTTCCTCGTCCGGATATCTCGTTTGCAGTAAGTGTAGTAAGTCAGTTTCTTAACTCTCCATCCAAGGAACATTGTGATGTTGTGACTCGCATTATTCGATATATCAGAGGTGCACCAGGAAAGGGTCTTTTGTATGAAGACAAAGGACATACTTGAGTTGTAGGATATTCTGATGTAGATTGGATAGGATCTCCCACTGATAGAAGATCCACTTATAGGTTTTGTATATTTGTCGGAGATAATCTTATTTTTTGAAAAAACCAAAAACAGAATGTTGTGACAAGATCCAGTGCAGAGGCAGAGAATCGAGCTATGGCCATAGCTAGTCAAGAGCTTACATGGCTAAAATAGTTACTTTAGGAACTAAGGTTTGGAGAGGTTACACAAGTATCACTTATATGTGACAACCAGGCGACCATGCATATCGCCTCGAACTCAGTTTTTTATGACAGGATAAAGCATATTGAAGTTGACTATCATTTTGTGAGAGAGTGTCATATATGGCGAAATATCTACTAGCTTTGTCAATTCACATGATCAACTAGTAGATATATTCACTAAGTCACTAAGAGGTCTCCGAATTGACTATATATGTAACAATCTTGGTGCATATGATCTATATTCTCCAGTTTGAGGGGGAGTGTTGAATACTTCTGAAGATTCCCTTGATTGTGGAGATTATACTTGATTTGGATTCTCTTGATTATTGGAATTGAGATTGATTTTGATTGTATTCCCTTGACGGTAGAGATTGAGATTGATTTTTCTTCTCTCCTTATATATATAAATACCTACATGTAAACATGTTAACGATAAGATAGAGAGATTTTCTCTTTTCCACGTTAAGCAAAGAGTTTAAGACAATACGATGTGTGAAGGATCAAAGATGAATCATCAAATAGAGTAACCCATGATATTTTTCAAAGCCTAAATTAATTGTGCGGAACAAATTATTTACCCAATTACATTTAATTAATGGATAAGTTCAAGAATCAGTTGATTGACATTGAATCAAGTTGGAATTGTATTGAGTGAGACCGATTTTTGACACAAATGATTCACCTATATGGTTTGAATCGTTTTGGGTGCAAGTCCAATTAAATTGTGCCATTTGAATTGTGAATCATACAATTCTGATATTTATGAACATAGTAATAAAGTTCAGTTATCCCACTTACTCCCTCTCTAAACTAACTTTTGCATTATTAGTTTATATGATATATTATAAATGATTTGTTATTTTTCCTCGGCTGTTCATTAGCATTCAAAACTTTTGCTACTAAATTTTATGTAAAACTTCACCTAGATGCAACATCCGTTTGTTCTGAATCACTTAATGTCATTCGTTTGCACTCATGAATAGTTTATAATTAGCTTGTGTCTGTTGGAGAGGAGGAAGAAGGGAAAGAAAGAAAAAGAGTGTTGGAAGGGAAGAGAGGAAGGAAGGGAGGGGAGAAATTTCCTTTGTTTTGTCTCCTTGAAAAGAGAGGAATGGAATCATAAACTTAATCATTTCCTTGTATAGTAACCAAGGTTCTAAACTTAGAATATTGGTTAAACCTTTCAATTTTTGTCATTCCCAAAACATGCAGGGTTAAGCAGGTCTTTTCAGCGCTTTCCTTTTTTTCCTTTCCTCTTCCACCCACTTTTGGAAGGAAAGAAAGGTAAGGAAAGAAGTTTCAAATTGTTCCTTTTCTCCCCTTTTTGTTCTTCTACCACCGAAGTAGATAAGACTGCCTTTCCTCCTCCCATCCATTTATTTGGTTCCCTTCCTAAGTAAAGACAGCATTAAAGATAAATTAAACCTGTCATCTGACTCTTCTTCTTTCAGTATTCATAAACTATGTTGTAAACTGTTGGATTGGACTTTGGGCTGCCAAATTGAAGATGAAAGAAATATTTGATTGCACATGGATATATGATGCACTGAAGCTCATATTGTTGGTATGCACAACTGCATGGACTTTTTGAAAGTATGGTCAAGTCTAATAGATTTATATAGACTGGCTGAGCCAATTGATGATTGAAGCAATAAAGAATTTGCTTGTGCTCTTTATGGCTGTTTAATCTTTTATAAAGTGCATATTAATCCAATTACCTAATAACATCAACAAAGCATATCACCCTTTTGAGGTTTGCACCACTGGATATGGATATGCAGCTACATGGATGGCTTAAACATGACACCTGCCCATCAGAAAATACTCAATGAACTTGTCATTCTATGTAAGGAAGACAGATGTTAATGTGATAATCCAACTCAGGCTTATCATTTGCAATGCCTTGGATGTTTTCCCTTTTGTAATGTTTAACGACATGCAATGCATCTCCTCTTGACAGTTTGATCTTTGACTATTTTCTCGTTCTCTATGATACATTTGTTCAACTGCAGTTGCATGCCACGCCTCTCTGTGCCAAACGTTTTGCACAATGAAAGAAATTAGAATTTTAGTTCCCTCCTATTGCTGTGCCTGTATTTTTTTTTTCCGTAGCGCTGGCTTCCTTGATGATAAATTATTTTCTGTCACCAGGGCACTCATGCGTTTTCATACAATGAAAATGGAGGAAATAAATAAGATCATAAAAGAATTATGGCAGCAAACATATAGGGGCCAGGATATAGATTACATTAGTATCCACTCTGATTCGGAAGGTGCTGGGAGCCGGTCATACAGCTACAGAGTAAGGACAATAATATTAATTAAAAGATTAAGCAACAATTCTAATCTGTGGTGATTATTCAGGTCCTGATGCAGACTGGTGAAACCGAGCTTGAGATGAGGGGAAGGTGCAGTGCTGGTCAAAAGGTGATTTCTTTTATTTTGCTTTGTTATTTCTGTTTTTGTATATTGTTTTATAGAGGTCAAATTTGATCACTGATTGATAAGTTTGGGAAAGAAATATACTAGTATTCATCAATTGCATAACTATGTTTCATTTTGTCTAATTTGACAATTAGGATAATTTTGTGCATCTTATGTTGATTTTTCAGGTTCTTGCTTCTCTTATCATAAGATTGGCGCTCGCTGAAACATTTTGTCTAAATTGTGGAATACTTGCACTGGATGAGCCAACCACCAACTTGGATGGGCCAAACGCAGAAAGTCTAGCCGCTGCTCTCGTTAGGTAATTTATCATCACGGAAGCAATAGTAGTTATGCCAATGATAAGTTGCCACACTATTAAACTCAATCATTGCTTGATTCTCAGAATCATGGAAGATCGGAAGGGTCAAGAGAACTTTCAGTTGATAGTCATTACACATGATGAAAGATTTGCTCAGCTGATCGGTCAGCGCCAGCATGCTGAGAAATATTATCGGGTCACAAAGGACGAACAGTAAGCTTAAATAGTTGCTTTTTCTTTTCAGGCTTTTGCTTTGGTGTTCTTCCTCTGCTCATTTAAACTGTTTTGTTCCAGTCAACACAGCATTATTGAAGCTCAAGAAATTTTTGATTGATTTTGTTGCGTCAAGATGGAGATTATTGGCTTACAAAAAAATCTCTTAGTTGAATGTTATTAGTCGGCCTATCTCAAAACAATTTACAGATCAGCTGAAGTGAAACAAAGACCAGTGTCAATGTCTTTTTTTTTTTTTTTTTTAATTTGGATTGGTGAGTTCTGGTTGAGTTTTGTTTATTGTATCCAAGAACCTACTGTAAATAAGTATGTTTTTAATTAATCTAATTTTAATTGATACATTGGCCACATTTATTGTCATTTATCTGCTGATAATAGATATTTAGTATATATATGGACTTATAATTCTGCGTCTATTATTACTTATGGGCTAATAATAGTTGTTCACTATATATAGGGTTGGTGCCTAGGGGCTTAGTGAATAATCTTGACTTAATTTTTTGTTCTCCATTGATAAGAAGTTTTACGGCGCTGTCATCCCTTAAGTCTCTTGGAAGATTTTCTTTTCCGTTGTATTTTTTTCCAAAAAATTAAGTTAACGACGCTAAAGACAAGGATATGATTCTTTAATTAAGTTCTTTATCTATTATGTTTATATATTTATTTTTCTTATGTCATGTTTAATTGATGAAATTCATATGTTCTTTTATTTCTTATATGTGAATATTTATATGGTTCTTAGAATACATGTGACTTAAGTTTTACAAAAACTATCAATTGGTATCAGAGCTACAGCTTTGTTTCATTGATTTCATGGTTTAAAGTTTAATTTTTTATCGATCTTTTGGATTTTATGCTGAATTATGTTTTACTAGTATAAAAAGTATTTGATCGTCCAAATTTTTATATAGAAAACCTAAAAAGATTTGATCTTTCATATAGCGATGGTTTAATCGATTGATTTGATCAGCCAATCGATTATCAATTAATTATCAAGCGTGAAATATCGAATAGAATTAATAGGAATTGATTAAGAATTTTTTTTTTATCAATTTCCAATATAAACTCGTGATGGAATTAATTAGTAATTAATTAAGTTTATTTTTAATCAATTATAATTTTTTGATAATCGATTGAATATTATTTTTTAATCGTGAGTTTATCTTTAATAGATGAATTTAATCGATTGCATGATTTCGTAAAGTAATATTATTGTCACATAAAAAATAAATAAAAAAATACTGTTTCAACGTGACGAAATACAGTTTCATATATAAAAAAAAAATTGAAACAATATGAAAGTTTTTTTTTTTTTAAAAAAAACGGTATTATGATTAAAAAAAAAAAAGAAAGCATTAGTTTTTTTTAATGTTCACGTTGAAAGAGTATAAAAGTTTTTTTATTTAAAAGTGTTCATGCATAGATTAAATAGTATTAATTAAGACTATTTAATTAAATAATTTAAAGGAAGATTTAACATCTTAATAAAAGATTATATATATATATATATATATATATATATATATATATATATATATATATATATACAGAGAGGATAGCCTGCGGCAGTTTTGCTGCGGTTTCGTGCGGTGCTCGTCCACGTCATTCCAGTGGCGTGAGACGCGTAAAGGGTTTAGGCAAAACTCACTTTCCCAAACCTCCTCACTGTGAGCCCTAGCAGAAGCACCCCCGCGAGCCCGACGCGAGCCCTAGCAGAAATCGCGATTCGCGAGCTCTCCCTCTCCCTCTCTTCGCCATCGCCTGTCGCGATCGCACTTTCCCAAACCTCCCTCTCCCTCTCTTCGCCATCTCCTGCCGCGATCTCCTTCCTCTCTTGAAGCGCCATCTCCTGCCGCGAGCCGCTTCTCGCCAGCCATCTCCTGCCGCAAGGATCCTTAGCAGAAGAAGCGTCGGCCACTCCCTCTCCAACGCCTCCCTGCGGCGACCCGCTACCTTTCTGGCCTCGATTTGGGATCCACGACAACGCCTCCCTCTCCAACGGTTTTCTCACGCCTGGACTTCTCCGGTAAAAATTTTTTATTGCCTGAACAACTATATAGATTTTTTTGCTAACCCATTAACACAATAAATCGACGTATCTAGTCCATTCCGCTATGGATCGGTATATTTGACAGATGAAGGTTTAAGTTTTGTTTAATTAAAAATTTTATATTTTAGAACTATCTATCTAGTTAGAGTTTGATATTACAGAATTCCTGAAAACCTCTTTATATATTTGTAAGTTTATTTTCAAGTTTACTAATAAATATCATTCATAAATTTTGTTTATAACGCTAAGTTGATATCCTGGAATGTTGTATATCCTGGAATGTTGATATACCCTTGTGTCTATGAGAATGTGCTTTGGAATGTTTAAATATAGAAACCTGAACAGCGCTACATTTTTACTTATAGTTGTGTTGTTTTTTTTTCCAGAACAGCTAAATTTTTTTTCTCGAAACAGTGCTGCTCTGGGATGTTGATATACCCTTGTGTCTATGAGAATGTGCACTGGAATGTTGAAATAGTACAAAAATTCTAAGTTGCTTAATTTTGTGTTAATCTAATTAATGTAAATTTGATTATTAGGTTGCTATTTCATGGCATCATCAAGTCATAGCAGCATCGACAATACGAGATTTCAAGCTGTAACCTGTAGGGACTGCGGGCAAAGAACAATGGTTTGTATTTCTAGATCAACCATGAATCCTGGAAGACAGTATTACAGATGCGGGCAACATGGATGGCAAAAGTGGGTGACACCCAATACTAGTTCATCTGATAATATTGAAAGTGAACACAATGCTTCTCATGAACATAATCCAGGAATAATCCATGTACCGAAATTTATTTGGATATCAGTAATGGTGAACTTGATTCTCTTAGCCGTAATATTGATTGTGTTGTTAGTTCATCTTGTTAGCTAAAATTCCTCTAAGTAATATTGGTTTTGTAATGTAACTGGTTGAATGTTTGTAATTTTGGATGCAAGCCATCAGTTTAAATTCCATGTTGTCGATACTGGTATGGAAATCCAACAATTATATTGTTGTCTCGCTAATTTAGTTGTTTCAATTTTGTGCTCGTGATCGACACTCATAACTTGTACAATTCGATAAATTTGTTTTTGCTCTTGCAATACAAGTGTGCTCGTGATCGGCACTCAAAACTTGTAAAATTTGATAAATTTGTTTTGATTTGTCTTATCATCTTTTGTGTAATTGAAAGTTCCATATTGATTTCACAAATTCTATTGTTCTAATATGGGCCGATTGAATTCTATTGTCTATTTGCCTAATTCGTATATGAATATGATACTACAAATTATGAGTATACAGAGTATTCAAATGATTTGGTCAATTTGATCTTTGTCAATCAATAAAAAAACACAAGAAAATCACAGCAAGAGAAAGAGAAAGTAGAACTGATACAAAATAAGAGTGTAACGACCCGCCTTCTACTACTAGGCTGTAAGGCCGATCGCTACAGTTATGCTGTACTACATGACTAATACGGAATGAAAACTGGATTTATTAAAATTTTGCTAGGGGAGACAATTTATGCCTCTACAATGTCCTGCTAACTATAATCAGGCATTTCAATCGGTTCGTGGATCGATTGGGCTTGTCGGATCGATCCCGCGATCGATCCAGCTTGTTACTGGCACGAAACAGGGCTCTGGATCGGTCGGCAGACCGATCCATAAACTATTTGCCGCTGCACACTACTGGATCGGTCTACCGACCGATCCAGGAGCACTCTGATCGGTCGGTAGCACCGATCAGTGTCTCACTGATCGGTCTGCTGACTGATCAGTGAGCTTCCCCGTGCTCACTGCTCGCATGTGGATCGGTCGACTGACCGATCCTTAAGCCACGCGAACTCTCTGTTCGAATCTGGATCGGTCGGCTGACCGTTCGAGTGGCACTGCCCAGACCCTGATCGGTCCGTGGACCGATCTGGGGCTCTGATTTCACCATGAAACTCTGATTTCAGCACTCTGGCGTGCCAAAACCTCACACAACAATTCAGTTGTAGAATGTTTCTCCAAAAGGAATCGTAAAGCATCGTCTTAGTTAAATTGGTCATTCAGTTTCAACTCAATTTGGTTTATTTTGTAATTTTAATTTATTCGGGATGATATTGACACAGACTAGATGAAGCATAAAAAATTCAACACCATAAAAAGATCGTAAAATTTTTGGTTTCTTTATCGTCAACTGATGACAACATCTGCTTTAACATAAAGATTCAATACTATAAAAAATTTTCTGTTTGGGCTGGACATAGAAGTATTGCAAAATCTCAAACAATCTAAGTCACTAGATCAACGGGAGTTAGCATCCATAGATTCAATTGGGGAGCAGTGCAGTGTACATTTCAAAATGATAAATTAAAATCAAAATGCAAATAACAGAGAAGCAGAAGTGTACATTTCAAGATCAATTAGAAATAACTCTCTGGATATAACAAAGAAGCAAATAACTCTCTACTATAATGTGAGCAGTGCAGTGTACATTTCAAGACCAATGAGAAATAACTCTCTGGATATAACAGAGAAGCAAATAACGCTTTACTGCACAGAGAAGCAAATAACGCTTTACTGCACAATCTAGTCACTACAAGATGCATATAACAGGGGATGCATCCAATCGAAACCAAAGCCAAGCCAACTCTTCTCTAACACTGGATTCACTGAAAGAAGACACACATCAAGTTAAATACAAACAACAATGATAGAATTGTTTAACATTAAACTGCATGAAAAACATACCTTAGAAGAAGGGAGCTCCTTTCCATTTCCATAAACAAAAGCTTGTGTTTATCTAATCACTGTTGATACACATAGGAAATGCACTAAACAAAATAGCAAACACCTTAATACAAGAAATGCACTAAACCAATCAAGCAAGAGAAACAAAGAAAATAGATATATCAACCATACCATAGATAACTACAACATCCTAGCGCATGTTATTAGAACCTATAACAATAAAGAGAATTTATTAATTTTATTTCCTCAATAAAAAATAAATCACTATAAGTTAACAAATTAAAACTTTGATAGTACCCGCTATAGATCCCAAATTCGGTTCATATGTGTCGTCAAGACTAATATGATGATTATCTTCATTTGATCTGATACTTGACACTCTGTCATATACAAAAGATAATAAAATAAATTTGTTTACAAGAAAAATATAATAAAAATGAAAAATTTAATCGACATATACCCTTGTTGCAAATTGGGGCAATTACGCTTGTCATGTGACACTCCTCGATGTCCGCATCCATGACAAAGTCTAGAATTTGATGTTGATTTATCCTTTGATGATTTTAATCTCTTTCCACATCCCTTAGTTCTTACTACAAAAGGATCAATAATACCAAGGGTCTCATCAATGGATTTTTTCCTTTGACTTCTATCACTGCATGTTGTACTAATGGACATCTCTTGAATTTTTTTGTAGATACAATCGAATTGTTCATCCAAGAAGGTTATCCTCTCATTACTCAAAGATGCATCATCAACTAACACTGAAGCTTTATAGGATAACCTCGAGTGCCTGGACATCAAATACTTTTCTGAATTTGGATCATCAATGACATTTTGTTCCCCTAAAGCATATATTGCTCCAACTTTTGCATCCCGTGTCCATCGTTTGAGTATATACGTATCAGGCAAATGAAACACTTGGTTGATACGAAAAAAAGCTAACATATGTCTACATGGAATGCCCTCAAACTCAAATTTTCTGCAGCTACACGATATGTAATCCCTTTGTTTGTCATGCATGAGCACTCTTGGTTTTGAGGAAGAGGAACTTTGAAATTTCATCACGTGGTAAACCGTTGAGGCAACTTCTGTAAATGTCTGTTGCACATAATAACTATGACTCTCGATCATTTCACTTTGAAACTCCAGCCATTTCTTTTTTGTGTACAGCTTAACCATTTGACTTTCCATTGGCCAGGTTGTATTAACTTTGGGATTCTCATTCATGTCAATATGGTCCGCAACTAACTCGTTGTGTCTTTGGTGTCTCAGTGCTCTATTAAAACGTGTGATAAAATCCATTAATGAGTTCTTATTTGAAATATATTTCTTGAAAAATGCATGTGATCCTTCAGATCTTTGGCTACTTGACATTCCTGCAGAAAATACATGACTAAAATATGCTGGCACCCATCTGTGTCATAATTCATACATCAAGGACAACCAATCATTCTTCTCTAAGTTAGCTTCCTTGATAGTCTCTTCCCATGACTTCTCAAAATCATCAGGTGATGTAGAATTTGCAATGATGTTCTTTATGTTGTGATAATGGTTTTGAAAAGTCAAAGGGTCTAATTTTTCTGGAAATTTGTTCAATATGTGCCATAAACAATATCGATGCACTGTTTGAGGCAAAACCTGTGCAATAGCTTTTGTCATTGCAGGATCTTGATCAGTGATGATAATATTTGGTGCACCTTTATGCATGGCTTCTAAGAACTTTGTAAGCAACCAAACAAAAGATTCAGTTTTCTCATCACTAAGAAACCCACAACCAAAAAGAATTGTCTGATGATGATGATTAACTCCTACAAATGGTGCCAAAATCAAACCATATTTATTGGTGTTATAAGTTGTATCAAATACAATAGCATCACCAAATACACTATATGCCCTTCTTGATATATGATCAGCCCAAAAGCACCTACTAAATCTGTTATCTGAATCAGTCTCGTAGGCAAAGAAAAAAGCTGAATTCTTCTTCTGCTCAGATGTAAAAAACTCGATAAGGGTTTCAGCATCAATACCCTTTTGTTCATCCCTTAGATTTCTCTCAAAGTTTCTAATATCAGTTTCTGTACAACCTACCCGTTCAGGGCCTCCATACTCTATCTCCAATAAACGAATTTGTTGACAAGTTGGTACATTGGCCTCTGAAAACTGTTTTGTCAAAGCTTTTTTGGCTGTAGAAACACTACGATGTGAGCGAAGCAAATGCACCTTTGATGGAGTTGAGAGCGGATGATTATGAGCTTCTATAAAGTTACAGATAACCCAATCCGGTCCCATCTGTTTCTTGACAAATGCAATATTTGCCTTACAACCCGTTCTAACTGTGCCACGTGCTCTTTCCCTTATTTGTTGATCAGGGTTTGGATGTTTATTGTGTCGCATTAGATCTGTATGTCCTTCTTTAAAGAATATAATTTGTTTCCATGCCACTTCATTTGTCATCTTGTTTTTCCTGGTCGTGCTATTCCTTGAACTAAATCCGGTCGTGCATATTGGTTATAGAAGAAATATGCATCTTCTAGAGATGAGAATTTCATTCCATTTTTTGACTTTCGATCATCTGCAACTTGGTAAATGAATTCCTGATCACTCTATTTTCTTCCATTTCTGGGTGCCCTCGCATTATATTTGACAATAGATAAATAAATAAAAATTATTCCAATTAACAAAATAAACCATAAGTGATTTTGATATGAATACAACATCAAGTCATAGACATGATATAAATACATTAGTAGATACGAATTGCTACTCTTGGATGTTGGGCACACGTATCTTTTGTCATAACAGAACATCAGCTAAGTTAAAGATGGAATTGAATGTTAGGAAGGAAAAAAAAATCTAGCTGTTCAGTAAAAAAAACACAACTATAAGTAAAATGTAGCACTGTTTCGAGAAAAAAAATCTAGCTGTTCTGCACTGTTTAGGTTTCTATATTTAAACATTCCAAAGCACATTCTCATAGACACAAGGGTATATCAACATTCCAGGATATCAACTTAGCGTTATAAACAAAATTTATGAATGATATTTATTAGTAAACTTGAAAATAAACTTACAAATATATAAAGAGGTTTTCAGGAATTCTGTAATATCAAACTCTAACTAGATAGATAGTTCTAAAATATAAAATTTTTAATTAAACAAAACTTAAACCTTCATCTGTCAAATATACCGATCCATAGCGGAATGGACTAGATACGTCGATTTATTGTGTTAATGGGTTAGCAAAAAAATCTATATAGTTGTTCAGGCAATAAAAAATTTTTACCGGAGAAGTCCAGGCGTGAGAAAACCGTTGGAGAGGGAGGCGTTGTCGTGGATCCCAAATCGAGGCCAGAAAGGTAGCGGGTCGCCGCAGGGAGGCGTTGGAGAGGGAGTGGCCGACGCTTCTTCTGCTAAGGATCCTTGCGGCAGGAGATGGCTGGTGAGAAGCGGCTCACGGCAGGAGATGGCGCTTCAAGAGAGGAAGGAGATCGCGGCAGGAGATGGCGAAGAGAGGGAGAGGGAGGTTTGGGAAAGTGCGATCGCGGCAGGCGATGGCGAAGAGAGGGAGAGGGAGAGCTCGCGAATCGCGATTTCTGCTAGGGCTCGCGTCGGGCTCGCGGGGGTGCTTCTGCTAGGGCTCACAGTGAGGAGGTTTGGGAAAGTGAGTTTTGCCTAAACCCTTTACGCGTCTCACGCCACTGGAATGACGTGGACGAGCACCGCACGAAACCGCAGCAAAACTGCCGCAGGCTATCCTCTCTGTATATATATATATATATATATATATATATATATATATATATATATATATATAGTAGACGTTGGATTGGGATAATCAATTAAATTATATCAATCGATTAATAAGTCTAATTTTATATTGTTAAGATTGATTAAGTAATTTCTGTTCGAATAAAATTTTTAGGAGTTTCTTGAGTCTATCTACATAACGTGCTACTAAGTTGAACTAACGTGTTGGTCCAAAGGAAGACACCTTAAGTAGATTTAGTGCATTATGTGTTGGTAGACGTATATTGATCTTGTCCGAAAGTCAATGAGATGGAAAATTGGAGATGTGGCGCATCTGCTGACCGGTTGTAGACTTCGCTCGGGCTTGTAGCACAGATTACGTCAGCGCCGAGCCAAGGAAGGGGTCCTCGACGTTGGACCTTCGACGCTCAAGTCAGTCATCGGTGATGAAGTATAAGGCGGAGCAATAAGAAGACTGTAGCGCAAACAGTGAATATCACATACCTCCGCCAATGCTTGAACCCTCCTTTATATAAAACTCCTATATCGTGCGTGCACGCTCCCCAAGGTGAGCATGCTTCCCAAAGATTTTCTTAAAAAGACTTGTCAGTAAAATGTCTCTGACATAGTACCTTAACAGGCCGAGCATATCTCTGAAGTGACAGTGGAAACTTCCGCCGTACGATCTTCTGGCTGTCCATGCCGGGTGTCAGTAACACCAACTCTCAAAAGGATGTCGATGGACATCAGAGTGTACTGTTAGGCCGAGTGGGTTGGCCGCTTGGTCAAAATTTCACTGCTCCGGTGTCCCGCCCGGTCGACCAGAACCTCGCTACTCCTGTGCGTGTGGCCGCTCGATCGAAATTCCCCTTTTCCACTGCCGAGACTTGCTGCCAGGCTCAGCGGGGTAGTCGCTCAGTAGAAGTTAAACTCTGCCAATGCTGAAACCTGCTGCCTGGCCGAGCGGGGTAGCCGCTCGGCCGAAGTTCCGATCCGCCAATGTTGAGCTCTGCTGTCAGGTTGAGCGAGGGTGCCTCTCGGCTCGGATTCTGAATGTCATCTCCTCTATTGTCTTCCCTTATTGAGCATCGATTGTTCGGCATATTACCCGAGTCAGAGGTGGGGGTCGAATCGGGACCTTCTCCCTCCGATCGAGGCATGGTCGCCTGACTGCCCGATGCTATTTGAGTGTTAACTGCCTTGACTTTGACCTCCACCGCAACAACTATCCCCTGCAGGGTGGGCCTCGCTTTATCACAGCATCACATGCCTCCTCTTCAAGTCTAGTCGAAGGAGGCTGCAAGTCTGAATGACTGGACAAAATTGTCTGTGAAGCTCGCCACCCAATCGACTTCGACACTCCTCGGTCTCTGATTGGGACTAACGTGACCCAACGATCAACTATGTGACTGCTCTTTGCTGATCGGCCTATTGAGGATTGTCGATCGACCATAGTTCTTCCCCCTTAAGACGATCGGCACAACGAGCATTCGCACTTAACAATCTTTTCTTGGGATTCTCTGGGCGAGAACGATCTTGGCTTACGTCACCCAGATTTATGGGAAATCATGCAAACCTCTTCGCATTAAGGCTGAGCGTGCCCCCATGTTTTTAAATTGTCCTCATTAAATGCCAGCCCGTGGTGATGCACCACGTGCCACGCCCACTGTCGCCGCACGCCTGACGCAACAGGATATCGATGTGACGTTTGGCGATTTAAATTCAACGGTCTGATCTTTGCCTGGGTTTCTGCAACCTAGATCGGACGACTCCAGTCGGTTGACCCCGAGGTTTATAAGCATCGCTTGCCTACGTCTTCTTCACTCCGCGTCGTCGTCTTCGTCTGCAAGCCTCTCGTCGTCGTTGTCTTTGTAGCGCTTTGCTCCATCGCCCTTTCTCCGGCAATCTCTGCGATCTCTCGTAATCCCTCATCTTCCTTCGATTAAAGTTGTTCGTTGCTTGTAGAGTCCCTTTTTCTGAGTCGCCTTTCTTCCCTATTTTCTATTGAACTTTAGTTTCGATGGAAAGCTCTTCACAGCCTCCTGTTGGCATCCCTGGGCTCTAGTATACCTCTATTGAGTCCCAGTTTGACGCTGGTGATATTGAGAGTTTGACAGCCGCATTTTAGTTTCCTCCTGGTTACAAAGTTGTCCTCCCTTCTCCTTCCAATTGGCCAAATTCTCCGCCGCCCGGCTGCATTTGTTTCTTTAGGGATTCGTTTACCGCCGGTTTGCGGTTTCCTATTCACCCATTCTTTCCCGCCATATGTAAGTACTTTCGTATCTCCCTTCGTCAACTAGTGCCGAACTCCTTTCGGCTGTTGTACGGGGTAGTGATCCTATTCCGTCCGTACGACAATCCTCTCACTCCCTGGATTTTTCATTACTTTTATTATCCGAAATTGTCTGAGCTGGGGATTTTCTTTTCCAAGCCCGAGTGGGTTTAGTTTTCTTCGACAAGATGCCGACCTTCAACAAGCATTGGAGGGAATATTTCTTTTTTGTATGCCTTTCCGAGCGGTTGGACTTCCCAACCCACTGGCAGCTCGAAGTGGTGACCCAGACTCCCTTGAAGTAGTATAAGAGCTGATCGGACTACATCAACGCAGCTTTTATGTTGGCCGGTCAGAAGTACGACATCTACAAGTTGCTGCTAGAGGGTGTCCTCTATATCTTCGGCCTGAGTTCGATCTGCACCCGGCTCCCGTTCAGCCTAGGTATGCAACTTCTGTTCTCCTTCCTTTGATTCTAACTGATTTTTCTTCCTCTTTTGCAGCCGAAGTCATGCTACCCGCGCGTCTGGCCGACAAGGCTAAACTTGCGGACGCTGCGATGAATTCGACTGCTACGGAGGAGTTGGAGAGCCACGACATTCAGTCGGTCGGTTCCTAAGAAGACCCCCAAGATGAGAGTGAGGCAGCTTTGGTCTTGGTGAGTGGTGGAGCGGCTAGTGGATTACGCCCTCCCTCCGAATGACAACTGGTCGTTCAAGTCGAGGGGACGTTGGGCTCGACCTCCTCAAGAGAGCCACTGCTCAGGCACAAGAGGCGCTGGGCGGAGCCTTCATCACGCTCCACATTTTCGGTAGTGTGGTCTTCCGAACGGGTTGAAACATCGAACCCCGTTCCCATCCAAGAGTTCGTAGCTCTTGATTCATCCGATTGGATGCCATCCTTATCCGGCCTACTCGAAGGGACTATCTGTGCACCGCCGGTGGCCTTCATGTTAGTATTAGCCCTAGTATCAACTATGATATGATTGTAAAGGGCTCATTTTATATCATATTTCATTATTAATAAAAGGCAAAGTTAGTTATTATATTTATTTCAGTTCAGTGCCGATTGAATAAGTATAATAATGTCCTTGGGTAGTAGGTTCTTATTTATAGCATATCAATCAGTTGAATTGATAGTGAGCTATTGTAGATTTACATGGAACACTACTCTTAACTATTCCTAGTCAAACATTAATATACAATGACAATATTAATGCGTTAAGACTAGCATGTAGGTCAATGGATGACTTGATCTCACAAGTCATGGATATGAGATATCAAGTTGACACATGTGTATATATTAAAGAATATATACTGAATGACCCGCCATGAGAATGTTTCATTGATCGCTATATGAGTGTCATAAACATTCTCATGTGATTATTGATATGAATAGTCCTTAGACCTGAAGTCGTTACGGTTCTCTACATAAGGAGTTATGTGTTGGATCGAGACGCGCTAGAGGGGGTGGGGGGTGAATAGCGCTCGTGGCTTTCACTTATCATTTTTGAAAACATTCGAGTAAAGCAGTGGAAAATAAAACACACATAAGAAGACCCAAGTATTTTTACTTGGTTCGGAGCCTTAGGCGACTCCTACTCCAAGGCCCGCGATCGTTGATCGCTTTCGGTGGACAATCACTATCAATCCATAAATTTTTTATAATTTTAAAGTACAAGTACTGAATAAAGAATTATACCGACAGTACAAACAGATGAAGAAAGTCGTCGTCAGTTGTTGGAGTCGTAGAGCGTAGTTGGAGCGTTCATAGCAGCGTACAAGAGCACAGGTTGTTCAGTTTTCGTTCATTGTTGAAGCTGCTCCCCGAGGCTCCTTTTAAAGCCTCTGCAGGATTGATCCAGATCTTCAAAGCTCAGGATCAAGTTTGACCCGAAGCGGATCAGTCGACCGATCCCCACGTTCGGTCGACTGATCAGATGATCTCCTCCTCATCCGATCCGCTCGCTTCGCTTCGATTTGGTCAAGTCCTATCCTTGGTTCGGTCGACCAATCCCAAGGTTCGATCGACCGATCAGATGACCTCCTCATTCGATCCGATCCCCCCGGCTTCGATCTGGTCAACTCCCATCTTTGGTTCGGTCGACTGATCCCCAGGTTCGGTCGATCGATTCCTCGACTGAGCCCAATCTGCAATATGGAAATCTGGTCCTTTTGTGCCGCGGTTCGGTCGACCAATCAGGTCGTTCGGTCAACCAATCATGGCTAAGTCTGACCCTGTAGAAATGTTAGTTTCCTGCAAAATAGAGTTAGATAAATAGCAAATAAAATAAATAAGTTGACAGCTTTCGGGTTGTCCAGTTCTGACTTCGGATTTCCGACTGAAAACCCTAGGTCGAACCGACGCCTACTGTTCCCTCCGCGGGGAATGCGTTCTCACCTATTCCACTTAGGAGAGCATACCTATTGCCAGTCCGGTCCTCCAGACCAATTGTTAGATCTAGACGCGCTATAGAGGGGGGGGGGGTGAATAACACTCGTGACTTTCACTTATCATTTTCAAAAACGTTCGAGTAAAGCAGCGAAAAATAAAACACACAAGAAGACCCACGTATTTTTACTTGATTCGGAGCCTTGAGCGACTCCTACTCCAAGGCCCGCGATCGTTGATCGCTTTCGGTGGGCAATCACTATCAATCCGTAAATCTTTTACAATTTTAAAGTACAAGTACTGAATAACGAATTATACCGACAGTACAAACAGATGAAGAAAGTCGTCGTCAGTTGTCGGAGTCATAGAGCGTAGTTGGAGCATTCAGAGCGGCGTACAAGAGCACAGGTTGTTCAATTTTCGGTCATTGTCGAAGCTGCTCCCCGATGCTACTTTTATAGCTTCTGCAGGATTGATCCAGATCCTCAAAGCTCGGGATCAGGGTTGACCCGAAGTGGATCGGTCGACCGATCCCCACGTTTGGTCGATCGATCAAATGATCTCCTCCTCATCCGATCCGCTCGCTCGGCTTCGATCTGGTCAAGTCCTATCCTTGATTCGGTCGATCGATCCCAAGGTTTAGTCGACCGATCAGATGACCTACTTATCCGATTCGATCCCCTCGGCTTCGATCTGGTCAGCTCCCATCCTTGGTTCGATCGACTGATTCCCAGGTTCGGTCGACCGATCCCTCGACTGAGCCTGACCTGCAATCTAGAAATCTAGTCCTTTTGTACTGCGGTTCGATCGACCAATCAGGTCGTTCGATCGACCGATCATGGCTAAGCCTGACCCTGAAGAAATGTTAGTTTCCTACAAAACAGAGTTAGACAAATATCAAATAAAACAAATAAGTTGACATCTTTCGGGTTGTCCGGTTTTGACTTCGGATTTTCGACCGGAAACCCTAGGTCGAACCGACGCCTACTGTTTCCTCCGTGGGGAACACGTCCTCACCTACTCCACTCAGGAGAGCATACCTGTTGCCAGTCCGGTCCTCCAGACCGACTGGACTTTTTTCCTAGGGTTACCACCCCCTAGGACCTAGGGTTACCACCCCCTAGGGTTTTCCGCCACCTAGGGTTACCTCCCCCTAGGACCTAAGGTTACCGCCCCTTAGGATTTTCCTCCACCTAGGGTTACCACCCCCTAGGACCTAAGGTTACAGCCCCTTAGGGTTTTCCACCACCTAGGGTTACCACCCCCTAGGACCTAAGGTTACTACCCCTTAGGGTTTTCCACTTGCCTAGCCGCAGTTAGGACTTTCCTGCAAATTCATTCATACATGTTAGATAAAAAACACCTTAATTTTGAACCATTTGACATAATCAAAACATAGGTTAGATCTTCGATGCTTCCCGCATCAACATTGTGTACTTTGGTATCGGCAAACGTCACCTGTAACAAGGTGGATAATAAAGTTGATCACTAGGTTTGCAATGAATTGTGTGGAGGGATATGAGTGATGTAGATGGGATATATCCCTTCTATATGATGGAAGCGATATTTGTGGGCCCGTTGATTAGTAGGACACAAGAAAGCATGACCATGCGCAAATGAGTCAATATGAGATATTGAGCTTATTTGATTGAGTGCGTCTACTTAGAGATCAAAAAACACAAAAGGTTGATAAGAGGATGACACAGTCTATGCCTCATTGATCAATCTAGATATCAAGGATAGAGGGACCAAGTCATTCAAGATAATAGCCACGGATAGGTTAGGTCGGATCTCGACTTTCTCGTCACTTGGATAGCAATGATGTCTTGCTAGATGTCACTCATTGCTTATGTATCTAAATATTGATTTGGATATATTGCCAACGTTACAAGAACCTATTGGATCACACATAAAGAATAAGTAGATTTGGAGATGAGTTCATATGATGAATCATTGGATTAAGTCTAATCCGAATTGGATTTATTGAGTTAGATTCAATTGGATCTAATTATTGGATTGAGTCCAATTCAAACTAGACTCAAGGAGTCAATACGAATTAATAAAATAGATATTCATTATACTTGAAATTGCATGAAATCAATTGAGTAAGACTCGATTGAATTGGACTTGAGTTAGACTCAAGTGTATTAGACTTGAGTTAGACTCAAGTGACTTTCATTCACTAAGAGGATTAATGGAGATTGATTTATTGAATTTCAAAATTAAATGAATCATTCAATTTTTGAAATTGAATTAAGAGGTTCAAATGTGGTCCTTAATGGAGTGTAAATATTCATTAATGTTCATTAATTGAATTAATGCTCATTGAGTATTTTCATTGGATGAAAATACTTAAGCATTTTTTCTCTCATTTTGGTGAACTTCTTCATTCTCCTTCCTCTTCTCTTCTCCTCTAGACTGAGATCTCCTATCAAGGTTGCTAGCACAACCTTAGGTGGTTGCCTTCTCCATTTTACGAGTTTATGAGACAAACGAACACTTATTCGTGTGGATATTGTTGGTTGCTACTCGGAAAACCTAGAGGTTCCACTGTACAAAAATTTTGTACAAAGGTCTGAACCTTTTCCTAGCTACCATGTGTTCTTTTAAATTAAATTTTGAATCGCCTGCGGAACTTAACACGTTTGATCCAAAACTTAATCTATTTGTTCTTTTAGGTTTTGACTTGGATCTCCTGCGGAACTTAACACGTTCGACCCAAGTCACCTTAAGTTATTAATTCCATTAAATATTAATTTCCATAATCGGTTCCCAGTACTGACGTGGCGAGGCACATGGCCTTCTTGGATATGGGAGCAACCACCACCGACTAGACAAAACCTTTTATAGAAAGCTAATATTTAATTTCCTAAAATAACTTTAGGTTAACCGAAAAGAACAATCAAATCACAAGAAAAACAAAAGAACACTATATCGAAAACAAATTGAAACCTAGAATCGTATGCCTCTTGTATTTAGTATTATTTCCAAAATAACTAGTATGATCGGAAAGAAAAATTACTAGTTATACCTTTTAGAAAACCTCTTGATCTTCTACAGTATTCCTCTTCAACCTCGGACGTTGTGTGGGCGACGATCTACTGAGAACCACCAAGCACCTTCTTCTTCCTTGCAATTTCGGCCATCAAAACTTCTTCTAGGATGAAGAGGTTCGCCACCACCAACATGCTCCAAGGGATGCTAGAAACAAAGCTTTCTTTCTCTCCTTCTTCTTCTTCTTCTAAACTTGATTCGGCCACCATATGGGTCTCCACAAGAAGGATGAGGTTCGGCCATCAAGAGAAGAAAGGAGGAGAGGATGGCCGACCACACAAGGAAGAAAAAGAGAGGAAAAATAATAGAGTTGTTCACCATGAAGGCACCTCTCCCTCTCTTTTATAATCCTTGGCCTTAGCAAATAAGGAAATTTAAATAAAATTTCCTTAATTCTTTTCCATTGATAAGGAAAATTTATTTAATTAAAATAATATTTTCTCATCAACAATGTGGGCCACTTTAAACCAAGCAAGGGAAATTTAATTCATCAAGAATTAAAACTTAATTTATTTCCGGAATTTTATAAAAATTTCTCTAATAATTTTTCCTTGATGATATAAAAGGAAATTTTATAAATTAAAATATTTCTTTTAAACATGTGGATAAAAGAAAGTTATCTTTAAAATTAAAATCTCTTCAATCTACGAATAAGGAAAGATATCTAATCTTTTCTTAATCCTTGTAGAAGCTTTATAAAGAGATATTTAATTTTAAACTCTCTTTAAATCATGAACATGATTAAAAGGAAAGTTTTACCAAAATTAAAATCAACCTTTTAATCTGAATAAGGAAAGAGATTTAACTCTTCTCTTAATCTTTTGTAAAATCTTATAAAGGAAAGATTTAAATTTTTAAACTCTCTTTTAAATCATGTTATCCACATGAGAAAAATTTTAAAATAAAATTCCTTTTTATTTTAATAGGGCCGACCACCTAAGCCGAGTTGCTCATAATTCACCCATGAACCAAAGTTGTAGCTTGGTCTCCAAGCTAGCTTGGCCGGCCCCATAGGATGGGTAAGAAGGTGGGTATGGTGGGTATAGTACTCATAATTAAGAGGCTACGATAGGGACGAGAGGAGGAATGGTTTTGGTCTCCGATAAAATTAAGCATTCCTGAACACACAATTTAATTTTATCATAATAATTCATTCCACTGAGAAATTATTATTGCTACCGCATCAATCCCAATTACATTTTGGGCTCCTTCTTATTATGGTGTGTTAGTCTCTCCGTGTTTAAGATAACAATGTCCACTAATTAAGTAAGTTCTTGACAACTCACTTAATTAATATCTAGCTCAGTAGTACCACTCAACTTTATCATCATGTCGGACTAAGTCCACGGGGTTTAACATAACAATCCTTTTGAGCTCCTCTTGGAGACATTCTCAACCTAGTATCTCTAGGACACGGTTTCCTTCTATAATCAAACACCAACATAAGTGATATCATCTCTCAACTTATCTGGCTTATTGATTCATCGAACTAAATCTCACCCATTATTAAATAAAATAAATATCAAATATATGTGCTTGTTATTATATTAGGATTAAGAGCACACTTCCATAATAATCGAGGTCTTTGTTTCTTTATAAAGTCGATATAAAAGAAACCTCTAATGGTCCTACTCAATACACTCTAAGTGTACTAGTGTAATTATATAGTTAAGATAAACTAATACCTAATTACACTACGACCTTCAATGGTTTGTTCCTTTCCATCTTGGTGTGAGCTACTATTTATAATTTATAAGGTTGATAACATGATCCTCTGTGTGTGACACACACACCATGTTATCTACAATATAAATTAATTGAACAACTACATTTATCACAAATGTAGACATTTGATCAATGTGATTCTTATTTCTAGATAAATGTTTATACCAAAAGCTAGGCTTTTAGTGTACACTCTATGATCTCCCACTTATACTAAAGACTAATTGTCATATCTGCCATACATCCGATTCCGTCCCTTCACGCCCATCAAAGCTCTTGCCTTAAGGACCTTAGTGAAAGTATCTATAGGTCATCACCGATGCAATCTAGGCAGCAACTTCTCCTCGTTTATACGATTCCTCGTATTGGGTGGTACTTGCGTTATTGTGTTTACTTGCCTTATAGACTTATGGTTTCTTGAGTTTGCTGCACCAACATTATTACAATAAATTGTAATAATTTTGAACAAACCAGAAATCATATCTAAGTCTATCTTGAGGTTATTGAGTCATTCGACTTTTATGGCTACCTCGGAGGCTCCGTATACTAAGCACATGGTGGAGTCAAAAACACCTATTATCACTCTTCCACTTTACCTCTAAAGTAAACATAAAACCCGAGGTTGACTTATTATGTCCCTATCATTGGAAGTCAAAATCCATACAACCCGAGGACTAAATTAAGCGCCTTGTAAGCTAACATATAATCTCTAGTGCCTCTAAGGTACTTCAATCCAAGGTCCTTGTCCAGGGTTACTTGATATCCGCTAACTATGCCTTGGCAAACAGATTTCTCGCATAGCATACATTAGGGTTCCAACAGCCGTAGCATAAAGAACTGCCTTTATTTCCTTTATCTCCTTTGATGTCTACAGAGACATATCTTTAGATAAAGTTACTCCATCCTGAAAAGGTAAGAAACCTTTCTTGGAGTTTTGTATGCTTAAAACGAGCAAGGATTTTTTCGATGTATGAAACTTGGGATAAGTAAAATATTCTTTTCTTGCGATCCTTTATTACTTTGATCTCAAGAATATATACATTCTCCCAAGTCCTTTATATCGAATTGTTTGGACAACCATACTCTTACTTCTGACAACATTTTGATATTATTTCCAACTACCAAAAATGTTATCTAAGTATAGTACAAGAAATACCACCACGTTTCCATCACACCTTTTGTATACACAAGACTTATCCGGTTACTAAATCCATAGATCTGGATTACTTTGATAAACCAGATGTTCCAAGACCTTGAAGCTTTGCCTCAGTCCATAGACTGATTGAGCTTACACACAAGATGCTCTTAGCCCTTTGCAATGCTTCCGGTTGCTTTATATGGATGTTTTCTTGAGACTTCCATTAAGGAATGTTGTCTTGACATCCACTTGCCAATAGATAAAAGAATCGGATAGACTTAAGCATGGCTACCGGTGAAAAAGTTTCCTTTTCATCTAGCCTTGCTTTGAAAGTTCTACCTTCTATCCCTCTTTTCCTAATATAGACCTTTTACACCCAGACTTTTATACCATTTGGTGGTTCTATAAGCTTCAGATTTTATTAGAATACATATATTCTAATTATGTTATTCATTACTCTTTGCAAGATATTGCATCTTTATCTTGGAGTGTTTAATCATATGTCCAGAGATCGGGTTCATGTCCTCAGGGATCGAGTCAAAAACTCTCCCAAAACATAAATCTTTTTAGGTTGCTAACCCCTCCCACTACGATGAGGCACTATCTAATTGTGTATCATTTATGATCGTATTGCGGTTCTTGTGATATTTCATCTTATGCAGTTGGTACTAGATTAGGCGTATCCTTTATTATTTCCTTAGAAACAAATTTACTTATGGGCGTGGTTTATTTATAGTCCTTTTATAAAATCGGTCGTTGATGCTAACAATAACCTTCCGATTTTTAAGACTATAAACCTACTTTCATTTCTCTAGGATAACCCACAAACAAGTGAATCCTGTCGAACTTATCATTGTCTCTCTTGAGATATGTGTGGACTATCGAATCCGAATATGCTTGAAATTAGGCTTAATTCAGTGATTCTATATGAGTAGAGAGTTCGACTTTGGAAGGTATTATGTTCACTTCCGTTTCGAGTATATCCTTAAAATAAATTTGGTAATTTTCTAAATAACTCATCATCAATCTACTTATTTCCATAAGAGTCCTATACCTTCCTTTTCTACACCATTCTGTTGGGATATACCAGGTGTAGTTAGTTGGGATGAATCCTACTTGATAAGTGACTCTAAATTCTCCCGAGGTACTTGCCACTACGATCTCGTAGTGTCTTGATACTTTACCTTGACATTTCCACATCACCTCATACTCTTTGAACTAATCAAGCACTTAGACTTGTGGCACATCAAGTAAATGTATCCGTATATCGAATAGTTGTCTTTAAAATAGACGAAATATTTGAAACAACCTCTTCTTGGATAGTCATAGATCACATGAATCGAATGAACCAATTTCAACATATCTTTGACTCCATACCCTTAGACTTGAAAGCTTCTTGGTTATTTTTCCTTCAAGTAAGACTCACAGGTTGGAAGATTTCCACTACTAATGAACCAAAAGTTCATCGGCTACCAAAGATCATACTCAAGTTAATATAACTAAGCCTTAGATGCCGAAGATATAATTGGTTCATTTCGAAGTTACTTTCTCTTAAAGTTAGAAGATGTGTTACTAATTTCCATTTGTTGCGTCGTGAGAGTTATTGGATTTATAAATTGCCAACGCGTGCAGGCGGATAACTTCCTCTTTTCTTAATAAGACTTTGTTATTAAAAGGCGAATATCATGTTCTTTGAATAGTTTAAACCGAAAACTAGTTCTTTCTAAACTTGGTGCGTAAAGATAATTACTAAAAAATCCATGTTTTATTTTTATCAAAAGATAAACATCTCCCTCTGCAACTTACAGCAGTGCCCATGTGGATGATGTTTTTATTTTCATTTAGTTGTCGGGTTTCACGGAACCTGCAATGAATTGCAGACGTGATTAATGGCATCGTATCTACACTCTAGGTTACGGTAGATAACACCACTAAACGTGTTTCAACTAATGAATAAAATACACTATATTGTTCTTAGTTACAGAGGACGATCTACCTTAATGTCGAATCCTATTTCGATCAATTATAATTGGGACCACTAAGTCTATCCTAAAGTATATCAGCACCATTTGACAGTCTAAGAATCACAAAAATATTTGGTTAAGACCAACTCCTTAAAAATCCCATGAATTTTGTATGCCACGTTAGTGTGGACGATACAAATTCAAAGAGAAATTTTATCATTTAATTTTATTATCTCGTCAACCTTACTTTATAACGAATAAAATTAATAGTTGGTCTATCTTTAATCAAATATTTGGTCAAGACTTCTAAATTTAAAATAATATTGATTCCTCTAACAATACTATTTAAATTTACCAACACCTCAAAATACCTTTGTCACGATAGTGTGGACGTATACAAAATCAACATTTGTAAGAGGAGGTTTTACCATTAACTATCTTGTCAACGTAACTTTATGACAAATAAAATTATCTCGAACATCGTTAATTTTGTATGCCACTTAGTGGACGTATACAAAATCAATCATTTATAAGAGAGGTTTTAACCCTTTAATTTTATTATCTTGTCAACATAGTTTTATGACAAATTAAATTAGTTTCATTTGGTCACACAAATAATAACAGTGACTCCGATGGGGAGGATACTATTAGATGTGTCAAAGTGTATACCATTACTTGACACTAAGTCCATTAATAAGATTATGCCCCTTGGTTGGGGAAGATCGCACTTAATTAACTTCATAGTCATCAAAATGGAGTACATTCAGTGATCTGCAAACTAGCTCGTATTATGGAGGAAGGCACTCGAGCGCGTGTCGCCCCGGAGGAGTCCTTCAGAAAATTTGGCGTCTCCTGACGGGTGACAGGGCATATGTCATCTGATATCATCAGAGCATCTGGTGGAATATATCTACGACACGGGTTATATAACTTGCCCACTCGGTGGGCGAAATAAACTGAGCTTATATAAATATATGAATCAACCGTATCTTAAATCAACACGGTGAATCCTGACAACGATCACAAAACATAAAGTAACTAGCTGCGGTAGGCTCGACCTGATAATATCAAACCAAATACAAGAGAATATAAATACATAAACAAGTCAAAACCCCAATCTGAATAGCGTAAAATACGAAATCGTAAGGTCGTCCTCGAATGTGACGTGGGATTAGCGGACAGTCTCCAGCGACTCCATAAATCCTTTACCTGCCACTGGTGAAATTACCAATATATGGGGTGGTGAGTATAAAGACTCGGTGGATAATAGATGATAGTGCGTGAGTATAGTAAAGCAACTAGAGATCTGAAAGTATCTGATCTCGTGAAGAAATAGCGAGATCTACGGTGATAACATAATAAGTGTCCGTACGAAACCATATCCTAGGCTAGTAAGGGAAGGTAGATGTGTGAAGTCACCTACAGATCACTTTCATAACTTCGTGGTATCGTATGAGGTATATCTGGTCAATGATAAGTAAGCGATGTCTACAAACACTAACAGTATAAATCTCAACTAAGTAAGCGTAATAGCATAAATAAACAATGACGTAATCTAGCAATGACGTAGATAAGCAACAACGTAAGTAAACAACGGCGGATATAATAACAACGGTATATACGGATGGTCATGCCCCCTCTACGCACCCCTGTATGGTGAGAGTAGGATCGATAATGTACCACCCAAGGCTTCTACTCTCGGTGTGGGATGGGCAGTGCATAATAGGCGAATAGCTACGTCTGCGACGGGGTCCCTGCTTGACTCCGGTACCGCTACCCGTGGTGGCAAGTGTGCGACGACGGAGACAAGGCGTGCTCCACTACCGTGGCGGCCAGGCGTGCGGCTCAGCCGACCCTCTCGACGCGAGGAGGCGTGGTCGTGGCGTCGTCTGATGACATGATCACGAATAATCAACGATCATCATATATATATAAGCGAAACAGTATACTCGTGAAGCCGGCGTACTCGTGAGGTGTGTAAATAAGCAATGATCAAGCGGTAAACATGGTATCGGTGTCCGTATATCCATACCTTACATCTATATACGGTATCCGGTATCCATACCTAGTACTATAGTATCTGCTAAATATCATTGATAGCAACAAGAGACTATAGAAACAGAATGAGTAGCTCAAAGATTGAGTGGAAGTATCAAGCGCAGGAAAAATAAGAGTGGAGTCAAGATAAATACAGAACTATCCGAACATAAAGCTCATGCACTAGGATCAAAATACTAAAGAGATAAAGGAAGAAGTACCCGCCTTAATGCGAAGATCGTGTCCAATATTCCCACATCGAGACGCTCATCTCAAACCAACATCCTGCAAATCACATAATGAATAGATTTAACTAATCATATCTACAACAATTAACCCAACTTCAAGACCTAAACTAATAGGAAAAACCCTAATCCAATGACCATTAATTAACCCTAATTAATGATAATCCGATAATCCTCAATCAACTGATTGTTTCATCTTCCAATAAAAATTCGTATATAGTAACACATTTATAACCCAACCTAGCATCAGGAATCACTTAATTCATTTCCAACCTTCTTAATTACAAATCCACTTCATATCAAAATCAAACTACAATAACCTACTTTGCTAACTCCATTTACCATTCTAAAATCCATTAGCTCATCATTCACTCCATTGTATCAACTACAAGCATAATGAACCACTAATATGATAACCCAAACACAATCTCAACTAATATAATCCATTTTTATCATCTCTACTAAACATCCAAAACCAATCTTACATAATTCATCTGCCTCACTTAATCCATAAATTCCAAACCTATACAATATGATATCAGAATCTATAAGGAATCGTGTAATCCAATTTAAAACTTAGACTCAACAACCTTACCTCCAAATCCGGATGCCCCAACTGATGATTCGCTACTGAAGAATGTCGTTGCTGGAAAATGACAACCGATGCTAAGTAGAGCTACTGTCACCCAATTCAAACTGAATTCAACACCTAGGTCTACAGATCTAACATCTGGAGTGGTAGAGTCTTACCTAATGCTTCCCGGATGAAGAATAACTGCTGGGAGTTGTAGCCGAGCTCCTCACAGTGAGCCACTGCCAAGAAACAACCCTCAGTTAACCTAATTTTTCCTCTTCTGACCTCAAATCTCAGATCTTCAAAGCTATCAACCAAAGAAAAACAATTAACATACCTTAACCTAATACAGTATCGGAAACCCCCAAAAATGGCGAAGAGGTATGCTCAGCTTCAGGACTCGGGAAGACGAGAAGTCACCTCCCAAATTGCCGATCACCACCGATTCCAGCGCTCCAAATCCAGCAAAGCAAGGGCTCGGATTCTCCACCCTTTCGCTGAAGATCGGGCTGTGCGGAGCAAAGATCTGAGAAGGTGTGTACCTAACGGAGCTGTAGATGAGAGGCTGAGGAATAGCAAGCTCCGGCGAGCGGCGGCCTGAGCAACGCCGTGCGATCAGGTACCGTGGCATGTCTCCGGTGCTCGCGTGAGGGAGGAAAGGCTAGCCGTGTGGTGCCCTTGCGAGAAGAAGAGCCAGCGACTATAGCTCGAGGGAGAAGAAGTCGCCGGCTATGCGGGTCATCGCGACCGGCGGTGGTGCGGCGGATCGCGAGGTGAGGACTCGGGGAAAAGAGTTCGGCTCATAAGAGGGAGAGGAGGAGGTGATCGGCGGATAAGGACTTAGGGCACAGGTAAGGGGCGAATTGAATAGGAAGGGTTTATAAATTTAAACTTAGGTTTAGATAAATCAAAACCTAAGTTTATTCCTCAATCAACTCCCATCTTTGGGTATTCCAAATAGGCTTTCACTAAACTCAATAATTAATCCCCTTAAAATACGTCATACGAGCTCCGATTAAATCCCAGAAAATTCCTAAAAATTCCTGAAAAATCCAATAAGATTATTTGTCCAATAACCTTATTATTTAAATATTATTTGGGTGCTGTATTTTACACAACGCGCAAGCTTGTTTGCATCACTTACAAACCGGTAATGGAGACCATGGGATTTACTTAAAAATCCCTCTCCCACTTAGTTATTTATTAATGAGGAATTTTAACTATGCTAGCCTACTAAACTTGTAAACTAACATGCACACACAGCACAATATAAAAGCAATAAATAGAAAATCTAATTTTCAACTATTATGGCTTTTATCTCTAGTTGTCCTCCGTGTGTTGTCATCCCAAGCTGCTTACCGCCATCGGGTCTAGTTATCGCATCCATCTTGCTCCTTGTTCGATCGCCTCTGGTCCTTAGAAGGTTCCACGCTTTGAAGATTCGATCCGGACATAAATAGAATTGAATTTTGATCCTATATTCCATAAAAGGAATGTACATGTATCTAGATCAAAATAAAATCCTAATAAAACTAAATACGACTCTGCTATTTTATAATACAATCATGCACACATATAAATGCCTTGGCGTGTCCAAGGATTCATCACCATAATAACTAAAAGCCATGTAATAGTTGGATCCTGCGTCCACAAAGTTAGCACATCCTACTATTATCCCTGCTAAATTATGTATGACATATGCATAATTAAACTAATACCAAATACGGAGAGGCAAAACTCTGATACCAATTGTTGGTTCTACTCGGAAAACCTAGAGGTTCCATTGTACAAAAATTTGTACAAGGTCCGAACCTTTTCTAGCTATCATGTGTTCTTTTAAATTAAATTTTGGATCGCTGCGGAATTAACACGTTTGATCCAAAACTTAATCTATTTGTTCTTTTAGTTTTGACTTGGATCTCTGCGGAACTTAACACGTTCGACCCAAGTCACCACGTTCGACCCGAGTCACCTTAAGTTATTAATTCCATTAAATATTAATTTCCATAATCGGTTCCCGATCTTGATGGCGAGGCATGGCCTTCTTGGATATGGGAGCAACCACCACCGACTAGACAAAACCTTTTATGCTAATATTTAATTTCCTAAAATAACTTTAGGTTAACCGAAAAGAACAATCAAATCAGAAAAAAACAACAAAACACTATATAAAACAAATTGAAACTCTAGAATCGTATGCCTCTTGTATTTAGTATTATTTCCAAAAATAACTAGTATGATGCGGAAAGAAAAATTACTAGTTATACCTTTTAGAAAAACCTCTTGATCTTCTACCGTATTCCTCTTCTAACCTCGGACGTTGTGTGGGCAACGATCTTCCGAGATGAGAACCACCAAGCACCTTCTTCTTCCTTGCAAATTTCGGCCATCAAAACTTCTTCTAGGATGAAGAGGTTCGGCCACCACCACCATGCTCCAAGGGATGCTAGAAACAAAGCTTTCTTTCTCTCCTTCTTCTTCTTCTAAACTTGATTCGGCCATACATATGCTCCACAAGAGATGAGGTCATCAAAGAGAAGAAAGGAGGAGAGGATGGCCGGCCACACCAAGGAAGAAAAAGAGAGAGGAAAAATAATAGAGTTGTTCACCATGAAGGCACCTCTACCCTCTCTTTTATAATCCTTGGCCTTGGTAAATAAGGAAATTTAAATAAAAATTTCCTTAATTCTTTGGCCATTGATAAGGAAAATTTATTTAATTAAAAATAATTTTTTCTCATCAACAATGTGGCCGGCCACTTTAAACCAAGCAAAGAAATTTAATTCAATCAAGAATTAAAACTTTCCTAATTTGTTTCCGGAAATTTTATAAAAAATTTCTCTAATAATTTTTCCCTTCATGATGGTCAATAAAAAGGAAATTTTATAAATTAAAATATTTCTTTTAAACATGTGGATAAAAAGAAAGTTATCTTTAAAAATTAAAATCTCTTCCAATAAGGAAAGATATATAATCTTTTCTTAATCTTTGTAGAAGCTTTATAAAAGAGATTTTTAAACTCTCTTTTAAATCATGAACATGATTAAAAGGAAAGTTTTTACCAAAATTAAAATCAACCTTTTAATCTACAAATAAGGAAAGAGATTTAACTCTTCTCTTAATCTTTTGTAAAATCTTATAAAAGGAAAGATTTAAATTTTTAAACTCTCTTTTAAATGTTATCCACATGAGAAAAATTTAAAAAATAAAATTCCTTTTTATTTTAATAGGGCCGGTCACCTAAGCTTGAGTTCAAGCTAGGGCCGGCCACATGAATTCACCCATAAACCAAAACATGGCCGGCCCTAGCTTGGTCTCCAAGCTAGCTTAGCTGACCCCTATAGGATGGGTAAGAAGGTGGGTATAGGTGGGTATAGTACTCTATAATTAAGAGGCTACGATAGGGACCGAGAGGAGGAATTGGTTTTGGTCTCCCGATAAAATTAAGCATCCCGTGTTCACCCCGAACACACAACTTAATTTTATCAATAATAATTCATTCCACTAGAGAACTATTATTGAACTACCGCACCAATCCCAAATTACATTTTGGGCTCCTTCTTATTATGAGTGTGTTAGTCTCCCTGTGTTTAAGATAACAAATGTCCACTAATTAAGTAAGTTACTGACAACTCACTTAATTAATATCTAGCTCCAAGAGTAGTACCACTCAACTTTATCATCATGTCGGACTAAGTCCACCTGCAGGGTTTAACATGACAATCCTTTTGAGCTCCTCTTGGGGACATTCTCAACCTAGTATCTCTAGGACACAGTTTCCTTCTATAATCAACAACACACACTATAAGTGATATCATCTCCCAACTTATCGGGCTTATTGATTCATCGAACTAAATCTCACCCATTGACAAATTAAAGAAATAAATATCAAATATATGTGCTTGTTATTATATTAGGATTAAGAGCACACACTTCCATAATAACTGAGGTCTTTGTTTCTTTATAAAGTCAGTATAAAAGAAACAACCTCTAATGGTCCTACTCAATACACTCTAAGTGTACTAGTGTAATTATATAGTTAAGATAAACTAATACCTAATTACACTACGACCTTCAAATGGTTTGTTCCTTTCCATCTTGGTCGTGAGCTACTGTTTATAATTTATAAGGTACTGATAACATGATCCTCTGTGTGTGACACCACACACCATGTTATCTACAATATAAATTAATTGAACAACTACATTTATCACAAATGTAGACATTTGATCAATGTGATTCTTATTTCTAGATAAATGTTTATACCAAAAGCTAGGCTTTTAGTATACACTCTAACAGATATCATAGATGCGCAAACGTGTGATCGTGCTGAGATCTAAGCTGTCTAGAGTTCGTGTGCACGCATCAAAGGTATACTATCATGATATAAACTTAGTATAGATTGTAACATGTCTTTCCCTTCGCATGGGTCTTCTGGAGGAACTAGAAGTTTTTCACTGCGCTTAAGAATGTTTAGCGCCTTAATTCCTTACAATGGTATCAGAGCCACTTGCGAAGGGATATACTAAGTTATTAGAATTTTATATGTGATATTGAAATGCATGATAGGTTTACTATGATCTACAAATTATGAGTTTCAGTAAAAAATTGATGTTTTGTTGGGAACGAAACATAGTTGGTGTTATGACCAGCAATGTCTCGGCCAAAGGTGTTTTGTTCGGAACGAAACATAGTCGGTTTTGAGGGTAGTAGGGTCTCAGGTATGGTAGCAACTCATAAATGAGTATGCAAAATATTTTTTGTTTCGGGGGTGCTGACCTCGCCCGCTAACCGACTAGCGGACCGTCATGGCGTTGTGGCTCATAATTTTGTTGTTCACATCATAGTAGATTTATGTCATAAGGATATTGTGAATATATATATGACATGGTGCATGATTATGACCCTTTAACCCCAATGTAATGTTGTAATTCATAATACGACTTGCGTGTCGCGCCTTTATCTTTTTCATTTTTGTTGTAATTTTAGACTATACTCGAATGTAACTCGAGTTTATTTAGATTTTGTAATGTACAAATTAGAAAGGAGTTAGTCTTCTAGACAATGGGTGAAAATGAAGGAAGGACAACAACACACGACAACCAAGGAAGTGCTTGGAGAAGCTGCTTTGACCTAGGTTGACTTATCACTCTTCTCATTGGCTTAAGAAGATTGTAGTTTATGGGGGTCGTAGCCATGTCACATTTTATTTATGCATATATGTGATATGTGCTTGATTGTTTACGATACATGTTTAGTTTAAACATAATTAGGTCTTTTTAAATATATGGCTACCAAAGTTTAGTATTCACTTCTAGCTCGATTAATTGAAGTCAGGTTTTGCCAAAGCAAAGCGACTCAATTTATCTTGCTAGAGTGCGACAGGACAATTGTGATGTTTGACTATTAAACTTTGGGTGCGACTTAATTAAGTTGTCTCACTTGGATTGAGAGCTTAGAGGCATATCCCATAAAATGGAATTCAAATTATACTAATCTTGGGCGATTAGCCAAAGCTAACTCAAGATGAGCTATAATATGGATTTCATAAGATAGGCAAATAGACAAAAAGTATTGTTCATCTAGCCATACAAGAGTTGCATTTGATGCAATTGGTATATGATGCCTACCTACATTATATGAGTCTTGGGCGATTAGCCAAAGCTAACTCAATATGAGGTATAATATGGATCTTGTCCCACATAAATATCATTGCGATTGGATTTGGAGCTAGTAGTGTGGGTAAAACCACAATCATGACTTGCTCCTACCAAGCTTTACAATTCAGTGAGAGAATTATTTAATTAAAGATCTAATTAAATGATCGATACATGATACTTATTTCTGTATTATGTTGTAGATTACCATGTCGTCAAATACGTCAAACACTCTCTCTCTGCAACCTGTCCTTGATAAGGACAAGCTCAATGGAGCTAACTTTCTGGACTGATACATAAACTTGAGAATAGTTCTCAAGCAAGAACGAAAATTGTACGTCCTAGAGCAACCCATTCTTGAAGTGTCACGCCCGAGGTAGTCCTTGCCTGAAGAAAATTCAGCAGCATCTCCCCTGTACGGGTGTCAATCTGAAACTTTTCTACAACATAACCATCACATACATGGCCAACATAGCCGGAACAATAATAATAAAAGAACTAAACAACAACCACGCAGTATAATAGTGAACTAAAACAATGATAAGTAAAACATCTCAAACATCCTACTCAACTACACCCATAAAACTCAAATCATATTCCTACTCAACTACACTCATAAAACTCAAATCATATTCCTACTCAACTACACCCATAAAGCACAAATCACAACGAACTCACCTCTTCTGCCATCCAGGTAGGCATATAGTAAAAACATATCCAATAAAACTCATCGACAAAAGAAAACAAAACCATACAATATCCAAGTGTCAAAACCAGAACAAGTCTACACCATCATTTATATATATATCATCATAAGAAAACCAAAAGACCGAAACAACACATCCTCACGACCTGCAGGGGACTAGCGACTGGAACTCCTCCGGACAGCCTCAACCTGAAATATAATAATAACCACGGGGTGAGTCAACTCCTCAGCGGATAATATTGACATGAATAGTAAGAAAATAACAACTAGCACTAATCATGCGTACAATCTCCTGATATAAGAATGATAAATGCAACTGAAATAAACAAGAGCAAACTGTACTAACCGGGACCTCGTAGGGATCACAAGGTCGTCAGACCGAGAGTGCCATAAATCCTATATGCATGTCAGTCATATGCATCCATCCAAATGTAGCAAACACAAGAAATAAATACATCAATGCGTATGATGTCAATGACATGTCCTGGTCACCCCTACTCTCCCGTCAGCCGTCTCACACACGATGGTGAGACCGAGTGGGAAGGGCTGTGACAACCGTGCACTCTGCCATCACTGCTCCTGATGAGTGACCGAGTGGACGGGATGCAGTCGGAGTACACCTATCCTCCTACCCCAAATCATAAGTGGGGGAGCTCAATGCTCTCATCTCTCTGAGACAATCCAGAAGAGAGATCCCTGACGTGCTACCACGCTGCGTCACGCTATCCATGAGTGGACCGGCGGAGCATTGACAGAGCAAACTGCCACACACCCTGCCTGATATACCACTAACCCATGAGTGGTGGTGTGTGTAGATCCATGTAACTGGCGATGTGCTCAACAATAATGGAGCCGACTATCGCGCAGCATGCAATCATGCGAGATGATGTATGACACTAAGCATGGAAGTCCTGACCATATCTACCTCCATAAAATATGTACCAAAAATATACATGGATCATATCAAAAGATCTAGGTACATAGGCCAGATATGGTATCAAATAAGTCCGGTATATCCTATGGTATGGTATGCCATTACCTTTATGATTATAAGTAATTTGAAGGTATAAACATGAATGCAAACAATAAACAATCAAGCATGCACATGTAATGGATAATGACATACCGATGCAGATATAAAACATAATCATTACTATTTGTTAAAAACTACTATAACATCAAATGATAAATCTAAAAGATAAGTCAAGGTACCAGCCTTCAATGTAGATCGAGCTAATCAACCTCTATGTCGATGTGCTCGTCCCGAATCCGAATCTTGTAATAAATCGTACAATTTAGCTAAAAATAAAATAGCTAAACAAAATCCTAATCCGATTAGGAAACTATGTTTTAATTCCATTTAATTATCTTATCTTTCCTTCTTAGTTGATATCCTTGAATTAGTCCAACTAGAGAAGTCAACTAATAAATGAATCTCTAATCATAATCCATTAGATTAAGCAACCCTATTCATTTATCCTTTTAATTAGATAACCATGTAATTAACCAAGGCTATTAACCATTTGCTAATCCGAAGAAATCAACCATATCACTTCACTAAACCAAGTCTCAATACGTTACCGTTCCTTCTCCTATCTACAGCAGAAATTCCTGATAGCCCAATAGATCCACAGCAGAGACAACTTGCTGCCGAGAATGGATCTCACTGGCAGAAACCATTACTCCTAGTTAGTACATCAAAAATCCAAACTCAACCTCTACAAACCTATACAGAAAATGCTACTCCAATTTCTACAAATCTAATATCAACCATAGCTTAATTAACAAACTCACCAACTCTGTATCGGAGGTAGCTGCTGGTGCTAGGGCAGAGGAAAAAGATGGTCGGTGCTAGGGCTCAGGAAGAAGATGAAGAGAAGCTTCGGTCGGTCGGCGGTGTTGCTCGGGTTGTCGGCGAGAAGGAGACGTCAGTTGGAGACTAGGGCACGGGTAAGAAAGAGGAGAGAATCGGCGTTAGCACGTGGAGGGGGGGGGGGGGGGAAGGGAGAAGGAAATGACACAGTAACGGAAGAAGAAAAAAAGAAAAAAGAAAAAAATTAGGAAAATAAAAATAAAACTTTCCTTCGCTAAAACGGGGTAGCCTAAACAGAAACAGGCTTTCCCGGGACCCCGTTTTATCCCCGTAAAGTCATCCATACGGTCTTCAAAAACTTCCAGAAAAATTTCTAAAAATTTCTAAAAATTCCCTTATGGTTATTCACCCATTTTCAATATTTTACATGAAGCACCCCCTACTACTACCACTAGAGCTGATAGGGATGCTTACAAGAAGCATCAAGATGATGCATTAGATGTGTCATGCCTTATGCTCGCCACCATGAACTCTGAGCTTCAGAAGCAATATGAGAACATGGATGCTTATGATATGATTGAACATCTTAGACAACTATATCAAGGACAAACAAGCCATGAGAGATTTGAGATCTCTAAAACATTGTTTCAATGCAGAATGCAAGAAGGAAGTCCCGTAGGGCCATATGTACACAAAATGATTGGGTATGTAGAAAACCTACAATGATTGGGATTTCCATTAGGCCAAGAATTGACTATAGATCTTATCTTGTAGTTATTGCCCGATAGCTATAGTCAATTCATCATGAACTATAATATGAATGAAATTGACAAACCGCTGCCTGAGATGTTAAGCATGTTGAGAACTGCTGAACTCAACCTTAAGAAGGCAAAGCCTAGTACCATTTTGATGGCGTCTAAAGGCAAAGGCATGTGGAAGCCTAAAGGTAAGGGTAAGACTCAAGCTAAAGGCAAGGGCAAGACTCACTGAACCCCAAAGGTGGGATTGCTAAGGAAGCTTCCACTATGGTGAGACCAGACTCTGGAAGAGGAACTGCAAAGTGTACCTAGAGGAACTGAAACAGAAGAGAAGTGAGACTTCGGCCTCAGATATATATGTTATAGAAGTCAATCTATCTATTTTTTATTTATGGATATTAGATACCTAATGTACATCTCACATTTGTACTAATGTGCAGGGGTTGAGAAATAGTAGAGCATTGACAAAAGGTGAAATGGACCTACGAGTAGGCAATGGTGCAAGAGTTGCTCTGTCGCTGTAGGAACATATTCCTTATCTTTGCCCACTAGGCTTGTTTTAGAACTAGAAGAGTGCTATTATGTGCCTACTTTGACAAAGAACATTATCTCTATTTCTTGTTTGAACAAGAAAGGTTTTTCATTTGTAATAAAGGACAAATGTTGTTCTGTTTATTTCAATGATATGTTCTATTATAGTGCACCTCTTATGAATAACCTCTATGTTCTAGATTTTGAAAACCTAATCTATAATATTAATACCAAACGGTTCAAGTCTAACAATTTGAACCAAACATATCTCTGGCATTATCACTTGGGTCACATAAATGAGAGTTGCATATCCCAACTCCATAAGGATGGACTTTTGGACTCATTTGATTTTGAATCATATGAGGCATGCAAATCTTGTCTTCAAGGTAAGATGACAAAGACTCCATTTAGTGGGCATAGCGAAAGGGCTAATGATTTGTTAGGACTCATACATATTGATGTATGTGGCCCTTTCAAAATAGAAACTAGAGGATGCTATCATTACTTCATTATTTTCATTAATGATTTTAGTAGATACGACTATGTGTATTTGATGAGACACAAGTCAGAATCCTTTGAAAAGTTCAAAGAATTTAAGAATGAAGTGCAAAACTAACTTGGTAAGAGTATTAAGATGCTTCGATCAGATCAAGGTGAGGAATACCTTAGCCAAGAGTTTTATGACCATCTTGTTGAGTGTGGGATCATATCTCAACTCACTCCACCTAGAACACCACAATGGAATGATATATCAGAAAGGAGAAATTATACTTTATTAGATATGATACGATTGATGATGAGTCATACAGATCTTCCTACTTTCTTCTGAGAACATGCTCTAGAGACGATCGCTTTCACACTTAACCGCATTCCATCTAAGGCTGTCATAAAGACACCATATACGATATGGATTGGGAAGAGTCCCAAGTTGTCTTTCATGAAGATTTGGGATTGTGAGACTTACGTTCGATGATAAGTCTCAGATAAACTAGGACCCAAATAAGATAAGTGCTATTTTGTAAGATATCCCAAGGAAACAAAGGGATACTACTTTTATAATCCCACACAAGGCAAGATGTTTGTTGCCAGAACTGGTGTCTTTTTAGAAAGAGAATTTGTTTCTAGAAAAATTAGTGGGAGTAAAGTCGATCTTCAAGAAATTCAAGATGCACAAACTAGCACTGACACCTTGATGGAAATTTGAACAGGTACCACAAGATGTTGTGGATCAGGATTTTGTTACACCGCAAGAAGTTGTGAAGCAACAACCTGTTCAAGTAGCACACGCTCTACGCAGATCTGATAGGACTCGTCGTCAACCTGAGAGATATTCATTTCTCTTGTCTGACCATGGCGATGTAGTGCTTGTTGGTCTTAATGAGCCTACATCTTATCAGGAAGCTGTACAGAGCCTAGATTCTGAGAAATGGCTAGAGGCCATGAGATTCAAAATGGAATACATATACACTAACCAAGTATGGACTTTGGTTGATCCACCTGACGGGATCAAACCCATTGGGTGTAAGTGGGGTTTCAAAGTGAAGACTGACATGGATGGGCATATGCGTACCTATAAATGTAGATTGGTAGCTAAAGATTTCAAGCAAATTCATGTTATAGACTATGATGAAACTTTTTCACCAGTTGCGATGCTCAAGTCTATTCAGATTTTACTTGCTATTGCAGCTTACAATGATTATGAGATCTGGCAGATAGATGTCAAAATCACATTTCTTAATGGAAATCTACTCGAGGATGTGTACATGATATAACCTAAGGGTTTTGTAGATCCAAAGAATGCTGGAAAGGTTTGTAAGCTGCAAAGATCCATTTATGGATTAAAGCAAGCTTCTAGAAGCTAGAATCTTCGATTCCATGATGCAATCAAAACGTTTGGTTTCATTAAGAATGAAGATGAACCTTGTGTCTATAAGAAGGTTAATGGGAGCACAATCATCTTTCTTATATTGTATATAGATGATATACTTCTCATTGGAAATGATATCCCTATTCCTCAGTCAGTGAAGACTTGACTTGAGAATTGTTTTTCAATGAAAGACTTAGGTGAAGCCGCCTATATTTTAGGCCTTAAGATCTATAGAGATAGATCTAAAAGATTACTTGGCCTATGCCAGAGTGCATACATTGACAAGGTGCTTAAACATTTTGCCATAGAGAATTCCAAGAAGGGATTCCTGCCGATGTCACATGATGTGAGTCTTTTAAAGACTCAATGCCCCTCTTCTAAGGAAGAAAGGGACCGCATGGATCAGATTCCTTATGCATCTGCTATAGGGTCTATCATGTACACCATGCTTTGTACTCATCCAGATATCTTGTATACTTTAAGCATCATGAGTAGATACCAGTCAGATCCATGTGAAGGTCACTGGACAGCAGTTAAGAATATTCTTAAGTACTTGAGAAGGACTCAAGATTATTTCTTGATCTTTAGAGGCGATGAAGAGGTTGTTGTAAAGGGTTACACTGATGCTAGCTTTCAAACTGACAAGGATGATTACAAATCACAGTCAGGTTATGTGTTTTTCTTAAATGGTGGTGCTATGAGCTGAAAGAGTTCAAAGCAGGACACAGTAGCTGATTCTACAACAGAGATCGAGTACATTTCTGCTTCAGCTGCAGTAAAGGAGGCTATTTGGATCAGGAAGTTCATCACAGAGTTTGGTATTATTCCTAGTATAGCGAACCCAAAAGACCTATATTGTGATAATAATGGGGCTATTGCACAGGCTAAGGAACCTCGTTCTCATCAGAGATCCAAACACATACTACGATGTTTCCATCTCATTCGAGATAACATCGATAGAAGAGATGTGAGGATATGTAGAGTCCCGATCGATGCTAACATTGCAGATCCTTTGACTAAGGCTTTGGCACAGAGGAAGCATGATGGTCACACTAAGTCAATGGATATTTGATTCTTAGTGATTGACACTAGTGCTAGTGGGAGATTATTAGTATTAGCTCTAGTACCAATTATGAGATGATTGTAAAGGGCTCATTTTGTATCATATTTCATTATGAATAAAAGATAAAGTTGGTTATTATATTTATTTTAGTTCAGTGTCGATTGAATAAGTATAATAATGTCCTTGGGTAGTAGGTTCTTATCTACAGTATATCAATTAGTTGAATTGATAGTGAGATATTGTAGATATACATGGAACACTACTTTTAACTATTCCTAGTCAAGCATTAATATACAAGGACAATATTAATGCATTGAGACTAGCATGTAGGTCAATAGATGACTTGATCTCACAAGTCATGGATATGAGATATCAAGTTGACACATGTGTTTATATTAAAGAATATATACTGAATGACTCGCCATGAGAATGTTTCATGGATCGCTATATGAGTGTCATAAATATTCTCATGTGATTATTAATATGAATAGTCCTTAGACTTGAAGTCACTACGGTTCTCTACATAAGGAGTTGTGTACTTTGGTATTGGCAAACACCACCTGTAACAAGGTGGACAATAAAGTTGATCACTAGGTATGTAATGAATTATGCGGAGGGATGTGAGTGATGTAGATGATATCTATCCCTTCCATATGACAGAAGTGATGTCTGTAGGTCCCTTGATTAGTACGACACAAGAAAGCATGGTCATGCGCAAATGAGTCAATATGAGATATTGAACTTATTTGATTGAGTGTGTCTACTTAGAGATCAAGAAACATAAAAGGTTGATAAAAGGATTGTTGGATTGTGTAATTCGATAGAGGGGGGGGGTGAATATCGATTTAAAAATGTCGCAAAGAAGATCAAGTACGTAGCGGAATAAATAAAATTAAAGCAACGCTAATACAAGTAATTTTTTACTTGGTTTGGAGCTTATATCGGCTCCTACTCCAAGACCCGCACCCGTTGAGTGCTTTCGTTGGGTAATCCACTAGCAATTCGAAATATTACAAAAGTAGAGTACAGAATTGCTTTTAAGAAAAAAGAAATACCGACAATAAAGACTAAAAAGAAAAACAGCACTTTGCTGGTCGCAGTGTCGCAGGAGCACAGCAGAGCAAGCAATGAAAGATCTTGTGTTGTCAGTTCTCTTTGCTCTAGCTTTCACCCTCCTTATATAGGAGTCTTCGGGCGCCCAGATCCCTTTCGGGCGCTTGGAATGTGACATAGCCAAGCCAATCACAAAGTTCCATGTGTCGACGTGCGTTGGAGGATAAAACTTGCCTCCGGGCGCCCGGATCCCTTCCGGGCACCTGGATCCTTATTTTCCAGCAATCTCCTTCCTGCAAGAAAACGTTAGTCCGAGGTAAACATAAATTATATATCCTACAAAATAGAGTATTAGCATAGTTTATAATCAAACAGAATAGTAATTAGATTCTATCTCACCGAGACTAGAATCTAATCAAGATCTCAAATTAGAGTACCAAAATGATTCTAAGTTGGATTGACGTCTAACTTCCCTTCCCAAGAACGCATCCTCACAGTCACTCCCTTCCAGTGACTTACCTTAACTTACCTGCCAGACATCCGGTCAGGCCTTCGACCCATCTGGACTTCGTGCCAACTATCAGGTCAGCCCATTGACCTAGCTGGACTTCGTGCCAGACGTCAGGTCAGCTCGTCAACCCTTCTGGACTTTGTGCCAGCTATCAGGTCAGCCCATCGACCTAGATGGACTTTGTTCCAGATGTCAGGTCAGTCCGTCGACTTGTCTGGGTTTCGTGCCAGCTATCAGGTCAGCCCATCGACCTAGCTGGACTTCATACCAGATGTTAGGTCAGCTCGTCGACTCGTCTAGGCTTCTCCTGTACACTTCATAGAAATGTTAGATCAATATGAAACTGACTTAACCTACTTTGTCATTCATCAAAACTTGAGTTAGACTGCTATTGTTAACTGCACCAACAAGGATGACACGGTTTATGCCTTATTGATCAATCTAGATATCAAGGATAGAGGGACTAAGCCATACAAGATAATAGCCATAGACAGGTTAGTTCGGATCTTGACTTTCTCATCACTTGGGTAGCAATGATACTTTGCTAGATGTCACTCATTGCTTATGTATCTAAATATTGATTTGTATACATTGCCAACGTTACGAGAACCTATTGGGTCACACACAAAAAATAAGTAGATTTAGAGATGGGTTCATATGATGAATCATTGGATTAAGTCTAATCCGAATTGTAATTATTGAGTTAGACTCAATTGGATCTAATTATTAGATTGAGTCCAATTCAAACTAGACTCAAGGAGTCAATACGAATTAATGAAATAGTGATTCATTATATTTGAAATTGCATGAGATCAATTGAGTAAGACTCGATTGAATTGGACTTGAGTTAGATTCAAGTGGATTAGACTTGAGTTAAACTCAAGTGAATTCATTCACTAAGAAGATTAATGGAGATTAATTTATTGAATTTTGAAATTCAATGAATCATTCAATTTTTGAAATTGAATTCAAAATAAAGAGGTTTAAATGCGGTCCTTAATGGAGTGTAAATATTCATTAATGCTCATTAAGTATTTTCATTGGATGAAAATACTTAAGCATTTTTTTCTCTCATTTTGGTTGACTTCTTTATTTTCCTTCCTCTTCTCTTCTCCTCTAGTTCAAGACCTCCTATCAAGGTTGCTAGTATAACCTTAGGTGGTTGCCTTCTTCATTTTACGAGTTTGTGAGACAAACGGACACTTGTTCATGTGGATATCATAGAGGCGCGAACATGTGATCATGCTGAGATCCAAGCTGTTTGGAGTTCGTGTGCATGCATCAAAGGTATACTATCATGATATAAACTTAGTATAGATTATAACATGTCTTTCCCTTCACATGGATCTTCTGGAGGAACTAGAAGTTTTCCGCTGCATTAAGCGTGTTTAGCGCCCTAGTTCCTTACATTTCATGCCACCACCATCAAAGGTCAAGAAATCGGGCATCCGTCTGGCGTCTTCGTCACGGCTGCCCAGATGAGCTACCTTTGCTTAGTCAGCCCCAAACGACCTGCGCCATATAACAGTGGTACTGCATCTGCCGACTGAGAAGTGGTGTGAATCTAGAGCTGAATCCCGAGCTCTCGAGCACCAAATAATCATCCAAGGGCCACTCGCCCAAAAATGGGTTGATGTCTGGGCCCGTGCAGCGATGATGCCTCCGGGGTCACTCGCGGACAACCACACCCAGATGTCTACTGGGATAAGTATTGCATTTTCATAGTTTATCTCTAATCGGAGCTTATATTCTCTTTATTGTTTGCAGTACTGGGTGGAGAGCCTGACCATGTGCCAAAGGCCCACATTTTTTGGAGGAGGAAGTGAAGAAACTGAAAACGTCGAGCGACCAGTCATCCTCCTCTTAGCAGCAGACGAATGCTGAAGTGTCTAAGCTGAGGGACGACTTGGAGAAGAGCAACCAACATCTATTAGAAGCCGAGCGGGAAAAAGCATAGAGCAGACCACTCTGCTGGTTCGACTCAACAAGCAGGTTAGCACTTTTGACGCCAAGATCGAGTCGGCCAATGCGAGGAAGCTTCGGTCCATTGAAGACCTCGACTTGAAGAATAAGGAGGCCCAGGCTCTGGCCAAGAAACTCAAGGAAGTTGAGGATTTTCTAGTGGCCGAGCGGAACAGTCGGTTGACTGAAGAAGTTGCCCTTCGCGGCCAACTCTCCGTAAAAAATAATGCGCTTGCCACCGCAAAGGACGGGCTGGAGGCCTCCCAAGCGGCTTTGAAGGCTTACCAAGATGTCGAGGCTAGCCAGTTCGAGATTATGAAGAAGAACTACATCCACTCGGATACTTTCAACGATAAAGTCATTGACCGGACACTTCACCCTATTCGACCTGGTGATCGACGGGATGATTGACCAGCTCAGAGAGGGAGGCTACCTATCGGCAACTCTGACCAGCAACATCATTAGCCGGGGCAAACTTTCCGCGTCTCTGCCTGATGACGCCTTAGATTTGCTTGAGTGAGGTTGAGAGTTCCTCCCTGTAAAAATTTTAAAGTTTTAATGAATGCTTGTCCGTTCGGCCAAGCTTAATCTCCTTGTATTTGTTTTTTCAACTCGTGGCCTCGTGACTCCTCCGATCGTCTACGATTAGTCCATTTAGCCGATCGATCTTTTTTGTCTTTAGAGTTCATTATGATTCCGCGACCTTCCGATCGACCCTGGAATATTTTGAAGAATAGTCCCGAACGATCACTGTATTTTAAAGACTTCAAACTTTTGAGTAGTCCGGGTTCACGATTCATCGACGCTTGCCCGCTCACTGAGCCAAGAGTTTAAGGTCGTCGCTTGACCGTTGAGGAAGATTAGGTGAATACTGTGGTTTAAGGTCACCGCTCAACCGTTGATGTAGATCCGGGTTTAAGGTCGTCGCTCGATTGTTGACGTGGACTAGGTGAAGACTGGGATTTAAGGTCGTCGCTCGACCCTTGATGTCGACTAGAGTTTAAGGTCACCGCTCGATTGTTGATGTCGACCAGAGTTCAATAGAAGAGCATTCATCATCTCCTTTAGCGTTTGATTCTTTCACTCATCAACTCTATTTTGCTGAGGAGTATAAGGAGCTATTGTTTCGTGTCTGATCCCATGTTCAGAACATAACTCAACAAACGGTGATACATATTCACTGCCTCGGTCACTTCGAACCACCTTAATATTTCTATTAAGCTTTTTCAACCTCAGTCTTATATAGAGCAAATTTCTCTATAGCTTCATCCTTACTTTTGAGAAGATACACATAATAGTATTTTATTTTATCATCTACAAAAGTGATGAAGTATTTTTTACTACCACGTGTTGGCGTACATTTTAGGTCGCACACATCAGTGTGGATTAGGTCAAGTAGTTTGTTACTTTTTTTTAATATGTTGAAAGGATGACCTTGTCATTTTTGCTTCAACACAAATCTCACACTTGTGTTTTGGGTGAAGGAGGAATGTTGATATGCTTTGCATATTAATTAATTTACGCAATACATCGTAGTTAACATATCCTAGTCTACCATGCCACAAACACGAAGACTCAAGCATATAAGTGGAAGAGCTTTTAGTTTTATTTATCTTAGGCCTAATCACCATTACATTGAGCTTAAACAACCCACCAGATATATAGCCATTTCATACAAACATTCCATTCTTGTACAATACAACTCTGTCTGACTCAAAAATAATGTGAAAGTCATGCTTGCTTAATAGTAATCCGGATACTAGATTCTTCCGAATCTCCAGAACATACAACACATTGTTTAAAGTAAGGTCTTTGCCCGAGGTCATCTTCAGCACCACCTTTCCTTGGCCCATGATGTCCGAGGTTGCTAAGTTCCCCATGAACAGCTTGTCTCCAGTGACTTCTTCAAAGTTGTGGAGCAGCTCCTTATTGCAGCAGACATGTCTGGTGGCTCCAGTATCGATCCACCATTGTCGCGGGTTTGAACCGATCATGTTGAACTCAGAGACCATAGCGTAGAGGTTATCCATTTCTAGTCCCTCGTTTAGGTTGGCCTCCTGCTTCTTCTTCGGCTTCCTGCACTCCGAAGATTTGTAACCCACTCGTTCATAGTTGAAGCACTTCCCAGAGAACTTCTTTTTGTTGATGCCTCCTCTGGGTTCCATCTTGGAAGACTTAGGGTTCTTTCATTTCGAGTTTTGACCGTGTTTGACCATGTTGGTTTTCACAGTAGCTTGAGAGAATAGTTTTCTATCTGAACTCTTGTTGTCTTCTTCGATGTGAAGTCGAACAATGAGTTCCTCCACATTCATCTCCTTCTGCTTGTGCTTCAGGTAGTTCTTGAAGTCCTTCCAACCGGGAGGCAGCTTCTCAATGATAGCAGCCACTTGGAAGGTTTCACTCAGAACCATCCCTTCTGAGTGAATCTTGTGCAAGATCACCTGAAGCTCCTGGACTTGGCAGATCACCATCTTGGAGTCAACCATCTTGTAGTATAGGAATCGACCCACAATGAACTTCTTGGCCCTTGCATCCTCCGTCTTATACTTTTTGTCCAAGAATTCCCATAGCTCCTTAGTAGTTCTCTTCATGCTATACACAGCGTACAGCGAGTCGGCAAGACAGTTGAGGATGTAGTTTTGGCAAAGGAACTCAGAATGAGTCTATGCCTTCACTGCACTAATGGTTTGCGCATCAGCATCCTCAGCACGCTTGGGAGGGTCCTCGGTCAAGAACCGAGCTAGATTGAGCGTGGTCAGGTAAAAGAGCATCTTCTGCAATCACCTCTTGAAGTTCAGCCCACTGAACTTCTCTGGCTTTTCCCCGTGGTTGATTGGCACAGTTCCAATCAGGCCGGAGGGGGCCTGCACGTGTTGAATATGTTGCACCTCAACATTCCATTCTGTGGCCATCTCAATAGAATCGAATCTGTTTCAAGATTGTTGGATAAACAATCTATTGCCAGAGATTTTGGGGACTTAGCTGAATTTAAAATTACACAGAATTTAAATTCAACTTACAATAGAGATGACTTGAGCGGATAATCTCAGACTGCCAGTAGGGGCTGATTTCTGCCATGTGATGAAGGAAGTCTGCACAGTGTAGATAGATCGGGATGATCGGCCGAGCATCACGAGCAGGCACAACAGATCAGAAAGGCCGACCGAGCAGCATGATAGGGAGACAAAAATAGGTCGACCGGGCGATAAGACTGACCAGGTTTGCAGATAGGCCTGGTGAGAGGTAGGCCGGGTAGGTAGATAGGTCGGACGAATAGACTGGTCGACCAGGCGAGCAGACAGGTCGGGTGAACAGGCAGGCCGACCGAGCGAGTAGATAGGTTGACCGGGCAAGCAGACAAGTCGGGCGAACAGACAGGCTGGGCGAACAGACTAGCCAACCGGGCAAGCAGACAGGTCGGGTGAACAGACAAGCTGATCGGACGAGCAGACAGGCCGATCAGGTGAGCAGACAGGCCGATCGGGCGAGCAGACAAATCGGCCGAACACACAAGCCGGGTGAACAGATTGATCGACCGGGCGAATAAACAGGTCAGGCGAATAGGCAGACCGACCAAGCGAGCAGACATGCCGACCGTCCAAGCAGACAGGTCGGGTGAACAGATAGGCCGACCGGGCGAGCTGACCGAGGCCTGCGATTGATGCAGTTTCCTTGAAACAGATTCGCTCACCTCTGACAGTGCTTCGAGGTTTACTCGGATCGTCTGTTTCCCAGGATACAACGGTTGACCGTGATTCCACAAAGCACTAGTGATCACGACAAACTGAGTGGCACCCGAATACTATCATGGGCACTCTGCCGAGTAGGAGTTGCACGACAGAGGATAAGAGAACGAAGGTGGAAAGCTTCTGCTTGTGTTGTTGTGTGTCTTCTGCTTGTGATCACAACCTCCTTATATAGGAGCTCAGATTAACAACAACGTTAATGGTTGATTAATGACCATTACTTGTCAAGTAGTGAAACGCCCATCGTTTCACTCATTATCGCTTGACCGCTTTGATTCTGCATTAATTTTGACTTTAATGCATTAGTTACATAGTAGAAAAAAATTTTATGCAGCAAATATTAGTTGTTCCACTTGGGCAAATTTACCCCGATCGGTCCGGCGTCCGGTGCGCGCAGGTCATGTCTGCACACGAGTCAATATGGTTCAGTGCAATCCGAGCCCTAGATTTGCCCCCCCCCCCAACGCGTAAAAGAGAACCTCTCCCCATGCATTTGTTCACATCCTCAATGTATATAAATTAATATAAACCAACCAACATGTCATGAAACTCTCAATGTGGGACTAAAGTCCCATTCACATTGGAACTTCTATTCTCTTCTACCTCTTCTCCATTCACATCTATTCAACAGATGCCCGCAGACACCAACTTTCATCACAATCAACCATGATCTCGAGTACAAGCACAAGCACACAACCAAACAAACATGCATCACTGTCACTAATGAATGCCCCAAGGCTGTGACTGTATCCATCGTGACTCTCCATCGCAGCAAGCTAACTCTGGCCATCCTCCATGCCGAAGATACAATCAGAAATTAGTAGCTCCTCTAGTGACCCATTTAACTGGAAGTATTTCTGCATCCTTCAAAATCTGCATACTATGGGTGCAAGCCCTCATTCTTTCTACTTTGCTTTAGTTTGAATTCAAATTTTGAGAGCTCCCTCCTCATCCTGTTGCTGCTACATATCCCAAGGTGCCCTCAGCCCTCTTCCCTCCCAAGTGTCGTTGGAGAGCTGCAAAGCTTTGCTGGTCATCGAAAAAGGCTGTTGCCGGCCAAGACTTTGCATACCCTGCCTTCCCGTCGGCCTACGAGCACCATGGCAGCACCAACCATTGCCTCTTTGCACTCACTCTTCGTGCATCAGTCGACAGTGCCCTATTTGATGTTAGTCAGAACAGTCAGCTCCTTGCAATCGCCGGCACAAACTTGACAAACTTCTGGCAGTTCTGAAATGTGGAGCATTCCTCTCTGTTATCCCTTGGGAGCGTTGCTACCACCAGAAAAGAGGGGAAGAACTAAGATCAAATTGAATTCAAAATTTGAAGTTGCCGTGTCATCTCTGTTCGAATTTGAATTCGAATTTCAAAATTGCCTTGTCTCAAATGCCAAAGCTTTGACTGAATTCGAAACGAATTTGAATTGCCGTGCAAGCTTTGACTAAGAACTAATTTGAATTACCGTGCAAGCTTTGACTGAATTGAATTTGAAATGTAGCTTTGGCTGAATTCGAATTTGAAATACCATGCAAGCTTTGACTGAATTCGAATTTGAAGGAGCTTTGACTGAATTCAAATTTTGGAAATGTCGTGCAACTCCAATTCCAGATTTATCGGTGACGTGCCAAATTTGAACTTATCTCCCTCACTTTTTTCTTTGACTGTAAATTTCAAATTTTGATCCTTGTTTTATGGAGAAGAGGCTGATGTTCGTCTTTTGATAAGATCGACTATTGATAAAATGATAAAAGAATACAGCTCGGAAGTCCTTGAAGCTGCGTATAGATCCGTCCGGTAATCTTTTGAACCAACACTGCACCGACCCGGAGAGGGTAGTAAGAAAGATTCGGTACTTTATCCCATCTGTATACTGGTGCAGCGTGGCTTTATTATCGAACCTATCTAGATGATCATCCGAATCAGTCGATCTATTATATGCCTCGATCGCCAACGGAGTATAATGTCTGGACAAAGGGTCTTGTAAGATCTCCTCGGAGAACTGCCGATTGATCCATTCGGACGACGCGTTGCTTCAGGGCGCCTTGCCTTTTCATGCATCCCGAACCGGAGCATCATCCGAAGATGATCCCTATTCTTGATTCGCTTGGGCTATTTCTGAGGAGGTTTGGAACAACGTACGATGAAAAGGAATTGGCGTGGGCGGCCTTTCCCTTGTATGTCGATCAACCTTTTATTTTGCCCTCATACGGAGATTTGCTCAATTCGGCCTTCCTGCCCTGCTCGTCTCCTGGTCGCCGATGTTGCAGGATGAGGCGCTTGTCGATCGGCTAACGCCTGTTGTTGCTGCCGCTCGATTATCTTTGTTGGTGTAATATCCCTCAGGTCAAGGCTGACCTGGTTGACCAAGCTTGAGTCTTGGTTTGAGTTTCAATGTTTGACAATACAAGACTTCGATGATATGGACAAGTGCAAGTGCAGTTGTTCATTTGGGGAGATTGTTTGGTGCAATTCCCCTCTGATCAGGGTCTGATCAGTTTGGTTGGAGAAGAGTCAAGTAGGTCAAGGTTGACTAGATACTTGACTGGGAAGTCCTAACTGGGATATTAGGCAGGTGAAAGTCCTGATGAGTGAAGCCAGGCAGGTGAAAATCCTAGTGAGTGAAGCTATGTGAAAGTCCTGGTGAGTGAAGCCAGGCAGAAGAAAATTCTGGTGAGTGAAGCCAGGTGAAAGTCCTAGTGAGTGAAGCTAGGCAGTTGGAAGTCCTGGTGAGTGAAGCCAGGTGAAAGTCCTAGTGAGTGAAGCTAGGCAGTTGGAAGTCCTGGTGATTGAAGCCAGGCAGAAGAAAATCCTAGTGAGTGAAGCTAGGTGAAAAACCTGGTGAGTGAAGCCAGGCAGAAGTGGAAATCCTAGTGAGTGAAGCTAGGTGAAAGACCTGGTGAGTGAAGCCAGGCAGAAGTGAAAATCCTAGTGAGTGAAGCTAGGTGAAAGACCTGATGAGTGAAGCCAGGCATGGGGAAATCCAGATGGGTCAAGGTCGACCAGACATCTGGTGAAAGTCCAAGTAGGTCAAAGGGATTGACCGGATACTTGGCAAGAAGGGAAAAGTCCAAGTAGGTCAAGGGAGTGACCGGATACTTGGCACGATGAGGAAAAGTCCAAGTAGGTCAAGGGAGTGACCGGATACTTGGCACGATGAGGAAAAGTCCAAGTGGATCAAAGGGATTGACCGGACACTTGGTGAGGGAGTTCTAGCAGGTTAAGGGTGACCGGATGCTAGGCGTGATGAACCAATAGGTCATGGATTGACCGGATGTTGGTTTGGGGGCTTGGGACTTGGTTTTGGGCAAAAACCAGTAGCTGGATTGATCAGCCGATCGATTGGCTGGAGTCCAATCGATCGGCCGATCGATTGGGGTGTCCCCGCAAGAAACCTTCGTCCCGATCGATCAGTGGATCGATTGGGAGGCAATCGCGAGCGCACAGTAGCCTTTTGGATTGATCAGTCGATCGATCCAGAGGTCCCAATCGATCAGTAGATCGATTGGGAAGCTGCGACTTGTCGCGATAAGCTCTGGATCGATCCGTTGATCGATCCAGGCATTTTCCGAGAGTATAGAGGCGCTCTGGATCGATCAGTGGATCGATCCAAAGCCTCCCCGATTGATTGGGAGCAATCCAATCGATCGGGATCCGATCGTTGGCGTCGTTTATAGCTGCAGGCGCTCGATTCCTGAGATAGAACTCTTGGCCATTTCTCCCGATCGTTGGCGTCTTCCAAGTCAAGAGGCAGAGCTATAGCTGAAGAAGAAAGCTAGGGTTAGGGTTTTCAGTTGTAAAACCTGTAAGCTATTGCTTGTATTTGTTTTCCTTTCTTTCTTCTTGTACTGTGAGCTTGTAGGGCTTCTCCGCCTTCGGTAGTTACCGAAAAGGAGTGATTTCTTAGTGGAGGGTGCATGAGTAGGTGTGGATCCTTGGACTAGTCACCTCTTGTGAGGTGGATACCAAGTAAACCCTCCTTGTTAGTGTTGTATGGTTTTGTTTCTTGTATTTCCGCTGCACACCATCGAAGAAACAAGCTACAACGAGCACCTAGCACGCGACGAGCTATTCACCCCCCTCTAGCTACTTTTCGGTTCCAACAAGTGGTATCAGAGCGAGGTCGTTCTTCACCGGAATCATCGTCGGAAGGGGCAAACAAAACAAGCAAAGCTAGAGGGTGAAGAAGTTGGAGCAAAGTCATCAAAAGTCAAAGATTTCAAGAAGCTCAACTTCAAGATGCAATTCCAAGATGGACTTGGATTTGACACAAGGGTGGCTCCACCATATGCTTCAACAAGCTTCGATCTTTGGAAATCAAGGATCGAGAATTTCCTAATGGTGGAGATAGAGCAATGGTTTGCTCTCATGGAAGGTTTCGAGGCTCCAACAAATTCCAAGGGCAAAGTCCTCAAGAAACGAAAATGGAGCCAAGAACAAGTCTAAAGATGTGAGGCAAATGATAAAGTGACCAAGCTTTTGGTCAACTTATTGCCTAGCCACATTTTGGCTCAAATCAGAGAATTCAACGATGCCAAGGAGCTTTGGAGCAAATTGACAACAATCCATGAAGAACTCTCCGTTGTACCAAATCAAGAGGAATCCAAAGAGGGAGACTCATTGGAGCAAAAACAAGAGGAAGAGGACTCCGAGGTTGAGAGATGCTCAACTTCTGAAGAAGAAGTCCAAGAAGCCTCATCTTCAACGGAATGCAATGAAGAGGGCAAGGAGGGAGCATACTCCTTGTTCCATGTACAAGATGAAGATGAAGAAGCCTCCACCTCTAGGATTGAGGGGGAGCAATCTTCATTGACACTGGATCAAGAGCAAGAAGAATCTTCTACATCCGGGTCAAGAGAAGAAGTGGAGGAAGAAGCTTCCACCTCCACAAGTCAAGCTAAATCAAATGGAGGAGTATCATCATTATCGGATCAAGAGGAAGCCTCTACCTCTGGATCCAAAGGAGAAAGTGCCATCTCTACACAAAAGGTATAACAATTTCAATTAATAATAAAAATCATATTATATGCTTTGAATGCCTGAAAAAAGGACATTACAAAAGTAAATGCCCTAAATTGGCCAAGAAGAAGGGCTAAGTGGCACAAAAGAGCAAGGAGCACATTGTGTGCTTCTTGTGCAACCAAAAGGGGCATTACCGAAGTCAATGCCCTAAGGGGAAGAAGGTGGTCAAGGCTCAAGGAGGAAGCTCAATTCAAGGGGGAGCCTCTAAGGTAAAAAAAGAAGGTAACTTTTATTGAGTCTACTCCTTTGAATAATGGTAAAAAGCATGCTAGCTCTAATTTATATCATTTTAATGCTATTTACCATGAAAATAGGAGGCATGATAAAATTAAAGAAAATCATGTAGCTTATCATGCTAGACCTCTCAACCTAGGTTTAGAAAGGTAGATAGGGACTTAGGCAAGAACCCTAAGGATTCTAGGTATGTGCCTAAGAAGAAGAAAAGTCAAGGTTTTAGTGAAAAACCTAAGGTTGAAGAATTATGGAAGGAAAATCAAGTCTTGAGGTCAAGACTTGATAAATTAGAGAGGACTCTTAGAAAAATCACAAATATGACACAAGAGTCCAAAAGTAAAAACCTAGGTCTAGAAGCATCAAAGTCATCCAATGGTCATAAGGGTTTGGGATACAAACCTAAAACCAAGAAGGATGTAATTTCTTACCATAGGGTTCCATATAGCTATGGAACCAACCCTAGGCCTAGTGGACAAGCCAAAAATACTAGGGAAGTCATCCCTAAGAGTATTTTTACAACAAATGTGACTAAGACTTCTAAGAAGTCTAAGAAAGTCACAAAGAAGGTCACAAGGGAAACAATCTCTAGAGTTGACCTGGAAAATGTGACCAAGGCTTCTAAGAAGCCAAACAAGGTCACTAGGAAGGTATCTAGGGAAGTTATCCCTAGTGAATACCTAGAGCATCCAAGGAGCACCAATAGGTTTTGGGTTCCTAGGAGCATTTTCTCTACCCCATAGATGGGTTAGAGAGTGTCAACTCTAAGAAGAAGGGTAGTTAACCCAACTTTGAAGAAATTGACACTCAAGGAGCATTTTCAAGGTTATTATTAACTTTTGAAAATGAAATAGATTTATTGAGTTACTCTTTGAAAGAGTAATATGTGCTAAATTTGAGAAGTATTGATTTTATTTTAAAATGACACATACTGGGAAAACATAAGGAAATACCAAGTTGGGATTTTGGTATTTTCTTAGTGCTACTCTTGTGGAGAAATGAAATATGTAAACATTTGAGGAATAAGTTTAATTTAAATTGGCATAAATTAATCAAGAGAATTAGAAATGCCAATTTAGGTTTTGGCATTTAGTTGACACGTTTAGAGGGCAATCTAGGTTAGATTTTAAGTTAGCTAAGATTAAGGATACTTAGATAGGTGATCTAGGTAGTTTATTAATGCTAACTTGCCATGATTTGCTTGCCCATTATATGCCATGACATCATGATTATTTTTGCATTCATGACTTACTATGAAAAACACAAAAATACCACGTCATGACATACATACATCATGTAGTTATAGGAAATTTTCTTTTGAAAATTATTTCTTTTTGATGTATGCCATAACATTATCATGCATTATGTTTATTTCCTTAAAATTAAGGACAAAAGGCATTTATCAACAAGTATCAACAGTGGTAACAAGTGGTACAAGTGTATCAACAAGTGACATCCTAGGTGGGTGTTCATATCTACAAAATACCTAGATAGATATGCATGATCCCTAGATTAGGGCAAAACCAACTTTTACATCTCACAAAGACCTATAAGATGACTTGTATGTGTTTTAGTGCACATTAGATACAAGTGAGATGTTAGGATGATGAACAAAACTCAAGATGTTGATTTAGTGCATTCTTTTGAGTTTTTAAGTTCATCAAAACACATAGTATGTGTGTTTCCATCATTGGGAAAGCTAATGTACAAGTCATGTGCATTAAGCCCAAGGAACATGGTGGGATATTGGTTTTGAAAATGGTTTTAAAATGATTTTGGAAAACCTTGGTGAAGGCTATCTTTTGATAGTAATCACCATTGAATAGTTAGACACAAACTTGAAGAAAACACTAAAGTTTTTACAAGTTTTCAAGTTTGTGTCAATCTTTGAAATTATGATGTATTTTCTTAGAAAACTATTTTTCCTTGAAAATATATACCCTAAATAATGTTTACACAAATTTTCATGATTTTTTGAATTTTGTAGAATTTTCTAGGGGTTTTTGAAGTTGACTGAAATAAAATTTCAGCAACTATCAGACCTCAATCGATCACCTGATCGATTGAAGGGTCTCAATCGATCGGGCGATTGATTGAGAACAGGCTTCTTGCGAACAGAAGCCGTCTGGATCGATCCACCGATCGATCCAACCCTCCTGAATCGATCAATGGATCGATTCAGCATGGTCCAATCGATTGGGACCCAACTCCAATCGATCGAAGTTGCTGATTTTGGCTAGTAAAGCCTGATTTCAGCATTTTTGAACCATGGTTAGTTTAGGTAACCATTCTAAACCCTTAAAAATACACTTGTATACATAAAAAGGGTGTTTTCATGTTGAAAACAAGGATGGATTGGTTAAGGTAGACTACATTGAAGTTTAGGTTGAGGTTTGCTTCAAATATTAAATATTTGAATCTCAAAACTTCTAAATTTGGGTTTCCTAAAGGTTTAGGGATTCCAAGTCATTGTTGGTGCAATGATAGAAGTTACCACCATGTCTTTAGGGGGAGGGACTCTTTAAAGACATGAAAACTATTTTTTTCATGAACCTTGGAAGGTGGTTAATCTTCTTTTCAGAACGTGCTCAAGGTTGAGCGTTTGAACTTTAATGGGGAGTGGATATCCTCATTGTTCAAGTGGTTTAAGTTAAAAATGCTCAAGGATGGGCATTTGACTACATTAATGGAAGAATGTAGGGTTAAGGATAATGAAGGGTATGGGACTTTCATTATCGTGTTGATCACAACGAGTGAAGTTATGAACAACGATGAGCAACTCTTCAGGGGGAGAGTCTCAAAAGGGAGAGTTTTTCAACAAGTGAATTTGTTGATGTGTGCCCAGAGATGAGGCATTTGTTGATGTGTGTCAATAGGGGGAGAATGAAGAGTTTAAGTTAAGACTTCATTACCTAGAGGGAGTTTGCCCTCTTAGGAGGAGAATGAAGGGTTTAACTTATGCCTTCATTACCTAGTGGCATGAAGGAGGTTGAGGCTATGAGATTAGCCTAACTTAAATATGGTATTGTCAAACATCAAAAAGGGGAGATTATTGGTGCAATATCCCTCAGGTCAAGGCTGACCTGGTTGACCAAGCTTGAGTCTTGGTTTGAGTTTCGATGTTTGACAATACAATACTTCGATGATATGGACAAGTGCAAGTGTAGTTGTTTATTTGGGGAGATTGTTTGGTGTAATTCCCCTCTGATCAGGGTCTGATCAGTTTGGTTGGAGAAGAGTCAAGTAGGTCAAGGTTGACCAGATACTTGACTGGGAAGTCCTAACTGGGATGTTAGGCAAGTGAAAGTCCTGGTGAGTGAAGCCAGGCAGGTCAAAATCCTAGTGAGTGAAGCTAGGTGAAAGTCCTGGTGAGTGAAGCCAGGCAGAAGAAAATTCTGGTGAGTGAAGCCAGGTGAAAGTCCTAGTGAGTGAAGCTAGGCAGTTGGAAGTCCTAGTGAGTGAAGCCAGGCAGAAGAAAATCCTAGTGAGTGAAGCTAGGTGAAAGACCTGGTGAGTGAAGCCAGGCACGGGGAAATTCAGATGGGTCAAGGTCAACCAGACATCTGGTGAAAGTCCAAGTAGGTCAAAGGGATTGACCGGATACTTGGCAAGAAGGGAAAAGTCCAAGTAGGTCAAGGGAATGACCGGATACTTGGCACGATGAGGAAAAGTCCAAGTAGGTCAAGGGAGTGACCGGATACTTGGCACGATGAGGAAAAGTCCAAGTGGGTCAAAGGGATTGACCGGACACTTGGTGAGGGAGTTCTAGCAGGTCAAGGGTGACCGGATGCTAGGCGTGATGAACCAACAGGTCATGGATTGACCGGATGTTGGTTTGGGGGCTTGGGACTTGGTTTTGGGCAAAAACCAGCAGCTAGATCGATCAGTCGATCGATTGGCTGGAGTCCAATCCATCGGCCGATCGATTGGGGTGTCCCCGCAAGAAACCTTCGTCCCGATCGATTGATCGATTGGGAGGCAATCGTGAGCACACAGTAGCCTTCTGGATCGATCATTCAATCGATCCAGAGGTCCCAATCGATCAGTAGATCGATTGGGAAGCTGCGACTTGTCGCGATAAGCTCTGGATCGATCCGTTGATCGATCCAGACATTTTCCGAGAGTACAGAGGCGCTCTGGATCGATCAGTGGATCGATCCAAAGCCTCCTTGATCGATTGGGAGCAATCCAATCGATCGGGATCCGACCGTTGGCGTCGTTTATAGCTGCAGGCGCTCGATTCCTGAGATAAAACTCTCGGCCATTTCTCCCGATCTTCACCAGCGATCACAGAACTTCTCCACAGGGTTCTCACCGTCAGTTCTTGAAGGTTCTTGGAGGTCTTCCAAGTCAAGAGGCGGAGCTACAGCTGAAGAAGAAAGCTAGGGTTAGGGTTTTCAGTTGTAAAACCTGTAAGCTATTGCTTGTATTTGTTTACCTTTCTTTCTTCTTGTACTATGAGCTTGTAGGGCTTCTCCGCCTTCGGTAGTTACCGAAAAGGAGTGATTTCTTAGTGGAGGGTGCATGAGTAGGTGTGGATCCTTGGACTAGTCACCTCTTGTGAGGTGGATACCAAGTAAACCCTCCTTGTTAGCGTTGTATGGTTTTGTTTCTTATATTTCCGCTGCACACCATCGAAGAAACAAGCTACAACGAGCACCTAGCACGCGACGAGCTATTCACCCCCCCCCCCCCCTCTAGCTACTTTTCGGTCCCAACAATCTTTGCCGCTCAGGTATACACGAGCATGTCGAGCTATTCCTGGGTGAGTGTCACGATGGTGAGTTGTCCAGCGTCCTCCATCTTCTCAGATCGGATGCAGGTTAAGTTCCCACAGACGGTCAAATATGATCTTGTCCGAAAGTTAATGAGATGGAAAGCTGGAGATATGGTGCTCCCGCTGACCGGTTGTAGACTCCACTCAAACTTGCAACACAAATTACGTCAGTGTCGAGTCAGGGAAGGGGTCCCCCGCGTTGGCCCTCCGACGCTCAGGTAGTTATCGACGATGAAGTATAAGGCGGAACAATAAGAAAACTGTATTGTAAATAGTGCATATCGCATACCTCCGCTGATGCATGGACCCCCCTTTATATAAAGCTCCTGTAGCGCGCATGCATGCTCCCCAAGGTGAGCACACTTCCGAAAGTTTTCCCTGAAAAGGCTCGTCAGTAAAGTATTCCTGACATAGTACCTTAATAGGCCGAGCATATCTCTGAAGTGACAGTAGAAACTTCTGTCGTACGATCTTTTGGCTGTCAACGCTTGGTGTCGGCGGTACTAACTCCCAAAAGGATGTCGATGGACATCAGAGTGTACTGTTAGGCCGAGCGGGTTGGCCACTCGGTCGAAATTTTACCGCTCTGGTGTCTCGCCCGGTCGACCAAAATCTCGCTACTCCTGTGCATGTAGCCGCTCGACTGAAGTTCCCCTTTGCCACTACCGAGACCTGCTGTCAGGCCGAGCGGGGTAGTTGCTCTGCAGAAGTTGAACTCTGTCAATGCTGAAACCTGCTGCTTGGCTGAGCAGGGTAGCTGCTCGGCCGAAGTTCCAATTTGCCAATGTCGAGCTGTGCTATCAGGCCGAACGGGGGGTCGCCACTCGACCCGGATTTTGAATGTCATCTCCTTTGTTGTCCTCCCTTATTGAGCGTCGGTTGTTCGGCGTATTACCTGAGTCAGAGGTGGGGGTCGGATCGGTACCTTCTCCCTTCGGTCGAAGCATGGTCGCCCGACCGACCGATGCTATCTGACCATTGACCATTTTGACTTTGACTTCCACCACAGCAACTATCCCACGCAGGGTGAGCCCCGCCTTATCACCGCATCATATATCTATGTTAAAAGTAATCAGCCCAAAAGAATGTTACTTTTATGCCAGATATATACATAAGGTAGCTTACAACTATAAAAAAAAATATTATTTTATTCAGATTATGCAAAAAATATGTTGGCTCAAATGAAGTCATATTATGGCTGATTAAGGTTGTTGTGAGCTATGGACTAAAATATAACTCATATAAAGTATCATATTATGTGTACAATGGGTCAACCCAAAGGAAAGAACATTGTGTGACCAATTAATATTTGAATTATATTAGAGAGTATCGCTAACAATTAATGTGTTGTTCCAAAGGAAGACACATTATGTTGTACTTGGTATCTCATAAAGAGCCCATTTATATGCATTTAAAATTTTATTTATTTGTATAATTTTATAGATTACTTATATGTTATTAGTTTTAATTAAATCATAAGCTTAAATAAATTTCTCTCTTTAATTTTAGTGCAATTTGTAACTGTCAGTATTAATAATATCCCAACACTAATTAGTTCGAATTTTGCTAAATGGAAAGAATACGTGACTATAGTCTTAGGCTGCATGGACTTAGACTATACATTAAGGAATGATCGTCCTGCACCTCCGACCAGTGCTAGCACTATGGAGCAGATGGCTGAATTTAGCTGTGGGAGAAATCAAATCGCATGTGTCTGAGTATCATGAAACTTTCCATACCGACGCAAATAAAGGACTCAATAACAGAGGGAGGTGATGATGAGTTTCTTGGACCAATTAGCAGACCGATTCACCTCAAATAAAATGGTCAAGACTACCACTCTTCTTACGAAGTTGGTAACCATACAGTATAATGGTAAAGGAAACATAAAGGAGTACATTATGAAGATGTCCAATATAGGAGTACATTATGAAGATGTCCAATATAATGACAAGTCTGAAAGCACTAAAACTTGATATGTCTGAGGGTATGTTAGTACATCTCATCTTGATTTTGTTGCCGACACAGTTCACTCCTTTTAAGATATTGTATAATACTCAAAAGAAAAATTGGACATTGAATGAGCTCATAGCTTAATGCGTACAAGAGGAAGGGAGACTAAAGATTGAGACATCTGAGAGTGCTCACTTAGCATCTGGTTCTCAAAGTGCGAGCAATAAATGAAAGAGAATCAATAACAAAGGAAAAGGAAAAACAAATTGCAGATTCTAGGAGTTTTCTCAACTTTGTTAGTTCGGAAGTCAATTTAGCTATTGTACCCACTGACACTTGGTGGATAGATACCGGTGCTACTACTCATATAAGTGTCACTATGCAGGGTTGTCTCAAGAACTGACTTCCGCTTAATTGTGAAAGATACATCTATACAAGAAATTGAAAGAAGGCTAAAGTCGAGTCGATTGGTATTTATAGGCTTTGATTAGGAATAATATTTTTCTGAATTTAGAAAATATATTTATTGTACCATGTTTTTGATGAAATTTAATTTTAATTTCTTGTTTGGACAAATCAAGTTATTCTTGTTCATTTAGAAATAGAATTTTCAATATTTTCTTTAATTCAGTGTTGGTTGACAATGGTTCCTTGGTTGATAAACTTTATAAATCAAACACCTTTTCTCCTATGGTTGACAACGTAATAATGCATAGTATAGGTACAAAATGTAAATTAACCGATGAGAATTTTTTCATGTTGTGGCATAGGCGTTTAGGACATATATCCAAACAATGCCTATAAAGGTTAATGTTGTTAGGATGTATACTAAAAGCCTAGCTTTTGGTATAGACATTTATCTAGAAATAAGAATCACATTGGTCAAATGTCTACATTTATGATAAATGTAGTTGTTCAATTAATTTATATTATAGATAACATGGTGTGTAGTGTCACACACAGAGGATCATGTTATCAGTACCTTATAAACAGTAGCTCACGACCATGATGGAAAGGAACAAACCATTGGAAGGTCGTAGTGTAATTAGGTATTAGTTTATCTTAACTATATAATTACACTAGTACACTTAGAGTGTATTGAGTAGGACCATTAGAGGTCGTCTCTTTTATACTGACTTTATAAAGGGACAAAGACCTCAGTTATTATGGAAGTGTGTGCTCTTAATCCTAATATAATAACAAGCACATATATTTGATATTTATTTCTTTAATTTATCAATGGGTGAGATTTAGTTCGATAAATCAATAAGCCCGATAAGTTGGGAAATGATATCACTTATAGTGTGTGTTGTTGATTATAGAAGGAAACTGTGTCCTAGTGATCTAGGTTGAGAATGTCCCCAAGAGGAGCTCATAAGGATTGTCATGTTAAACCCTGCAGGTGGACTTAGTCCGACATGACGACGAAGTTGAGTGGTACTACTCTTGGAGCTAGATATTAATTAAGTGAGTTGTCAGTAACTTACTTAATTAGTGGACATTTGTTATCTTAAACACAGGGAGACTGACACACTCATAATAAGAAGGAGCCCAAAATGTAATTTGGGATTGGTGCGGTAGTTCAATAATAGTTTTTTAGTGGAATGAATTATTATTGATGAAATTAAGTTGTGTGTTCGGGGCGAACACAGGATGCTTAATTTCATCGGGAGACCAAAATCAATTCCTCCTCTCGGTCCCTATCGTAGCCTCTTGTATATAGAGTTTTATATCCACCACATACCCACCTTCTTACCCATCCAATGGGGTCGGCCAAGCTAGCTTGGAACCCAAGCTAGGGCCGGCCAAGACCAAGGGGATGAGCCAAGTTGGTGGCCGGCCAAAGCTTGGGTCCCAAGCTTAGGTGGTCGGCCACTAGAATATTAAAAAGGATTTTTATTAAAATTATTTCTTATGTGGATATCAAGGTTTTAAAAGAGAGTTTAAAAATTAAAAATTTCCTTTTATAGCTTTCTACAAAAGATTAAGAGAAGAGATTAATCTCTTTCCTTATTTGTAGATTAAAAGGATGGTTTTAATTTTTGGTAAAAACTTTCTTTATTTGTAAATAATCTACATGTTTAAAAGAGAGTTTAAAATTTGAAATCTTTCCTTATTTGTTGATTAAAAGGTGGATTTTAAATTTGAAAGAAAACTTTCCTTTTTAACCATGTTCCTGATTTAAAAGAGAGTTTAAAAAATTAAATATTCTTTTTTATAAGTTTCTACAAAAGATTAAGAAAAGATTTGATATCTTTTCTTATTTGTAGATTAAAAGAGATTTTAATTTTTACAAGATAACTTTCTTTTTATCCACATGTTTAATAGAAAGATTTTAATTTATAAAATTTCCTTTTTATTAACCAATCATGAAGGGAAAATTATTGGAGAAATTTTTTATAAATTTCCGGAAGCAAATAAGGAAGTTTTAATTTGTGTTTAAAATTTTATTTGCTTGGAGATTTTATTAGTGGCCGACCATTGTAAATTGAATAGAGAAAATTGTTTTAATTAAATAAATTTTCCTTTTCAATGGAAAAAGAATTAAGGAAGTTTTTATTAAATTTTCCTTATTTTCCAAGACCAAGGATTATAAAAGAGGGGGTAGAGGAGGCTTCATGGTGAACATCTCTATTCTATTTTTCCTCTCTTTTCTCCTTGGGTGTGGCCGGCCCCTTCTTTTCTCTCCTCTCCTTTTTGTGGCCGAAACCTTCTCATGGTGGAGATAGCTTTGGTGGCCGGATCTAAGAAGGAGAAGAAGGAGATAAAAGAAGCCTCTTTTCTAGTATCCCTTGGAGCATTGGTGGTGGTTGAATCTCTTCATCCTTGGAGGTGCTCTTGTTGTGGCTGAACCTTGCAAGGAGGAGAAGAAGGTGCTTTGGTGGTTTCTCATCTCGGAAGATCGTTGCCCACACAACGTTCGAGGTTAGAAGAGGAATACGGTAGAAGACCTAGAGGTTTTTGCTTGCAAAAGAAAAGGTATACTAGTATTTAATTTCCGCATCATACTAGTTTTATTTCTTTGTAAAAATATCAAATACAAGAGGCATGCGATTCTAGTATTTTGAATTAGTTTTCGATGTTGTGTTCTTTATTTTTCTTTTCCTTGTGATTTGATTGTTCCTTTTGGTTGACCTAAAGTTATTTAAGGAAATTAAATATTAGCTTTCCTTAAAAGGCTTTGTCTAGGCGGTGGTGGTTGTTCCCATATCCAAGAAGGCCATGTGCCTCGCCATGCAGTCCTAGAAGCTAATTTTGGAAATTAATATTTAATGGAATTAATAACCTAGGTGATTTGGATCGAACGTGTTAAGTTCCGCAGGAGATCCAAGTCTAAACCTAAAAGAACAAATAAATTAAACTTTGGATCAAACGTGTTAAGTTCCGCAGGCGATCCAAGTTTAATTTAAAAGAATACATGGTAGCTAGGAAAAGGTTCAGACCTTTGTACAAAATTTTTATACAGTGGAACCATTAGGTTTTCCGAGCAGCAACCAACAAATGTCACATGGAATTCTCGATTCCCTTGACATGTCAGACTTTAATATCTGCATAGAGTGTATCAAGGGGAAGATCACTAACAAAAGGTATAAGAGGGCTAATCATTGTAGTGATGTTTTAAAGCTAATACATACGAATATTTGTAGACCATTCCCTAAGGCATCTTAGAATGGACACACATATTTTATTAGCTTCATAGACAACTATTCTAGATTTTGCTATCTGTACCTTATTCATGAGAAATCGTAATCTTTGGACATGTTCAAAATTTTCAAAGTCGAAATTGAACTTCAACTAGGTAAGAAAATTAAAGCTCTCCGATCCGACCGTGAAGGTGAATATTACGATCGATATGATGGATCAGATGAACAAAGTCTATGACCTTTTGCGAATTACCTTATTGAGTGTGAATTTGTACCTCAGTATACCATGCCTGGTATACCTAGTTAGAATGATGTAGCTGAGCGTCGCAATCGAACCATAAAAGACATGGTAAGAAGTATGATGACTTTCACTTCTCTACCAGGGTTCTTGTGGGGTGAAGAACTCAAGACTGTAGTTTACCTACTCAATAGAGTATCTAGTAAGGCAGTAACTAAAACTCCATTCGAGACGTGGACGGGTAAGAGGCCTAGCATTAGGTACTTACACGTCTGAGTTTGTTTAGCTTAAGCTAGGCCTTATAAGCCTAATGAAAGGAAACTGGACTTAAGAATGGTTAGTTATAATTTTGTAGGATACTCTAAGAAGTCAAGAGGGTATAAATTTTATGATCCCTCTAATAGATCATTCTTCGAAACGGAAAATGCCAAGTTCATTAAGGACAGTGGGAGTAATAAAATCAGAGAAGTATCTTTTGAGGAAAGCATTGACGATCCTCCTGTGGTTACTGCTAGTGCGATCAGTAGCGGCATGATTACCATACTGCATATTATGGGTATCACACATCCAGTAAGCGTAGTGAACCAAGATATTCCCATGATATTTCCAATGCAATTGGAGGAATCTGCCACTGAAATTGAAGTATTACCTCATATTGATGAGCAAGTACCTCAACCACCTTAAACATAAGTGCCTTTAAGGTGATCCACAAGGGAACGAAGAACCATGAATTTTCGTGATTATGTTTATCTCTAAGAGCATGATTTTGACATAGGCCTGGAGAGCGATCCTACATATTTCCAAGAAGTCAAATAATGTTCTAACCCTGAAAGGAGGATTAACGCCATGCAAGAAGAGTTGAAGTCTATGGTGGACAATGACATTTGAGAACTTGTCGAATTCCCTGAAGGAAAGAAGCTCATTGGTTGTAAATAGATATTTAAAACCAAGCAGGATTCAAGGGGCAATGTCGAAAAGTATAAGGCTCATCTTGTTGCCAAGGGATTCACTCAGAAAGAAGACATTGATTACAAGGAAACTTTCTCACCTGTGTCGATGAAAGACTCCCTTAGGGTAATTATGACACTTGTAGCTCATTCTAATTTGGAGCAACATCAAATGGACGTAAAGACTGCATTCCTCAATGGAGATATAGAGAAGTCTATATATATAGTGCAACCAGAAAACTTTGAGTCTAAAGATTTAAAACACCTAGTATGTAGATTAGAGAAGTCTATTTATGGTTTAAAACAAGCATCTCGTCAGTGGTACCGAAAATTTAATCAAGTGGTTACCTCATTTGGATTTAAAGAGAATCCCGTTGATCAGTGCATATATGTCAAGTTCAGTGGGAGCAAGTTTGTTATACTTGTTTTGTATGTGCATGATATATTGCTTGCGAGTAATAATAAAGGTATGCTGCATCAAACCAAGTCATTTCTATCTGATAATTTTGAAATGAAAGATCTTGGTGAAGCATCCTTTGTTTTAGGCATACAGATCTATCGTGATCGTTCAGGAGGCATTCTTGGACTTTCACAATAGACCTATATTGAAAAGGTACTTATTGTAGGACCGTTAGATTCGATAGAGGGGGGGGTGAATATCGATTCAAAAACTTAGAGTATAAACGCAGCGGAAAAGTAAAATAGACACAAATGTTTTTTACTTCGTTCAGAGCCTGTGACGACTCCTACTCGAAGGCCCGTGGTCCTTGACCACTTTCGTTGGGCAATCACTAACAAATCGAAATATGATTACAGAATGAATACAGGAAATGCTAGTGAAAATAAAGCAATACCGACAAGGAAATTAAATAAAAACTGAAGGAGCACTTTGTCGGAGCGTTGTTGGCGTCGCACTGAACGTCGAGCAGCAAGACCAGCAGTAGAAGAGTTCTCAGATGAATTGTTGATGAAGCTCCTGCCTGGGGCTTCTTTTATATGCTGTTCCGGGCGCCTGGATCCCTTCCGGGCGCCTGGAATGCGACGTAGCTGCACAAACTGTGATGCTCCACGTGGCGACGACTCGGCTGGATATAATTTGCCTTCCAGGCGCCCGGACCACCTTGTTCCAGAAATCTCCTTTTTCCTACAAAACAAAGTTAGTCCGAGGCAATATATATCCTGCAAAACAGATTATTAGCACATTTATAATAGTATGAATTAGCATAAGTTAGTATGACTTAGATTCCGTCTTTCCGAGACCGGAATCTAGTCACGATCTCGACTTAGACATCCGAAATGGATCTAAGCCGGATCGACGCCTAATGTTTCCTTCCCGGGAACGCGTCCTCGCAGTCACTCCCCTCCAGTGACTTACCTCACTTACCTGCCAGACGTCCGGTCAGCCCTTCGACTCGTCTGGACTTCTTGCCAGCTATCCGGTCAGCCCGTCGACCTAGTTGGACTTCTTGCTAGCTATCCGGTCAGCCCATCGACCTAGCTAGACTTCTTGCTAGCTATCCGGTCAGCCCGTCGACCTAGCTAGACTTCTCGCCAAGCGTCCGGTCAGCCCGTCGACCCGCTTGGATTTCTCGCCAGCTATCCGGTCAGCCCCATCTGGACTTATCCTGCACACTTCGTCGAGTGTTAGATAAATATGAACCTAACTTAACCTGATTTGTCATTCATCAAAACCTGAGTTAGACCGTTAGTGCTAACCGCACCAACAATCTCCCCCTTTTTGATGGAATGACAACCTGGTTAAGTTAGTGATAAATATATGCAAAAATCAAGCATGATTTTCGAGGTTTTTAAGTTAGTTTTTCAAGTTTGCATTTAGTTGCTCTAACTTAACCACCTAACCCTCCCCCTTTTGCATTCATAAAAAAAAACAAGGGTACACATAGTGTAGAGTTACTGTAAAACAGCTGATCTTGAAAAATATCTGAGTTCGGTTCAAAAATTCAAGAAAAAATTCAAGTAAAAATTTTTTTTAAATCAGGTTTTTCAACTTTTCAACAAAAAATTTTGGTTTAAGTAACATTTACTTTTACTTTTCACTTTTTCAAAACAAAGCAAAAATTAAGTGAGATTAAATTTTGCCAAAAAAATTTTTAAGGCTAATTTGATAAAAGCTAAATTTGTAAAGTTTAATAGTCAACTTTTTAAATCAGGTTTAGAAATTAGGTGGAATTAATCTTCCAAGTTTTTCAAACACTTAGTTAAGTTTAACTTTTTGTAAACATAAAGCATTTTTCAAACACACAAATTTTAGTTAACTCTCCCCCTGAACTTGATACTTAAATTTAACCAGCTGTCTAACCAATTAGGTACTAACTGACTATCAGAAGATAGTAGCTTTCACTTGGTTAGTCAGATTAAGTTGACTTGATTGATCAACTTAATCTAATTAATATCTGAGTTGTATTTAACGTCCAGACTTATGCTGATGCACTGAAATAAGCATCTTAAGTCCAGACAATTGGCCTATGCATCTCACCCTTTTCTATGTTTGTCAAACACAAGCAAGGTAAACCTAAGGTATTGGCGAGATGCTCAAAAACTAGACCTATGGGTACATGCTTTCTAAGGATTCAAAACTAGTCTAAGGCCAAAACTGTTTTTGAAAACTAAAAATGGAAAGTTTTGAAAACTTACAGTTTTAACTTATAAGTTAAAAAACATTATTTTAAAAGTAGTTTTAAAAAAATCCTAGTCTATTAGGCGCATCCCTAATTGTCGCCGTAAGTTGCTAAATTCACTTTCAGGGAGTGGTTTTGTAAAAATGTCAGCTAAATTTGATTTGGACTCAATGTATTTGAGTTCAATATCACCTTTAGTAACATGATCCCTGATGAAGTGGTGCCTAATTTCAATATGTTTGGTTCTTGAATGATGCACAGGATTCTTGGTTAAGTTAATTGAACTTATATTGTCAATTAATACTTTTACATTTGTGATATTTAAGTTGAAATCTTTTAGAGTATGCATCATCCATAATAATTGTGCAACACATTTGCCTATAGCTATGTATTCTGACTCAGTTGTAGATAGAGCAACACAATGTTGCTTTCTACTAAACCAGCTAACAAGTGATGAACCTAATAATTGGCATCCACCACCTGTGCTTTTGCGGTCTAATTTGCATCCAGCATAATCTGAGTCAGAATACCCTATTAGTTCAAAATTATTTGTCCTAGGATACCAGATTCCTACATTTGTTGTTCCTTTAAGATATCTAAAAATTCTTTTGACTTGTGTCAAATGGGATTCCTTAGCACAGGTTTGGTATCTAGCACACATACTAACTGCAAATAAAATATCAGGTCGGCTTGCAGTTAAGTACAGTAGGCTACCTATTGTACTTCTATAATGTTTTAAATCAATTGATTTTCCATTTGGGTCACTGTCTAAGATTGTGTTTACTGCCATAGGTGTCTTTATTTCTTTTGTATTTTCCATTCCGAATTTTTTAAGTAATTCTTTGGTGTATTTATGTTAATAAATATAATTTCCTTCATTTGTTTGTTTGATTTGTAATCCTAAGAAATAGGTTAATTTTCCCACTAAGCTCATTTCAAATTCTTTTTCCATTAGATTAATAAATTCTTCTAAAAATTTTGAATTTGTTGAGCCAAATATTATATCATCTACATATATTTGTGCAATAAATATGTATGTATTTAATGATTTAACAAACAAGGTTGGGTCAATTTGACCTTGTTTGAATCCTTTAGATGTTAAGTAAGATGTTAGCCTCTCATACCATGCCCTGGGTGCTTGTTTAAGTCTATATAGTGCTTTCTTTAATTTAAAAACATAATCAGGATGTTCTAGACTTTCAAACCCAGGAGACTGACCTATATAAACTTATTCTTTAATTAGTCCATTAAGAAAGGCAGGCTTAACATCCATTTGGTATAGTTTGAATCCCTTATGGGCTGCATAACTTAGTAACATTCTGATGGACTCTAATCTGGCTACTGGGGCATATGTTTCATCATAGTCAAGTCCTTTAACTTGACTAAATCCTTTGGCAACCAGCCTAGCCTTATTTCTAGTAATTTCCCCAGTTTCACTTAGTTTGTTTCTGAATACCCATTTTGTTTCTATTATTTTCTTATTCTTAGGTGGTGGGACTAGGTCCCAAACCTCATTACGCTCAAATTGGGCTAGTTCTTCTTGCATAGATATAATCCAATCTGGGTCTAGTAAGGATTCATCCACAGTTTTGGGTTTAATTTTTGAAATTAATGAAATTTGACTTAGGTTTCGAAAAGATGATCTGGTTTGAACTCTTAAGTCTGGGTCACCGATTATTTGATCAAATGGATGATTTGGGTTGACCCTTATTGTTCTAGGGGGTTGACTCTCTTGATGTTGTTCCTCCTCTTCATGACTTAGAGTTTGGTTGGTTTCTGGAACAAACTTAGGTATTTGTGTAGGTTCTATGTCTTGTTTAGTTTCTTCAAATTTTACATTAGTAGTTTCTTCAATTTTTAAGGTAACCTTATTGTAAATTCTGTAGCCTCTACTATTTAGGGAATATCCTACAAAAATTCCATTTTCAATTTTAGAGGTGAATTTTCCTAAGTGTTCTCTTGTATTTAAGATAAAGACTGGGCACCCAAATACTTTAAAATATTTTATATTAGGTTGTTTATTATAAAACATTTCGAAGAATGTTTTGTTATGAGTTTTATTTATTGTTGTTCTGTTCTGTACATAGCAGGCTGTACTAATGGCTTCTGCCCAAAAGTATTTAGGTAGGTTATACTCATTTAACATTGTTCTAGAAGCTTCAAGTAAGGTTCTATTTTTTCTTTCTACAATTCCATTTTGTTGGGGGGTTTTAGGGCATGAGAACTCATGATGGTAACCGTTTTCTAGACAAAAACTGTTAAGGTTGTGATTTTTAAATTCTCCCCCATTGTCACTCCTAATTCTTTTAATTTTAATATCTTTTTCGTTTTCAATTTGTTTACAAAAATTTGTAAAAATTTCAAAAGTTTCATCTTTATGTTTTAAGAATTTTACCCAAGTAAACCTAGAATAATCGTCTATAATTACTAAGCAATATAAGTTTCCATTTATAGATTTGACTCCATGGGAGTCAAAAAGGTCTAAATGTAGGAGTTCTAAGATTGAGTTAGTTTGTGGTTGATTTGTTTGTTTGTGGGTTGATTTAGTTTGTTTGCCTTGTTGACAAGCATTACATATAGTTGAATATAAGTTAGGTAGCTTTGGTAAGCCTTTTACAAGTCCATTTAGTTTACTTATATTTCTAAAGTTGGTGTGAGACATCCTCTTATGCCATAACCAAGTTTCTTCTTTTTGTGTTAAATAACACTTAATGGAAGAAATGGTTAGGTTGATGGCATAGATGTTGTCTTTTCTAAAACCTTTTAGGCTTATGGTAGGATTATCTAGATGTTTGATTAAACACTCTGTAGATAGAAATTTGACCTTATACCTAGTATCACACAATTGACTTATACTTAGAAGATTATATTTAAAATTTTCAATAAGTAAAACATTTGTAATTATAAAGTCTAATTTTAATTCAATATTACCTATACCAATTACCTTGAGTTTGTCGTTGTTTCCAAAGGCAACTGTTCCTAGGCTTTTGTAAGTGAGTTGAGTGAACTTGGTGTGATCTCCAGTCATATGTTTGGAGCAACCACTGTCCAAAATCCACTTGGTTTCCTACAGTAAGTAGGATTTAAAGTTAGTCTTTTGAGCATGCATTACTTAAGTGTAAAATTAATTTAAGTTTGAAATTAATTAAAAATAAAATTTTTAAGTTTTTAAGATTAAAATTTTAAGTTTAAAAATTTTGAAAATAATTTTGAAGTTTTAAAAGTTAGAATTTTGAAAATTAATTTTTAAGTTTAGAATAAAAAAAATTTAAAAATTTTGAAATTAATTTTTTTTTAAATTTAAGATTAAAATTTTGAGATTAATTTTTAAAATTAAAATTTTGAAGCTTTATTCATCTCACCCGATTTATATTTTCAATCAGGGAATCCTATGATTTCGTGAGATGAAATTGGATTTTTAATTATGGAGTTTTGGTTTAACGTGTGTTAGATTCAGATTTAGTTTTGGTTTCCACAAATAGGCATTCTTCAGATAAACTTCTAAGCTTGGTGAGTCACATGGACATCATTAGAAGTAACCAACCTTTCGAGGTTTTCCGAATAGTCCTATCCACGGAACTTAGTACTAAATCTTGGTCTAACTGGTTAGGATTCATTTAAGGGTAGCTTCGGTCAGTTTCACTTGGCCAAATGCACCAGATCGAAGCCATATCTTTCTAGACATGCGATGCCCAAGCTTCCCTAACGTACTATCATCCAAAAATTTCACCAGTACCATGATTCAAGTTAAACTTGGTCTCTTTTTAACTAATGCTAATTACCCTGCCGGGTTGGTAAATTTTGGGTTACCCTGTCGGGTAAATTAGTTTTGGAGGTGCCAGCTATTCTGGAGCCTCCCCCTGAATTATTGGCCTTTAATAAATTTTGATTTTAGGCTTGTGTCGATTCTTTTTATAGTTATGGTTAACTTGGTGATAATTTTGTTGATTTTTAAACTATTTAGATTTTGAATTTGATTTAGGTTTGTATTTTGGATTTTGGTTTGGTTTATTTGATTTTATATAATGTATTTTTTTCTTTAGGTATATAATATTGATTGAGTACTACTTGCGTGGTTAAGCACGCTTTCGGAACCCACGCTTGATTAGTTGATTTGTATTGAGTTATTAATGACTTAAAAGTTTTATTTGAGTTTGACTTGTATCCGAGTCCGGTTTTATTATAACATGCTTTTTGATTGTTCAGGATTAAGTCAAGATTTTTTGATCTTGTTGTGAATTTTTCTAACATTCCTTTTAAACTGTTGATCTCATTTTTTAGTGATAAATTCTCCTCCTCAAGTGTTAGATCTTGAGTTGGATTTGAATTTTTGATTTGTTCCTTGAGGTTTTGATTTTCCTCAAGAAGTGATTTGTTTTCATTTTCTATTTTGGTTAATTTACTATTTAAACAGGAAATAATTCTAAAAAAAATTTTGTTTAAATTAAAATATACCTCATTCGGGCCTTTGGAAACGAGTATGGACTCGTGGCTTGTTTCGGGTTCAGACCCGTCTTCATCTTCCGACTCGTCTTCTGTTTCGTCTTCGCGGGCCATCAGTGCGAGGTGGCTCTGATGTTTCTGCTCTTCTTCCTCTGATTCGTCCGAGGAGTCGTCCCACGTTGCTTTGAGTGCCTTCTTTCTGGTTGGCTTTGGTTTGTCGAACTTCAGTTTTGGGCATTCGTTCTTGTAGTGTCCCTTTTTATTACAGCCGTAGCAAGTCACATTCTTTTGTTCTGAAGGAGAACTGATCTTTTGAAGATCCTTTTTGCTGAAGCTCCTCTTTCTCCTGGTGAACATTTTTCTTACCAAGTTCACCAGGTGTTCTTCGTCTTCGGAGTCTTCTTCAAATTCAGGCTTGCTTTTCTTTTCTTTGGAGGAACCTGCAAATAAAGCTACACCTTTCTCGGCTCCAGCATTAGTTTGTTCGTGTAATTCTAATTCACAGAAAAGCTCATCTAATTTTAATTTAGAAAGATTCTTAGAAATTTTGTAGGCATCCACTATTGATGCCCACAAATTATTACGTGGAAAGACGTTTAATGCGTACCTTATTAAGTCTCTATTATCCATCTGGTGGCCTATCGCATGAAGCCCGTTGAGGATATCCTTGATCCTCGCGTGGAGCTGATTCGCCATTTCACCTTCCTGCATTTTTATATTAAAAATTTTATTCAAGAGCAAGTCTCGTTTGGTTACCTTGGCGTCGCTCGTTCCCTCGTGCAGCTCGATCAATTTGTCCCATAGCTCTTTAGCGTTTTTGTGTGGACCGACTCTGTTTAGTTCTTCTCTTGTTAATCCGCACTGTAGAGTGTTGATTGCTTTATTTTCTGTTGATGCTTTCTTCTTCAAATCAGCTGTCCAGTCTTCAGGATCCAGTATATTCCCGGAAGTGTCTGCTGGAATTTTGTAGGGCCTCGTAACGCTCATCCACTGGTCGAAGTCTGTTTTGAGGTAGACCTCCATGCGCTTCTTCCAGTACGGAAAATCGTCCCCATTGAAAAGTGGAGGTCGTACTGTGCTGAAGCCTTCTTGTTGGGACATCTTGTACACAGATAAATAAAAAAAATCCCAAGACTTGGTCTTGGATTAGTAGTGCGGGAGGAGAAAATAAAAATAAAAAATCTAGATTGGTGTTGCACCAATTTAGCAAGAAAAAATTATAGAAAATTATAAACTAGTTTGGAGTTTTGAGTGTAAAACTGAAGACCGGAAAAAGAAAGAATTTCACCCCCAGTCTGATTGGTGGTTGCACCAAATCAGAGCGATACCTGCTCTGATACCACTTGTAGGACCGTTAGATTCGATAGAGGGGGGGTGAATATCGATTCAAAAACTTAGAGTATAAACGCAGCGGAAAAGTAAAATAGACACAAATGTTTTTTACTTCGTTCAGAGCCTGTGACGACTCCTACTCGAAGGCCCGTGGTCCTTGACCACTTTCGTTGGGCAATCACTAACAAATCGAAATATGATTACAGAATGAATACAGGAAATGCTAGTGAAAATAAAGCAATACCGACAAGGAAATTAAATAAAAACTGAAGGAGCACTTTGTCGGAGCGTTGTTGGCGTCGCACTGAACGTCGAGCAGCAAGACCAGCAGTAGAAGAGTTCTCAGATGAATTGTCGATGAAGCTCCTGCCTGGGGCTTCTTTTATATGCTGTTCCGGGCGCCTGGATCCCTTCCGGGCGCCTGGAATGCGACGTAGCTGCACAAACCGTGATGCTCTACGTGGCGACGACTCGGCTGGATATAATTTGCCTTCCGGGCGCCCGGATCCCCTCCGGGGAAAACTCCTTTTTCCTGCAAAACAAAGTTAGTCCGAGGCAATATATATCCTGCAAAATAGATTATTAGCACATTTATAATAGTATGAATTAGCATAAGTTAGTATGACTTAGATTCCGTCTTTCCGAGACCGGAATCTAGTCACGATCTCGACTTAGACATCCGAAATGGATCTAAGCCGGATCGACGCGAACGCGTCCTCGCAGTCACTCCCCACCAGTGACTTACCTCACTTACCTGCCAGACGTCCGGTCAGCCCTTCGACCCGTCTGGACTTCTTGCCAGCTATCCGGTCAGCCCGTCGACCTAGCTGGATTTCTTGCTAGCTATCCGGTCAGCCCATCGACCTAGCTAGACTTCTTGCTAGCTATCCGGTCAGCCCGTTGACCTAGCTAGACTTCTCGCCAAGAGTCCGGTCAGCCCGTCGACCCGCTTGGATTTCTCGCCAGCTATCCGGTCAGCCCGTCGACCTAGCTGGACTTATCCTGCACACTCGATCAGAGTGTTAGATAACGACGAACCTAACTTAACCTGATTTGTCATTCATCAAAACCTGAGTTAGACCGTTAGTGATAACCGCACCAACACTTATAAGGTATGGTATGCAGAACTGTACACCTAGTGACACACCTGTGTCAAGAGGTGATAAGTTCAGCTTGCAGTAGTGTTCACGACTTGAACTTGAAATAAAGGAGATGGAGCAATTCATATATGCGTCAGCAGTGGGAAGTCTCATGTATGCACAAGTTTATATTCGACCAGTATAACATTTATAGTGAGAATGTTAGGCAGATATGTTAGTAACCCAGGACCGTCACACTGGAAAGCGGTAAAGAGAGTGATGTGATATTTGCAAAGAACTAAAGGACAAGTACTCACGTATCGGAGATCAGATCACTTGGAGGTGATTAGATATTCAGACTCTGATTTTACTGGATGCTTGGATAGTAGAAAGTCTATTTCGGGCTATATTTTCATACTTGCTAGAGGGGCTATATCTTTGAAGCGTATCAAGCAGACACTAATATCCATTTCTACTATTGAAGCAGAGTTGATAGCATGCTATGAAGCATCCAATCATGGGATTTGGCTGTGGAACTTCATCATAGCATTACAGATTGTTGATATCATTGACAGGCCATTGAGGATTTATTGTGATAATAAAGCCGCAAAACTTTATGCCAAAAACAACCACAGTTCGTCAAAATCTAAACACATCGACATCAAGCTTCTAGTGGTTAAAGAAAAAGTTCAGAGTTGTCAGATTATGGTAGAGCACATTAGCACAAATTTCATGTTGGCTGATCCATTCACCAAAGGCTTACTGCCTAAGGTGTTTCATGCACATGTTGTGGATATGAGAATCCTTCGTATGGAAGAAGAACATATCTAGTAGGAGTCTGTATTTATTGCTCTATATTGATTAATAAAGATAAATATTTGTTTTGATTATTGTACGTACTTAAAATTCAAAACATTAATGGAAATTTATATGTTTGTTTGACACTCTGAATATGATATCATTTACTATTGCTATTTAGTATTTGGCGTTTGTAAATAATATATAGATTTGTTTTGGAATCATACAGTTTGGATCATGATTTGCTATTGCAGTTTAACATAAAGTATTTTACAAATATAATTTGATATCTTTTGAGGTCATTTTAGGATCAGTTGAAAATTGACATGTACTGATCACATTTCATGTAATTTTCACTCTACAAATCTATATCTTAATCTATGATCCGGATGTAAGTGGATGGCATAAGAGTGGTTAGGGAATAGGGAAAGGGCAGTTTTGTCATTTCATTGATTGAGGGTTTTTGCTCATAAAGAGCACGGTTCACACAGCGCAAGGGGAGGCTCTCGTGTGGTGATTTTCCGCCGCCAGCCAGGGAGGAACGTTCTCCCTCTCACATCCTTCGTCAGCGCCCGATGCAGTCGCCGGCGCTACTCTTCTTCTCCTCCTCTCCTCCCTCGCCGGCAGCCTCCGCGCGCACAGCAGCCCTCCTCGCCGGCAGCCTCCGCGTGCACAGCAGCCCTCCTCGCCGGCAGCCTCCGCGCGCACAGCAGCCCTCTCGCCGGCAGCCTCCGCGCGCACAGCAACCTTCCCCCGCGGCCACAGCCGCCGCCGGCAGCCACTATTACCTTCCCCCGCGGCCACAGCCGCCGCCGGCAGCCACTGCTGCCTTCCCCCGCGTCCATAGCCGCCACCGGCAGCCAACATCTTCCCCATCTCGCATCTACTGCCGCTGTCTTTAGTGGATATCGTCACCTTCCAGATAGCCGCAGCTCGATACTATTTGGGTTATTCCGGCCATCGCGCCGAGGTTGGGTTCGGCCATCGAGCCGAGGTTGTTCCGGCCATTGAGTCGTTGGGTTTCACTCTGTGCATCTCTTATGATTACGAGCTATCTGTGTTATCCGGCCTGCGTGCCGCGTATCGGCCTACGAGCCATTATGTCTCGGCCTACATGTCGCTTTTCGGATCCGGGACCACGACGACTTGATCATTAGCTCGACCAGCTCATCCATCCATCCGAGGGCGCCCCCCTGGGCCAGGGTACGTTCTCGTACCTTTTCTGCATTCAGTTAATTATGCTATATTATTATGCGGTTATTTATATGTCTGTGGGATTCGCCTCGAGCACCGAGGTACCAGAGACCGGGGGCGACCCGGTCGCTGGATACAGGTACAGTTGACCGGAGGAGGACTTCTGACGATCTGGTCAACGTAGAGGACAGATCACCCCCGGGTCATGGGGATGCGGTCAACCTTCCAGACACATCACACCGGCAGGTTCGTTTTCTCAGCTTCCAGACAGGAACAAAATGGCGCCGTCTGTGGGAACGCGCCTGATCTGGAACGTGAAGATGAACGACGCCGGATAGTTCTGCCATCCTCATGATCACGGTCAGTTTTTCTGGTATTTATCCTGGCAGTTATATGATCTGTATTAGTCCCGAAGGCCCCCGAGCCGTTCGGCCGGGAGGTTTATATCCGAGCCACAGGCTCGAACCCGAAGGCCCCCGAGCCGTTCGGCCGGGAGGTTTATATCCGAGCCACAGGCTCGAAGCCGAAGGCCCCCGAGCCGTTCGGCCGGGAGGTTTATATCCGAGCCACAGGCTCGAAGAGGTTTATATCCGAGCCACAGGCTCAAACACGAAGACCCCGAGCCGTTCGACCGGGCTGCATACTATTATGGCAGGATGGGAAACCAAAACCCTGCGCTGTTCAGGATGATAGAGGGAGGTTATTGCCTAGGAGCGAATGCCCGAGCCGTTCGGCCGGGTATATGGTATCCGAGCCCAGCGCTCGATGTGAAGGCCCGAGCCGTTCGGCCGGGTATATGGTATCCGAGCCCAGCGCTCGATGTGAAGGCCCGAGCCGTTCGGCCGGGTATATGGTATGCGAGCCAAGCGCTCGATGTGAAGGCCCGAGCCGTTCGGCCGGGTATATGGTATCCGAGCCCAGCGCTCGATGTGAAGGCCCGAGCCGTTCGGCCGGGTATATGGTATGCGAGCCCAGCGCTCGATGTGAAGGCCCGAGCCGTTCGGCCGGGTATATAGTCTCACTTGAAGACCGACGAGCACCGTCGGTAAAAATCGAGAGCCGCGCCGACCGGCTATAAATATCCGCGCCGACGAGCACCGTCGTTAAAAATCGAGAGCCGCGCCGACCGGCTATAAATATCCGCGCCGACGAGCACCGTCGTTAAAAATCGAGAGCCGCGCCGACCGGCTATAAATATCCGCGCCGACGAGCACCGTCGTTAAAAATCGAGAGCCGCGCCGACCGGCTATAAATATCCGCGCCGACGAGCACCGTCGTTAAAAATCGAAAGTCGGACCGGCGACTATAAACCTCCCGGGCGACCGACCAAGAGTCGGGACGCAGTCGGGCCGGCGACTATAAACCTCCCGGGCTGAAGACCTCTGCACGGACCAGCATATCATACATCTATCTCTCCCGTTCGGGGTCGAGCAGTCCTTGCGGCCCGGCATCTATTTGACCGATCGACGTCACCACGGTCGCACGCGCGGCATCGTCCGCCCGGCATCTATCTGACCGATCGACGTCACCACGGTCGCACGCGCGGCATCGTCCGCCCGGCATCTATCTGACCGATCGACGTCACCACGGTCGCACGCGCGGCATCGTCCGCCCGGCATCTATCTGACCGATCGACGTCACCACGGTCGCACGCGCGACATCGTCCGCCCGGCATCTATCTGACCGATCGACGTCACCACGGTCGCACGCGCGGCATCGTCCGCCCGGCATCCCACGTGTCATTCAGTTGGCTGTCATTTTACATGTCTATCACTTAGCTTGTTGTCGTCCGCCCGACATTTATCCGATCGATCCGGCATCTATCCGACCGATCGACATCATTCCGGTCGCACGCGCGGCATAGTCCGTCCGACATCTATCCACCCGATCGTCATCTCTTCGATCGCCCGGTCAGTATCTGCGTGGCTGCGCACTCGGCATTGGACCGATTACAGACTTGGTCCGCTCTGTATCGCTACCATCTCCTACGACACCACTATTATAGCGACCGCTCGAGCGACATTATATTATTGGTTTAGCGATTTGGTTTTGACATCGAGAGTGGTTCAACTCTTTGCAATAGACGGTCCAGTCAGTCGGACTCACGCCTCCTTCGACTAGACTTGAAGGGGGGGCTTGTGATCCAGATGTAAGTGGATGGCATAAGAGTGGTTAGGGAATAGGGAAAGGGCAGTTTTGTCATTTCATTGATTGAGGGTTTTTGCTCATAAAGAGCACGGTTCACACAGCGCAAGGGGAGGCTCTCGTGTGGTGATTTTCCGCCGCCAGCCAGGGAGGAACGTTCTCCCTCTCACATCCTTCGTCAGCGCCCGATGCAGTCGCCGGCGCTACTCTTCTTCTCCTCCTCTCCTCCCTCGCCGGCAGCCTCCGCGCGCACAGCAGCCCTCCTCGCCGGCAGCCTCCGCGTGCACAGCAGCCCTCCTCGCCGGTAGCCTCCGCGCGCACAGCAACCTTCCCCCGCGGCCACAGCCGCCGCCGGCAGCCACGGCCACAGTCGCCGCCGACAGCCGCATCTTCCCCATCTCGCATCTACTGCCGCTGTCTTTAGTGGATATCGTCACCTTCCAGATAGCCGCAGCTCGATACTATTTGGGTTATTCCGGCCATCGCGCCGAGGTTGGGTTCGGCCATCGAGCCGAGGTTGTTCCGGCCATTGAGTCGTTGGGTTTCACTCTGTGCATCTCTTATGATTACGAGCTATCTGTGTTATCCGGCCTGCGTGCCGCGTATCGGCCTACGAGCCATTATGTCTTTTTCGGATCCGGGACCACGACGACTTGATCATTAGCTCGACCAGCTCATCCATCCATCCGAGGGCGCCCCCCTGGGCCAGGGTACGTTCTCGTACCTTTTCTGCATTCAGTTAATTATGCTATATTATTATGCGGTTATTTATATGTCTGTGGGATTCGCCTCGAGCACCGAGGTACCAGAGACCGGGGGCGACCCGGTCGCTGGATACAGGTACAGTTGACCGGAGGAGGACTTCTGACGATCTGGTCAACGTAGAGGACAGATCACCCCCGGGTCATGGGGATGCGGTCAACCTTCCAGACACGTCACACCGGCAGGTTCGTTTTCTCAGCTTCCAGACAGGAACAATCTATATCATTAATAAGATTGGTATTGTGATTATTGTTGGAGCTTGTTACGATCATATATAGTAGTTATGACCTCTTTAATCTATACTAATGAAGTTAATGGACCAGATTGTTTGCAGGGGTATCTTGTACCCATAAAGTTTGATATCAACTAAACTTTTACTTGTATTCCGCATACAACTCACATATAGCTCAAGTGGGAGTTTGTTGGATATAATTATCCCTATTAGGTGGACTTATTTGTAAGTTGTATATGTGAATACTATCTGAACCCTTTAAAGTGATCTAACTTAGGCTTATTGGGTTAAGTTGTTGTGTAGACCTTGTATGTGTAGAACCTTTACACCCTGTTTGGAAATAACTTAAGTTATGGAATTGAATTGAATTCCATTATGAATTGAATTCCATAAGGAATTGAATTCAATTCTCATGTTTGGAATGAATTGCAACTTAAGTTATGGAATTCTTATGTTTTACCATTTTATCCTTCTCTCTTTTTTCTTTTCTTTTTTTACAAAGAAGAGAGAATGAGGGCACAATGGACATAATATGGATAATTGAATTCCCTATCTAAATCACACATAAAGAGGTGTGATTTACTTTTACCTTGTTTGATGGAACTGGAATTGAATTCCATATCAATTCTTAGCTAAAAAATCATTCCAAAGCATGGAATTCAATTCCAATTCTAAAAGGAATTGAATTCCATATCATTCCAAACAGGCTGTTAGTCCCGCATCTATTGCCATTTATATGCTGATAATAGATGTTCAGTATATATATGGACTTATAATCCCGCATCTATTATTATCTATGAGCTGATAATAGATGTCCACTATATATAGGGTTGGTCCCTAGGGGCTTAGGGAATGATCTTGACATATTTTCTTATTCCCCATTGACAAGAAGCTTTATGGTATAGTTATCCCTTAAGCTCCTTGGAGGACCTTACTTTCCACCGCATCTTTTTCCACAGAAATCAAGCCGACACCACTAAAAACAAGGATATGACTTTTCAATCAGGTTCCTTGTCTATTATGTACGTATTTATTTTTCTTATGTCATATTTAATTGATAAAACGAAGATCCATGCTTATATTTCTTATATGTGAATTCTTATATCATTTTATAAATCTATAGTTTAACTTTAAAAGAATTAATTTTTTATTTTATTTGGGCTCTTAATTCATTTTTCATGCTCAAAGCTCATCTCAACTTAGCTTTCAAGATTCATCCATATAGTTACTATAATACGAATTTAATTGTTTATTTAACATTCATGTTATAGTTTATAATAATTATAGTTTCATAATTATTACAATATAAATTTAATATATTCATCTAATATTTAAGTTATAGTAATTATAAAATGATAACTTTTTCAATGTTATAGCGGTTTCGTAATTACATGTTATAGTAGATATGATTCTCTTAAACTGTTAGACTCAAACTTAACTTAATTATTCTCATACATTCACATTGTAACGGAATTGTAACTTCAACACTGTAAATATATCATGAAAATAATGAAAATTAAAAACCAAGAAATCAAAAGGTCTCGAAGAAGAAACCAATAAAAAGTTTGTATTCTTATATGTCTTATAATTTTAAACAGATCTTAAACCTCTTAGGCGGTGCATGAAGAAAACCAAATAAATGGACGGAAAGAAAACTGAGGGGAAGGTAGACAAGCTGTGCGGTGGAATTAACGATGATGAGATAGGACGGGTGAGGCAGGGATTTTGGACAAATTACGAAGTAGCAATGATAAATGAAAGGGGCGAGTTTCTAAACTTAACTATCAAAATATCAAAATTGATCAAAAAAATATATTTAATGGTGTGGTGATAAGGAGGGGTCCCATCTGATGAAGGATAACGGTCACGGTAGAGGTCAAAATTAAAACGGTCAACGCTTAGATAACATCTGATCGGACGAGTATACCCCGACTCGGGGGAGAAGATCTCAATCTGATCTCGCTTTTGACACGGGGAGGTGTCAAATGGCCGACGTTCAATGAAGTATTAGACGTTGGACGGAGGAGACGATGTGCAGAAGCCGGGTCGAGCGGCTACCCTGCTTAGTCAGGCAGCAGGACTCGACATTGGCAAAATGGAACTTCGGACGTGACACAAGCAAAGGGGAGTTATGGCCGATCGGACGCGACACAGTTATAACGGTGTTTCGGCCGAACGAACGTAACACAAACATAGTGGAGTTCCGACCGAGTGAGCGGTACACAGGAACAACAAAGTTCCGATCAAGCGGCCAACCTGCTCAACCTAGCAGTATACTCTGTTATCCATCGATATCCTTTTGGGAATTAGTGCCACTGACACCAGGCATGGACAATCAGAAGATCGTACGACGAAGACTTGCACTTTCATTTAAGAGATATGCTTGGCCTGTTAAGGTACTGTGTCTGGGACACTTTATTGATAAGTTTTTTAAGGAAAAACTTTGTGAAACATACTTGCCTTGGGGAGCATACACATACGTTACAGAAACTCTATATAAATGAAAGTCCAAGCATCGACAGAGGTACGTAAGACGCGATACGCGATAGACACTGTTCTCACTACTGCTCATTCTTAATGTTTCACCTTATACTTCATCGTTGGTGACTAACTTAAATGTCGCAGGACCAACGCCAGGGACCCCTTCCCTGACTCGACACTGACATAATTTATGTTGCAGTCTGAACAGAGTCTATAAGCGATCAACAAAAACACCACATCTCTGATTTTTCATCTCATCGATTTTAAGACAGGATCATTTAAGAAATAATTATATCCGATTAATAATAATAATAATAATAATAATAATCTATTCAATTTCCTTAAAACTAATACATTTTGTCCTAAACGCCTTACCTGACATTATGGTCCGGGAGCAGCTTTATATTATTTAAAACACACTCTACAATTTATTTTATATTCATTAAAATATAAATAAATTACAGATTGCCAGCTTGCGGAGGCCGTCCAGCATCCCTGCGACCAGCGACTTAAAAGTTTTATATTATTTAAAACACCTCCTACAATTCATTTTATATTCATTAAAATATAAATAAATTACAGATTTGCCAGACTGTCCAGCATCCCTGCGACCAGCGACTTAAAGTTTTATATTATTTAAAACACCCCCTACAATTTATTTTATATTCATTAAAATATAAATAAATTACAGATTTGCCAGCTTGCGGAGGCCGTCCAACATCCCTGATTTAGATTAAGAGAGGAGAATTTTGATTTAGATGAATTCCATCTTTAAATAAATAAAATCCATTCAAATTAACAATCTATTTAATCTATAATTTACGGATAGATCCATCCTCCCTGCGACCAGCGACTTAAAAGTTTTATATTATTTAAAACACACCCTACAATTTATTTTATATTTATTAAAATATAAATAAATTACAGATTTGCCAGCTTGCGGAGGCCGTCCAGCAGCCCTGCGGCGAAGCCCTCTTGCTTCTCCTTGTCCAGCAGAAACTCCCTCCACTTGGCGTGCTTCTCCTTCACCTCCTCGCTCTCCGTCACCTCCCTCACCGCCGAACACACCGCCTCCCTAGTGAATCCCCCGTCCTCCTCCCTCCTCTCCACCTCCACCCCGATGCCCATGTCCCCCGCGAACAGCCTCGCGTTCAGGAACTGGTCCCCCTTCTGCGGCAGCATCGCCAGTCCGCACCCCGACGCCACCGCCTCCATCACCGAGCTCAGCCCCGCGTGGCACAGGAACACGCCCACGCTATCGTGCCGCAGGATGTGCTGCTGCTGGACCCACCCGCTGTGGACCAGCCCCCGTCCCTTCACCCGTTCCGCCCACCCTTCCGGTAGAAGCCGCCCCACCTCCTCCTCCCCCTCCCCCTTCGCCTGGTTCAAGTTCAACACCGCCAGGAAGGGCTTCCCCGTCATTTCCAGCCCCAGCAGCAGCTCCCGCACGCCTTCCTCACTCAGGAACGTCTCGCTCCCGAAGGAGCTGAACACCACCGCGCCGGCCGGGAAGCCGCCGAGCCACTCGGCCCAGCGCGGGTCCAACTCCCCCGTCGGCGGTTCCGGCGTGATGGGCCCCGCCAGCAGTATCGGCTTCCCGTGCTCCCTAGCCACGTAGTCGATGTAGGGCCCCTCCATCTCCGCGCAGGTCTTCGCCATGATGGCGCTGCTGCGCGACAAGCACGCGAGCGCCCGCTCGAACACGGAGGCCCCCGCGAGGGTCCGGAAGATGTAGAGGAAGTCGGCCGCCTGGTAGGCCGGCACGCCGCGGATGGAGGAGGCCTCTGGGAACTTCGCCGGCGGGGACTTAAGGTCCTCGACGGAGGGATTCGGCCCGTGGAGCCTTCGGGCGGGGGAGATGAGGTACGCTGTGGAGACGGCCGCGAATACGGAGAAGAACACGGCGCGGACGCCGAGCGGCTCCGCGACCTCCGGCAACCACTGCATGGCGAAGTCAAAGACGGCGACGTGGGGACGAAGCTCGCGAAGGAGCGCGTCCACCTGGGGACGCGTCCCGTCGACTGCGAGCTTCAGAAGCTCCACAGCAGGGGAGTCGGAGGGGAGATCAGCGGTGCTCTCGACTCCCGAAGGGAGTCCCGGGATCGCGGGCAGGTGCAGCGTCACAACGGAGACGGAGGACGAAGAGGGGAGCAGCGACCGGATGCGCTCCACGTTGGCGGCGCCGGAGAGGAAGGTGACGCGGATGTTCCCGGCGGCCGCGGCGGAGAGCTTGGTGGCGAGCTGGATGAAAGGGCTGATGTGACCGAAGGCGAGGTAAGGAAACATGAGCACGCGGAGAGGCTCAGTAGCGGAAGATAATGATGCGTCGTCAGCCGCCATTGATCTGTTGTCGGATCGATATCGCAGCGCTGTCGGTGGGATCGATGGCGTGCGCGCGTCCGTGATTCTTATAGAGAGAGTGAGAGAGAGTGCGGGTGGCCACGTTTGATGCTTCACAGGAGAAAAAGGCTTGGCCACGTAGTCCGAACGACAAGCATTCAATCGATGAAACGGACAGGGCTTAGGCTCAATACTAATGTAAAGGAGTGTAGCTATTGAAGCTCCCTTTCAGCTACCGAACTTTCTTCTCCCATCTCCCATTCCCCCTTTGACTAGTAAACTTTCTATCATACTAACGTAAAACGTCCACGTAAATTATTCTATTAATAATTTTATTATAAATTTTCAATAAATTGATTAAAAAAATCTCTATATTAGATATCTTAGCTAGTCCAGATTTAAATTTGATAAATAATAATTTTCTAAATTTAAAAAGTAAATTTCTATTAAAAATAAAATAATATTTTTTTAATTTCTCTCATTCACCCATTCTTTCCAATCTTTTTGTTTCTGTTCATTTCATAAATATAATAATAAAAATATATATATAAAAAAATAATAATAAAAAATTAAGAATGATAAAAATTTTAGGATAGTTGATATAGTGTATATTGAAAAATAATTTTATATATAGTGATAGAAAAATTAATATAAATACTCAGTGTTTAAGAATTTATTGCATAACTAGAGCCTTTAAATGTTGAATAGACGTTATAATTTACGGCAAATTTACAAAGGTGCATTTCAAGTTTAATTTTAAACAAAAGTAGCATCCAAATTTCATTCTTTCCCCTTCTAATTTTACACCTTCACGACTATTTGCTTTTCCACTTGCTTATTTTTTATTTGCATCCAATATTTAATTAATCTCTTCTTTTTCTCTCATCTAATTTTTCTTTTTTCTATTTTCTCTAAAATTAATTTAAACACTCTAAATTTAATTATTTTTAATTTTAAAAATTTAATAAAAAGTTTTAAAAATATAAAATAAATTAATAAAATATTAATTTTTTATTTTTAATATGTTCTAATTTTAATAAAATAAAATTAATAAAGATGATTTTATTAATAAAAATAATAAATAAAATAAAATAAAAATTACTTTAGTGTTGTCGTTCAAAAACCAATACCACAGTTTAATACCAATATTGTTGTAGTGCTAATTTTTGAAAAAAAGCTTTAAATCATTTTGAGCATTGTTGAGATGACTTAAAATTAGTAAATGAGGGTTTATTTGGACTCAGGTTCACCTAATAAATTCATAGAATTTGGAATAAGTCCAATCATAACTCTATAGGAGACTCATATTTCTAAAAACTTGAAATGAATGAGATGAAAGATATGAGTGTGTAAAAGGGAGAAATAATATTAAATCATAGTCTTGAGTCTTCTATACGAAGTTATAGATCCATGTCAATTGACACAAAGTCTTAAACTTTCTAAACCTTCTGAGTAATGCTGAGAATCTTTTATGATAATAACGGAGAGTACCCTTGGACTCTAGGGCACTACAGAAATCTATAAGAGTTGGAATGAGTCTGATTAGAGCTCTCTAGGTCCATCAATGAATTTTGACTAAAATCCATTGATAGACCTAGATGACTTAGATTTTTGAATTTTTATAATGAGATGGAAGTGTAGAGTGTACAAGGTTGATATGGTGAGAAATGTTGGCTTTGAGCCTCTTACATGAAGTTATAGGCTCATGTCAATTGACACAAAGTCTGAAACTTTTTTCTAAACCTTCTAAGCAATGTTGAGAATCTTTTACGATGATAACGAAGGGTACCCTTAGACTCTAGAGAACTATAGAAACCTACAAAAGTTAGAATAAGTCTGATCAAAGCTCTCTAAGTCCGTCAATGAGTTTTCATCGAAACTATTGATGTACTTAGACGACTTGAATTTTTGAAATTTTACAATGAGATGGAAATGTGAAGTGTATAGAATATATATATGACGTCTAATTCTAGTCCTCCTACATGTTGATAAAGTTATGATTACGTGTCAACAAGCACAGAGAATTATCTTGCTTTCTTATTTAGCAAGAATACACAATTAATAAAATAAGATATAAGCATAAAAAATAGAGTAAGAGATAGAATTTACTTGGTTACGACATAGATGGTTGTTAATCCAAGATAGTAAAATGTTTACTAAAAAGAACTCCTTCTTTGACTAAGATCAGAGGCGGAGTAACCCCTTATAGTAGTTGACCATACAAGAAATGAATACTGAAGTTTAAGAACAGGTGTGTATTTTACAATTGGCTTCAGGGTTATATTTATAGCTTAATGGTAAGTCCACAATGAGTCTCACGAATGAACTCCAAATTATTAAAGTGTTTGAAAACCCTCAACTACATAAGAATAATATAAAATAGTGCCCAAGTCGAATCTCTCGAGGAACTAATAGGAGGATGTTTGTTCTAGATTAAGAACTCTTTTTAGGGTTTTCTTCTTAAAAATGGGGGTTGTTGGGTTTTTGGTTTAAGTCCTAGATTAGAGAAGGAATTACAAACAAACAAAGACAATTGTAATAAAATGAAATATGATCTAGTGTAGAAATTAAAGCTAAGCTAATAACTAAGCAACTTAACAATTAACAAATCACTAATAAGAAGTTAAACTAAATTGCACCAATGAAGCAAACTTAACTACTTAATATGAATTAAACTCAATAAGGGAAAGAGATGCTAGATTACTAAATCAAAACATCCCAAATGCCATATGAAATCAATTCAAGAACTAAAAATGCTGAAAACAAATAAACAATCTCCAAGTCCAAACCAAACTTCAAGGAAACCTCTCCATGACATCACACAAGGAACCTAAGTGAAACCCTCACTTCAGTGGTCGGAGAAGGAGCTCTTAGCTACTAAACTTAGATCAATCTCACCAGCAATCCCAAAGAAATCCTTTTCGAGAAACTGTTAAAGAATTGAAATGTCAACACTCGAACAAAACTACAAATTTGGGATTTGAAATTCTGCTCCAATGAGTGTGGTGGTGATGGATGTAAAGAAGTCGGAAGGAGTTTAGTAGGCATTGGAGAACCCTTGCAATTCTCGTTGATGATGGGCGGAACCAATGCCTTCTTCACCGTTCCTAGCAGTGGCGGAAACAGAGAATTTCAGAAACAGAAATAGCACCGGAGAACCCCTCACCGAAGAGCTCAGATGATTGGGAGTTGGACGCAAGTAGCTGGAATCCTCAATGCCGATGAAGTTGGCTAAGATGTAGATTTTGATGGATCCCAAGCGGCTGACTAGAGGGGGGTGAATAGGCTGCACAATAAGAAAACAAAAAAAATTCTTTCTCGACTTATAGCTTTACCAATATTAACACATATATAAACAAATAAAAACTAAATAGAGAAAAGAAGAGACACAACTATTTACTTGGTTACAACCAGAGAGATTGTTAATCCAAGGATAATGAAAAGTTCAATATTATCTCCTTTGGACGGAGAAGCATCTTACAACAACCAAAGCTCACAATCACGAAGCTAAATAGACAAGTAAACGATTACAAATGTTGTTTCTCTCTTTTTCAGTTGTGTTTTAGCTTCTATGATCAGGGTTGTATTTATAGCCCTGGTCGGGGCGCCTGGAAGGGTTTCAAGTACCTGGAGGGGGATAAAATTTTATCCCCACTGCAACGGATAAGATTCAAGGTCCAAGCGCCTGGATTAAGTCCAAACGCCTGGACCCAAGTTAACAACTTGTTAACTTGTTTGGTCTGGGTTCTTGCTCCGGCTCAGCTCGCTTAGGTCCGAGTCTTTCGCTCTAGCTCTGGCTCCACTTGGGTGATATCGACCTTCTGAAATAGGGCTCACCCGAACCCAACTTCCGACCTTCGAGCAAGCTTCTGCTCCGGCTTCTCGTCCCTCGAAAATATTACGCGCCTTCTTCTCATTCGCCCGCGTACTCTTCCACAACACCTCGTCCCTCGAGCGCACAGAGCCCGTCGGCTCTCTCCCGTGCCATCCTTTTCGCTAGCTGCATCTTATGCTTGACTTCCTATGCTCCTAAGCTTTTGCACACTTAGATACTAATAGAACCTAACTTGACTTGGTTGATCACATCAAAACCACTTTGGGGTACTAACAATCTCCCCCTTTTTAATGTGATCAAACCCAAGTTAAGTTAGGGTAAACAAATAGAAATTATAATTAAAAAATAGTAAGTACAAAAATTAAATGCAAAATTTAAAATTTAAAATACTGCCCTCCCCCTAGACTTAATCTTTATTACTCCCCTTTTTGTTCACATTAAAAATAGGGTACCAAAAAAATTCTACTTAACAATGATAAAAAGGCTAAGGGTTACTTAAAAAAATATGAAAGTTTAAGAAAAAAAAACTCTAAGTTTTAAAAAAAACTTGGAAATGTTTTGCATAAATTTTGTTTAACAAGGACTCGAAAATTTTCTAACTATTTACGAAAAATTTAAAAGCATCATGTGAGATAAAAACTTCATAATTTATTATTTTTTTATAGATGAGTGAGAAGCAAAACAAATCTAACTAATTTCTTGTGGAATTTTGACAAACATTAAAAGCATTATATAATTATAATTAAATGCTTAACAGTTAGTCAATTAAATATTCATTTAAGTAATCGGCTTTCAGGCTGTGGCAAGACACTAGACCATTTTGGTTATTGGAGCAACAAACAAAGCCTTTTAAAGAAATTAAACATTTAATTTTCTCTCTGAAAACCCTAATTTTAAAGACATTCAATTCAAATATGATTTTGGAACTCACTTATGATATTTGAAGTGCCAATTTAAACCATTGTATTTTCTAATATTTTGATTATTTGAGCATGCATGATTTTTCAAGTTCTTTATTTCTTTTTGCAATTTTTCATTCTCAATTTTAATTTTATTAAAGTCCTCTAATCGACAAGTAGTTGCTAAGACTGATTTTAATTCTTTATTTTCTTTTTTCTAACATGCAATAATTCTTTGATAATAACTTTACAAATTTGAATAACTTATTAGAAGGATGAGATTGTACCTGACTTACCTTGTCGATCCCGTTATCTGAATCTCCCCTTGAAGTACCACTTTCTTCCGATGTCACTCCCCCTTCATCGATGCTCTCGATGCTCATTTTGGACGAGCTTGCTTTGTCTTTGTCTTTTTGATGACTTGCTACTAACACAAGTCCGACGATGACTTCGATCTCTGATTCGGATGATGTGTCATCCCATGTTGCCTTTAAATTATACTTGGGTCGGGCTGGCTTCTTGTTCTTTTCATTATCCTTGCCCTTATCCTTCAATTTTGGACATTTATCTTTAGCATACCCTTCTTCATTGCAGTGGTAGCATCTTACTTTTCTTTTTCTTCTAGTACTCTGCACTTTATTAGATTTGTTAGATTTAAATATTTTTTTAAATCTACTTACCATTAATGTCATTTCGTCATCATCGAGAGAAGATTCTAAATCTTGTTCGTCCATCTTTGCCTTTAAGGCAATGTTGTACTTTGGCTCCTTCTTCACATCTACACATCTTGTTTCATGAACTTCAAAAGTTGAAAATAATTCTTCTAAAATATTAGTTTCTAGATCCTTAGATATATAATATGCATATACTAATGATGCCCATTCAGTATTTCTGGAGAATGCATTAAGCGCGTACCTTAGCGAATTTCGATTGCTTATCTTTTCTCCGAGATTTGTGAGTCCGATGATGAGCTCCTTAATCCTTGAGTGAAGGTGTGCAACTGTTTCGCCTTCTTCTAGTTTAATATTGCTGATCTAGTTTCTCAGCAGATCCCGTCTCGCGAGTTTTGCCTCCGAGGTTCTTTCATGTAATTCTAGGAATTTCTCCCAGAGCTCCTTAGCAGACTCGTAGGCTTTGATCTGGTTGACTTCCTGTGACGGTAAGCCACTTAGCAAATGGTGTAGGACCGTTGGGCCGGCTAGGAGGGGGTTGTTGGATATCCTGCTAACACAAAAAGAAAACAAACCCTCCTCGAACTCTTTAAGCTAACACTTGCATAAATAAACTAAGCAGTAAATTAAAAGCATAAAGAAAAATCAAGGCACAAAAGGTTTACTTGGTTACAACCGATGTGGTTGTTAATCCAAGGAAGATTAAGCTCAATAAAAATCTCCTTCAGGCAGAGAAGCCTCTTAAAATGTTGAAGCACAGAAAATAGAAGCTTAGACTAAAAGAGAGCGTGCAAGCACTGGATTTACAATCAATGAGTTCCTTTAAAAGGTTTTGGACCAAGGCTATATTTATAGCCTTGGTCGAGGCGCCTGGAAGGGTTCCGGGCGCCCTGGGGGGGATAAAACTTATCCCCCAATGTTCAGATCTAGTCAAAACTCGATCTGATCAACTTTACTGCTCAGGGCGCCCCGGAGGGCTCCGGGCACCCCGGACTGCTCTGGGCGCCCCGGACTGCTCCGGGCGCCCCGAAGCCTAAAGTCAACAGTTGTTGACTTTTTCGTCCGGGACTTCTTCTCTGGTTTAGTCCCGCCTCGGTCCGGTTCTTCTCCTCCGGATCCGCTCACTTGGGTGATCTCTGCCATCCGAAATAGGGCTCACCCGAACCCAACTTCCGGTCTTCTCGAGCAGCCTTCCGCTCCGGCTTCTCGTCCCTCGGAATCGCTGCGTGTTTCCTTCTCGTCCACCAGCGTACTCATCCGCAGTCTTCGTCCCTCGGTCGCACCGCGTGCCGACCTTCTCGCTAGCTGCGTCTCTTGCTCCCCGAGTAATCTTTCGCTCCGGCTTTCGTCCCTCAGAACCACCGCACGCTTCCTTCTCGCCCACCGGGGTACTTTTCCGCAGCACCTCGTCCCTCGGACGCACCGCGTGCCGTCCTTCTCACTAGCTGCGTCTTTCGCTCGAGTACCTGTGCTCCTAAGCTCCTGCACACTTAGACACAAGGTTAAAACAACGCAGGACCTAACTTAACTTGTTGATCACACCAAAACAACCTTGGGGTTCCAACAATCTCCCCCTTTTTGGTGTGATCAACCCAAGTTAAGTTAGGGGTACAAATAGACATAGAATAAAAACAATTTATTGCAATAACATGCAACATGATAGAAAAAAATTGAATTTCAAAATTTTTAAATTTTAATTTTTAATTTTCTACCTCCCCCTAGACTTATACTTTCCCTTCTCCCCCTTTGATCACAATAAAAATGGGGTTTCAAGAAAAAACAATCTAAGGGTTTGACACAAAAAAATTTATAGAAATCTATTTCAATATTTTTCGGAGAAAAAATATTTCCAAGTTAAAAAAATTTCTAAGTCAAAGAATGACTTTTGAAAAATTTCTAAGTTTTCACCAAAAATAAATCTTTCTAAGCCCAAAAATTTATGCAAGAAAATTTAAGAAAATTGATAGCATTAAAAAAAAAAATTCTATGCATTTATTTATTTATTTTATAAGCAAGTTTTAAATTTCCATTTTAATTTTTCATAACTTCTCAGATTACACTTTTTCAAATTTAAAGCCACAGATATTAAACATGCAATAATTTGTATCATGTTAATTTCTATTATTTTTGAATTTCAACTTCACAAAAATATTCAAATAGCATAGATTCTAACTTGATAAAATTTTTCGACAATATAAAAATTTCTTTCGGCAATGTGCAAAATTCATTCGAAAGAATATTTTGTAATTTGTAAGAATTTTTTAACAACAAAAATTCTAATTTACAGGAATCTATTAACAATAAATTTCTTAATCCGAAACACCTTTTCGGTGACTCAATTTCTAAATCGCAAAATTCTTTCGAGAGAGTGATTTGTAATTTGAAAAATTCTTCTAATTTGCATAATTCTTTTGTCAAAATATTTTTAAATTTGCAAATTTCTTTTGATAATATTTCTAATTTGCAAGACAAATTTGACAATTGATTTTCTAATTCAAAAAACTTTTTCGGTAATTCAATTTTTAAATCGCAAAAATCTTCAGGCAATTTTTCTATTGAATTAACCGGTTGTTCAAAAGGTAGAGACCATACCTTACTTACCTCGTTGGCCGTTGGTTCTCCCCCATGTTGAATTAATTTCTTCCGAAGATTCTCCCCCTTCATCGATCTCGTGATGTACTTTGGCTGTTGGGGTCGTCTCGGTAATTTCTTCCATCTCAGATTCTTCTGATGACGGCTCCATGTCTATTGAGGAGACCGCTTCAACCGGTTTTTCGTAGAACTTTAAGAACTTTTCCCAAAGTTCTTTTGCGTTCTTGTATTCTCCGACTCTGTCGAGATCTTCTTTTCGTATTACGGTTAGAAGATGAAATTCAGCTCGCCTGTTTGCCATAAACTCGTCACATTGCTTCTTGTTCCAGAGGCATAGATCGAGTTCTTCTCCATTCGTTGTCTTTGGTGCTTCATAGCCAGATTTTAATATGAAAGAAATACCAACATCAGAATTAAGATATACCTCCATTTGTTTCTTCCATGAAGAAAACTCCCCCTTGAATGCTGGTGGATATTCGCTAGCTCCGGCCATCGTTTTGTTGCTTCAGACGGCGATTAGTCCTTCTGAGGCGTCTCGGCTCTGATACCACTTGTAGGACCGTTGGGTCGGCTAGGAGGGGGTTGTTGGATATCCTGCTAACACAAAAAGAAAACAAACCCTCCTCGAACTCTTTAAGCTAACACTTGCATAAATAAACTAAGCAGTAAATTAAAAGCATAAAGAAAAAGCAAGGCACAAAAGGTTTACTTGGTTACAACCGATGTGGTTGTTAATCCAAGGAAGAGTAAGCTCAATAAAAATCTCCTTCAGGCGGAGAAGCCTCTTACAATGTTGAAGCGCAGAAAATAGAAGCTTAGACTAAAAGAGAGCGTGCAAGCACTGGATTTACAATCAGTGAGTTCATTTAAAAGCTTCTAGACCAAGGCTATATTTATAGCCTTGGTCAGGGCGCCTGGAAGGGTTCCGGGCGCCCTGGGGGGGATAAAACTTATCCCCCAACGTTCAGATTGAGTCAAAACTCGATCTGGTCAACTTTACTGCTCAGGGCGCCCCGGAGCCCAAAGTCAACAGTTGTTGACTTTTTCGTCCAGGACTTCTTCTCTGGTTCAGTCCCGCCTCGGTCCGGTTCTTCTCCTCCGGATCCGCTCGCTTGGGCGATCTCTGCCATCCGGAATAGGGCTCACCCGAATCCAACTTCCGGTCTTCTCGAGCAGCCTTCCGCTCCGGCTTCTCGTCCCTCGGAATCGCTGTGTGTTTCCTTCTTGTCCACCAGCATACTCATCCGCAGTCTTCGTCCCTCGGTCGCACTGCGTGTCGACCTTTTCGCTAGCTGCGTGTCTTGCTCCCCGAGCAATCTTCCGCTCCGGCTTTCGTCCCTCGGAACCACCGCACGCTTCCTTCTCATCCACCAGGGTACTCTTCCGCAGCGCCTCGTCCCTCGGACGCACCGCGTGCCGTCCTTCTCGCTAGCTGCGTCTTCCGCTCGAGTACCTGTACTCCTAAGCTCCTGCACACTTAGACACAAAGTTAAAACAACGCATGACCTAACTTAACTTGTTGATCACACCAAAACAACCTTGGGGTTCCAACAGATGGAACTCTGCTTTGTCGTTTGCCACAAAGTCGGCTTACTCTTTCTTGGTTCATTGGTGTTTTTCTTTGCCTTTGAGTGCTACAAAATCAAATTTCATCATCAAGAGTAAATCAAAGTCTATCTTAAAAAATACCTCCATCCTTTTCTTCCATCTCATGAATTTCCCCTCAAATTTTGGTAGGTAGACATTCGGTCTGGCCATCTTATGTGCTTCGTTCGACGGTTAGTCCTTCTGAATCAACCTCGCTCTAATACCACTTGATGGATCCCGGGTGGCCGACTAAAGGGGGGTGAATAGCCTACCCAATAAGAAAATAAAAAATCTTTTCTCGACTTATAGCTTTACCAATATTAACACTTGTATAAAACAAATAAAAACTAAAGAGAGAAAAGAAGAGGCACAACTATTTACTTGGTTACAGCCGGGGAGGTTGTTAATCCAAGAATAATGAAAAGTTCAATATTGTCTCCTTCGGGCAGAACAACAATCAAAGCTCACAATCACGAAGCTAAATAGACAAGTAAATGATTATAAGTATTATTTCTCTCTTTTTCAGTTGTGTTTTAGCTTCTGGTATCAGGGTTGTATTTATAGCCCTAGTCGGGGTGCCTAGAAGGGTTCCAGGTGCTTGGAGGGGGATAAAACTTTATCCCCACCATAACGGATCGCATTTAACGTGATCTGGATAAAATTCAAGGTCCGGGTGCCTCGATTTAGTCCAGGTGCTTGGCCCCAAGTTAACAACTTGTTAACTTGTTTAGTTCGGGTTCTTACTCTGGCTCTGCTCGCTTAGGTCCAAGTTTTCTTTTTCGACTCCGGCTCCACTTGGGTGATCTCGGCCTTCCGAAATAGGGTTCACTTAAACTCAACTTCCGGCCTTTGAGCAAGTTTCCGCTCCGGCTTCTCATCCCTCAGAAATGTCACGCGCCTCCTTCTCATCTGGGCACGTACTCTTCCATAGCACCTTGTCCCTTGAATGCACCGAGCATGTCAGATCTCTCTCGTGTCACCCTTCTCGCTAGCTGTATCTTTTGCTCGACTTCCTGTGCTCCTAAGCTACTGCACACTTTGACATAGGGTTAAACACCAACAACACCTAACCTGACTTGGTTAATCACATCAAAACTACTTTGGGGTACCAATAGATTTAGAGAAGGAGAAGGGGGTTGCGATCGCACAATGAGAAAAAGCATGATGAACAGTAGCGCAAGCCACTCTTCATCCATGAAAATTTGGTTTTTATACCTCTTGATTGAAATGAGGTTTGAATGGGGTTTAGGTTTTAGTTCAATGGGGGGTTTTAGAGATTTGGTAGGGGAATTAGACTTGAGTTGAGCTCAAGAGGTTATCTCCTTATGATGGGTTGAATCAATTTGGTTTGAGCTTCTTCATTTAGTTGGATGAACCAAACTTGTTTGGGTTGGTATCAATCTTCCAGGTGTGAGCCCACCCTTTTCCTTGGTCATGTACTAATTTGAATCAACTTAAATGTCCTACAAGACCAAATTTAAATCGTGAGGAATAATATCATGAATTAGGAGAAAAAATACAATTGAGCTCAGAACAATCCTCAACTTGTAAACATGATAAAAAGTGTAACATTAACATATGCAAATAGATATAATACAACTAATATTAATCCAAAAGAATGTATCAAATAATAACTTATCAAATCTCCCACACTTATTCTTGCATGTCTCGTGCAAGTAAACAAAACTAAAGAAACAACTAAGGTTGTACCTCCTAATCATTCTCAATCATGTTTAGAAGATAATAAAAGAAAATTACTTAGAACTGTCAAGTTTCAATAACTCAAGCATTCATGGACTTGAGTTGGGATTTCAGTTTAAATAGGGTCATTCAAGGATTCGGAGTTAGTCACTTCTTTAAGGGATGTTACCTCCTTTAGAAGTGATTTGATTTGAATGTTGGACTTAGCTAATTTATGCATAAGGTAATTAACTAAGTTATACAACCGAGAAATACTTACAGTGGGGTTTGACCCTTCGAAAATGGATACAGATCCATGGCTTCTCTCGGACTCAACTTCTGATTCATCCTCGCTTTCAGATTCGTTGACTTGATCCTGGGACGTCAGTGCAAGGTAGCTTGTCTGCTCGAGCTCTTCATCAGACTCTTCTGATGAGGACTCGTCCCAGGTCGCTTTCAAAGCTTTCTTTTTTCTTTGTTTCTTTGCATCCTTTTGATTAGGACAGTTGGCTTTGATATGTCCCTTTTGGTTGCAGTCGTAGCAGGTTACTTCGAACTTCATCTTGGAACTTGGTTGAACCTCCTTGGACTGGATCACTTTCTTGACATCCTTCTTGTTGAAGCCCTTCTTCTTTTTGTAGAGCTTTCTTACCAGGTTGACGAGTTTGGCTGTGATCTCCTCGTCGTCGTCATCCGAGTCTGGTTCTTCTTCTGACTCCGGTTCGATCCTGTGCCTTGCTTTAGGTTCCCTGGTTCTGCTTGTACCTGCAATTAAAGCAATACCTTTCTCGGCCGATCGAGCGTTAATTTGTTCATGCAATTCAAATTCAGCAAACAATTCATCTAATTTAATTGAAGAGAGATCCTTGGATACCTTGTAAGCATTTACCATTGATGCCCACAAGATATTCCTCGAGAAAGCATTGAGTGAATACCTGATTATGCCTCTATTTTCTACCTTTTGTCTGATTGCGTGGAGACCGTTGAGGAGGTCTTGGATGCGTGCATGCAGTTGGCTCGCTGTTTCACCTTCCTGCAACTTTATATTATATAATTTATTAAGAATGAGATCCCTCTTACTTACCTTTGTATCTGATGTACCCTCGTGCAGCTCAATCAATTGTTGCCACAATTCTTTGGCGCTCGAGTAGGGGCCGACGCGGTTTAACTCCTCCTTGGTTAGGCCGCACTGAAGTGTACAGGTTGCTTTGGCATTTGCTTCTACCTTCTTTATCAGAGATGCATTCCAGTTCTCGCACGATATGAGCTTGTCGTCGTTGTCAGTTGAGAGTTTAAGACCGGTTTTGACGATCATCCAGACTTTAAAATGTGTTTGAAGGTACGACTCCATTCGGCCCTTCCAGTAGCCGAAGTCTTCTCCAGTGAAGAGCGGAGGTTGGGTTGTACTGTAGCCTTCTTGAAGAGCCATAGAACTTACACAAGAAAAACAACAAAATAAACTTGTCCCAGGACTTGATCTGGATTAGTAGTGTGGGTTAAAAGAAAAACTAACACGCGATCTCAAGTGGTGTTGTACCAACTTCGAGAAAAATTCGATTACGAAAAAAAAGATCGGAGGACGACAAGAATACTGATTCCGATCGACTCCGAAAAACTGAAAATCACCACGAAAAATGAGCCGGCTAGTGGTTGCACCAAATTGAAGTGATCTCGCTCTGATATCAATTGTTGGATCGAGATGCACTAGAGGGGGTGAATAGCGCTCATAGCTGTCACTTTTTGTATTCGAAAAACTATCGAGTAAATGCAGCAGAAATATAAAACACAACATAGAAAGATCCAAGTGTTTTTATTTGGTTCGGAGCCTTGGGCGACTCCTACTCCAAGGCCCACGTTCGTTGAGTGTTTACTTTGGGCAACAACTATAGTCGCAAAATAGTACAATAGATTATTACAATTTAATTGTACTATAAGACTATACCGACACAAGGGAATCGAAAAATTGAAGATCTTGGTCGTCGATGTCTTGTTGTAGCTCAACCTGATCATCTCGTTAGTAGTGCACTGAAGAAAGATTGCTCCGTTAGTGATTGATCATGTTGTTGGTCGAGATTGCTTTATAAAGGCTATTGAGGGCGCCTCCATCACCATCGGATCTGCAGCGTGGATCAGCTCTGAAACAGTCTTCGCCTATCCACTTGAGGGTGCCTCCAACCTCCTGGAGGGCACCTTCAATGCCATCTGAGACGCCTCAGTACTCCATGAGGGTGCCTCCAGCTTCGCTGCGCGCACTCTTCAGCCTTTGCACCCGAGGCGCCTCCAAGCTCCATGGAGGGCGCCTCGGGTACTGTTCATCCGAGGTAAAGTTTGCTCCTTTGTCGCTATAGGATATGTTAGCCCCAAAAATACCCTGCAATACAAAATTAGCACATAATAGTAATATGAATACAAAAGTCTGATAGTCAACGGACCGTCTGGTTCTGACTTCGGATTTTCGACCGAAAACCCTAGGTCGAACAGACGCCTACTGTTCCCTTAGCTGGGAACGCGCCCTCACATATTCCACTCAGGAGAGTATACCTGTTGTCAGTCCAGTCCTCTAGACCTACTGGACTTTTACTCAGCGACCGAGTCTTCAGGTCTTTCCATTAGACGTCCGCTCCATGACCTGTCCAGACTTACCACCTAGTTCACGATACTAGGACTTTCCACCTAGAGTATCTGACTCTAGGACTTTTTCCCGAAGACCTCAACCCACCAAGGCTTTCCTCCTAAGGTTACCACCTCCTAGGACCTAGGGTTACCACCCCTAGGGTTTTCCTGCTTGCCTAACCGCAGCTAGGACTTTCCGTGGAATGCTTTGTGGGCATCAATAGTAGATGCTTACAAAGTTTCTAAGGATCTTTCAATTCTTAAACTAGATGAGTTATTTTGCGAATTAGAAATACATGAACAATCTAACTTGAGCCAAGTCGAGAAAGGAGTCGCTTTGTATGCAGGTCCAAGCAAGGAAACCAAATCAAGAACAAAGATCGAATCAGAAAGTGAGTCAGACTCTGATTCAACAAGTGAAGAAGAATTAGTCAATATGGTATGGAGATTGCTAACAAAAAAGAAATTCAAACGAAGAGCCAAAAGGACACCAATCATCCAAACTAAAAAAAAATCAGAAATGATTTGTTACGGATCTAACAAGAAGGGCCATTTCAAAAAAGAATGCCTAAATCGGAAGGAAGAAATGCCCAAGTCAACAAGAAAGAAGAAAGCCTCCAAGCAACATGGGACGAGATATAGGATCACTCTCCAACCCTATGTCAAAATCATGCTCTTGGAGATAAACATAATCACGAGAATTCGTGGTTCTCCGTTCCCTTATGGATCGCCTTAAAAGCACTTGTGTTTGAGGTGATTGAGGTACTTGTTCATCAATATAAGGCAATACTTCAATTTCAGTGGCAGGTTCCTCCAATTGCATTGGAGATGTCATGGGAATATCTTGGTTCACTAAGCACACTGGATGTGTGATACCCATAATGTGTGGTATGGTAACCATATCGCTACTGATCGCACTAGTAGTAACCATAGGAGGATCACCAATGCTTTCCTTAAAAGATACTCCCCTGATTTATTACTCCCACTATCCTCAATAAACTTGGCATTTCCCATTTTGGAGAAGGATCTATTAGAGGGATTATAAAATTTATACTCTCTTGACTTCTCAGAGTATCCTATAAAATTACAGCTAACCATTTTTGAGTCTAGTTTCCTTTCATTAGGCTTATAAGACCTAGCTTCAACTGGACAAACTCAGACGTGTAAGTGCCTAATGCTAGGCTTCTTACCCGTACACATCTCGAATGGGGTTTTAGTTACTGATTCACTAAGTACTCTATTAAGTATGTAAACTGCAGTCTTAAGTACTTCATCCCACAAAGGCTCTCGTAGAGAAGTGAAAGTCATCATACTTTTTACCATGTCTTTTAGGGTTCGATTGCGACACTCGACTACACCATTCTTATTGGGTGTACTAGGCATGGTATATTGAGGCACAATTCCACACTCAGCAAGGTAATTCGCAAAAAGTCCTGGACATTGTTTATCTGATCCATCATATTGATCGTAATATTCAACTCCACGGTCAGATCAGACAGCTTTAATTTTCTTACCTAGTTGAAGTTCAACTTCAGCTTTGAAAATTTTGAACATGTCCAAATATTACGATTTCTCATGAATAAGGTACAGATAGTCAAATCTGAAATAGTCATCTATGAAGCTAATAAAATATGTGTGTCTATTCCAATATGCCTTAAGGAATGATCCACAAATATCTGTATGTATTAGCTCCAAAACATCACTAAAATGGCTAGCCCCCTTATTCCTTTTGTTAGCGGTCTTCCCCTTGAGATACTCTATGCAGACATCAAAGTCTAACATGTCAAGGGAATTGAGAATTCCATGTGATATTAACCTTTCTAGGCGTTATTTTGATATATGTCTTAAACGCCTATGCTACAACATGGAAGAATTCTCGTTAGTCAATTTACATTTCGTACCTATACTATGCATTATCACGTTATCAACTGTAGGAGTAAAGGTGTTCAATTTATAAAACTTATCAACCAAGGAACCATTGCCAACCAACACTAAATTAAGTAAAATACTAAAAATTTCATTTCTAAATGAACAAGAATAGCCTGATTTGTCTAAATAAGAAATTGAAATTAAATTCCGTCAAAAAGACGGTACAATAAATGTATTTTCTAAATCCAGAAAAATATTGGTTCCTAAACAAAGCCTAAAAACACCAATCGACTCGACTTTAGCCTTCTTTCCATTTCCTGTATAGATATATCTTTTACCATCAAGCGGAAGTCAGCTCCTGAGACAACCCTACATAGTGACATTTATGTAAGTAGTAGCACCGGTATCTATCCACCAAGTGTCAATGGGTACAATAGCTAGATTGACTTCCGAACTAACAAAGTTGAGAAGTTTACTTTTATTTACACGCCAGTTGGCATACTTGGGGCAGTTTTTCTTCATATGACCTTTCTTCTTGCAAAAGAAACAAGTGGATTCCTTATCCTGGTTCTTGTGTTCCTTATGGCCATTGCCTCCAGAATCTGCAGTTTGATTTCCTTTTCCTTTGTTATTGATTCTCTTTCATTTCTTGCTTGTACTTTGAGAACCAGATGCTAAGTGAGCACTCTCAGATGTCTCAATCTTTAATCTCCCCTCCTCTTGCACGCATTGGGCAATAAGCTCATTCAATGTCCACTTTTTCTTTTAAGTATTATACGATATCTTAAAAGGAGTAAACCATGCAGCTAGAGACATCAAGTCAAAATACACTAACACACTACAACAAAAATAGCTTTTCGCAGCGCGCAAATTCGCTTTCCGCAGCGCGCATTGCATGCTGCACAATTAAAAGCTGTTAAAAATCCTAAATTATTGACAGCGTACTTTGCACGCTGCGGATAATATTATCCGCGGCGTGCTTTGCGTGCCGCGGATAATACTTTCCGCGGCATGCTTTGCGCGCCGCGGATAATACTTTCCGCGGCATGCTTTGCGCGCCATGGATAATACTTTCCGCGGCATGCGTTGTGCGCCGCGGATAATACTTTCCGCGGCGTGCTTTGCGCTCTATGGAAAGTATTATCCGCAGCGCGCAAAGCATGCTACAAATAGTAGTTTCCGCGGCGTGCTTTGCGCGCTGCGGATAATATTATCCGTAGCGCGCAAAGCACGCCGCGGAAAGCATTTTTATGCACTAAGGATAATAATCTACAGCTTATAAATGTATGCTGTTGATAGTCTTAACTATATTAAAAAAAAATATTAATTTGATGAAAATAATAAACCAAAATTTTACAATAAATTTAGTGCAAATAAATCCACAAAATTAACAAAAGTCATAGTTTTTCATTATACCAAAAAAATTTAAAGATCTTAAACAAGATACAAAATCTTTATCAAACTAGTTACATAACAACAATTAAACTTACAATCCACACAAATTAGTATATTATGTATCAATCACACAATACTATAAATTTCGATAACCATGCAACCGTGCTTCCTATTGCATCATCAAGAAACTGCATTTCATCATTTGGTCGAATTAGGTCAACCTTTTCCACCAAAACTTTATCAACCCAAATTTTCCAACATGATCTGCCAAGAATAACGTGATGCACTTTTGTATTTGGATCTGTGGATGCAATTCGACCTTCTGTAACAACTAATTCATCAGCAGACCAATGAAGCAGCTTACATTTAGTATTAGCACATATATCTCCACGACTCGCATTTCTCGAATTTGACTGTAAATAAACAATACAAAGTTATTAATTCAATCATATATATTTTTGTAACAATTTTGTGATTCAGAAATACATAATTTTATGATAATCACCTGAAAAACATGACCAAAATCACCACTTTTTTTTGGCACCAATATTAATATCGCTATTGCTACCAAATTCATTCCCAATACCGCTACAAATACCACCACTAGCAATCTAATTTTATAACCAAATCGTGTCAAACAATGTCATCATGATAATTCAAAATCATTTAAGTGTACATATCAAACTTATTTTATATATATTGTTTACTTACTAACCTGTTCTGGATGATTTTGTTGTCTCATACTTTGTAAAAACATAGACCTCATTTCTTGCATTTCTAGTTGATTTTGTTGCCTCATTTCCTGCATTTGTTGTTGAACATTTTGTACTATAGTTTGAAGTTGTTGAACCATTCCATTTTGTTGCACTGAAGCTCCAACTTTCGATGGTGTTACTCCAAAGCTCATTCCACGCACTCTACCCCGAGCTTCATTGCCAAACACAATGCTAATTGCATCATCAGCAATATTAGTTGTGTTTTGAGATTCGGGTGGACATTCTAATATTTTTTTCTGCAACAAAAAATAACTTTCATTATATTATCATTAATATAATAGATGACTATACTGAACATCAACATATAATGCATGTAAATGAAATCAACATATAATGCACGTAGTTTAATAAAATCACATGTACGTACTTCAACAAAAGATCTAATTGGTTATTTTAGATAATTATTCTAAGAAATTGGTATAGGCTCAGTAGCACATCTATGTTTATGCAAATGTATGTCCATTTGTTTTCTCATTTTGGAGAAAGACAAAATAAATCTAAGTTGAGGCCATCTGATTTTACTGAATCATTGTGCCATCCATTCTTATGTTGTGAGCGAATCTTTAGTCATATAATTCGTAATCTATGACTGAGTTTGGCTTTTTGCAAGATGGTGTTAAGATTCTATATATGGAAAATAGAGCCTTACTGAGACTACTTTAACACTGATGCTTCTTGAACACTGAGACTAATCATAGAGCCTTATGATGTTATTTAGATGTTTGTTACATCCTCTGTAAATGCTTGGGAAAAAATAGTTGTTTACTATTTAGTTCAATTATTTATATTTAGTTATCTTGGATTTTTTCTTCTAAGAGCAAAATATTTCTATCTTTTCATTTGTGAAAAGAATTGTTGATAAATGAACTGAAATAACAATGTTTGGGCTTTGGATTAAGCTAACATCTATGACTTCACATGTTTGAGAGATTGCACTTTGTCCGTTAACATCACAGATAGTGACAATAAAGCTTTAGTATTATGACTTACTTTTGAGATCTGCTTCCATTAGCTATGGAAAATATTCTTTTGTTGATTCACTCTCTTCTTCTCAAGCCAATACAAAGAAACTAGTTGGAAGTTTTACAAAGGTTTGATGAGATCATTGCAGAAAATAGGTTGCACTCGTATATTAGATGTCTATTGCTAGATTGACTAATAATTATAGTACCTCTCTGTAACATGATTCTAAATTTGCTGAATTGCAAGTTGACCTTTTATTAGAAACTATGTTATATCCATTGTTTTGTTATTATTGTGTGTGCAGATGTTTGTGATGATATATGTATATTTGTACTCTGTAGTATGAAGCTGATTGGAGTTATAGAAATTGGGACTTCTCATTAGTTTCTGGAGAGCACTCCTTATTCAAGATAATCTTCTAGTAGTTGTCAATTCAACGAGAACTTGCATAGGTTTATATAAACTATTTCTTTTTTCTTTATTGGAATGCATCTGGATTCTGGATTATTTTATTCTTAATCCTAGACAATTGGTACTAGAAGATAAATGAATGATTTATATTTCTACGATGAAAAAATTAAGTTCCAAGAAACACGGAGGAGTGCTAGAAAATCAGAGTAGTGCAAGAGTACTGCTGGAAGAAATCAAGTTTCAAGAAGCTGAGTAGTGCTAGAAAAATTTATTGAGAAATCAAAGAGTCAGGTCTTGGTCGATATGAGGGTTTGTAAACTATTAGTGAAAGAGTTCATTAATAAGTCTAGGAACTTTAAGTTTAATGAACTCTCCCTTAAAATGTTTTGATACTAAGGTTTTTTATAGGGAACAAACAAAAATTTTCAGTGTAGGTCTAGAAGTAAACTCCTATTCTACGATTTACTTCACGTGTTTTTGCATAGTTCCTAGCTTGAGCATAGTTCCTAGCTTGAGTAAACTCCTATTGATACTAAGGGTTTTTACAACGCTTGCAAGGACATAAGATTACTTCACGTGTTTTTGCATAGTTCCTAGCTTGAGCAATAAATTTTTTTACCCCTTCTTCATACTCGGGTACAAGCCTTGAAGGCAGATGCATCCATTCCTTATCCATCTCGTGAATAAACCTTTTTCATTTATATGAAATAATTATGAGATTTTATCAAAATATATGTATAAGAAAACACCACATAATAAATAAAAAACTTAAATATAAAAAATTGATTCCTATATCATAATATTTTAAACAAATAAATAGCATGTGTCATAGTAGTATTAACTAGCCATGTCAAAGTATTATTCACACACTTTAAAGACTGATAATTTGTTTTTTTTTCTTTTTTAGTTTAATATATTTAATCATTATTTTTGTGTCCATTCATTCTTGTTACACGTATCAATCATTGTCTCTAATGATATACTCGTGTCAAAAGATCAAACAAAATATATCAATGGTGAGAACTAAATAATGTGGATTTCATGTAGAGCAAGGGTAGCATAATTAATAGAATTGTATTAATATATGCATGTAACACACAAGATCAGTTAATTCTAATCTAATTAGCGTGTTCCAAATCAAGATAAGAAAATGGAAGGTGTTAAATTATACCATCAAGATAAGAAAATGGGAGGTGTTGAATTATACCATCGATAACGTGCTTGTAAATTGAAACTAGTAAAATAGTTGATCATTTTATAAAGAAGAAAGGCATGACTCTTGGAGCACAAATATTGTGAGACAAATCGAAGCATTAAGCAATCGAAACTAAAAAATCTTTTATATAAATCGCTCACAAAAGGAGGATGCGAAATTGTAATTATTAATCCAACTCCTCCACTGCACTCTATAGAATTGATTATCCCTAACCAATTCTATTAAATCAGAATTAATCTATGCTGTGGGAAGAATTTACAAGAAAAATAATAATAACAATTTGAGACACTATACTCCAAAATAATTTCTAAGAAAAATAAGAGGAAAGAAAGGAGGAAGTAGCTAACCTTCTCGGCTACCAAAGAAATACATCTCTCTCGATATAAGTCCAAAAAAAAAACTTATACCACTGGTCCGACAAATCACATAATGCAATTTGTTGACTAATAAAACCCAGAAGATCACATATAAATCTAAATAGGACAGGCAATGATTTCCAGAAGATCACAAGTCAAAAATTGTTCGACTAATAGAAGTGTAATAAATTGCATAGAGATCAGCTCTAGGAAGTATGAAAATGAATAGTCTAAAATATGAAACCCAAAAGTTTAGCAGGTACATTAGACAGCAGACAAACAGAATCACATAATGCAATTTGCATGGAGGTGAAACTAAATCCTGGAAACACATCTGATACAGACTAAAACTAGATGTGCATTAAATGTAACTACTAAGTTCTAGCATACATGACCAGAGTGGCATGAAAACTCATGAATTGAGACTGGTCCACAATATAAATATGTCAAACAGGAATGGGGATCAAAGAAAAAAAATTGATAGAACAATCTTGTGCTGGCAATATGAACATGCAAGATTAAAATCTTCAATGTAAGTAGAATGAACACAAAATCGTAAAATATATAAATACACTCGAGCTCCAATTTATGAATAAAACTACTTGCTATAGAGTGCCGCCCAAATAAGTTTAGGGACATAGAGATTAGGGTTACCTTTGCGTTGAGCTTTTGGCTTGATGTAGAGTGTGGAGTGGCTATCAAAGGGCTTGCTTACTCTTGCTGTGGTCCTATGATACGGAGAGATGGAAGGAAGTCTTGCAGCGACGGCGAGTGCGGAGAGGCGGAGTGGAGGCGTGCGGCCGACGATGGAGAGGCGGAGAGGATTCCTACGGCTGGTGGCGGTGAGTGTCGAGAGGTAGAGAGGAGTCCGGCGACGGCGACGGCAGTGAAGAGAGGCAGAACTATTGCGGAGAGGTTGCGGCGAAGGCTTCGGCGGCGAAGGCTTCGAGCATTTTTTTTATTTAGCAGAATGTTACTCTTTATTTAACCAAGTTACAATGAACGCATATAATTTTATTCGAAGAAATTGTTGACTTTTTTAACCAAGTTACAACAACTTTTTAACCAATTAAGTTACGTTTTGTTTCATGTATTTTTTTTTAATTTAATTTTGTTTAATATAACTTTATTTTTTTATTACTTTTTCTTTATTATTTCCAAACTAATCATTAAATTTTAATCATGTTTTTTTATTTACTACGTTTGGCTGTTATTATTATTAACTATTCGCAGCATACATTAACATGCATGTCGTTAATAATATATTATTGACGGCGTGCTTTTAATGCGCGCTGTTAATACCTTTTTTTATTTCAAAGTTCATACTATTAACAGTGCACATCAACATGCACGCCATTAATAATACTATTAACGGCATGCTTTTAATGTACGCTGTTAATAGCGCGCTGCGAAAAGTGATTTTTGTTGTAGTGACATACCCTCAGACATATCGAGTTTTAGTGCTTTTAGACTTGTCGCTATATTGGACATCTCCATAATGTACTCCCTTATGTTTCCTTTGTTGGTTGATACTCAGAATATCATACTGGTTCCTCTGTATAAAAATTTTGTACAAGTCCTGAACCATTCCTAACAACCTATTGTGTTCTTTAGAAATTAAATTAGGAATCACAAGTAGAGCTTAACATTATTGATTCCAAATTTAACTTATCTGTTCTTAGAGGTTTAGACTTGGATCGAAAACGATACTTAACATTATTGATCTAAATCCACCCATTTTACAAATTCAATTAAATATTAATTTCAGAGATTGGCTTCTAGGTTAAACATGACGAGGTACTAGGCCTTCTTGGGTATGGGAGCATCCACCACTTCCTAGATAAAGCCTTTCAATGAAATTTAATATTTAATTTCCTTATAGTAACCCTAAGTTTAACCAAACAGAACAATCGAATCACAAGATCGAAAAAAAAAAATAAAAGAACACAAACTCGAATCACAAATTTGAAACCTAGAATCATATGCCTCTTGTGTTTGGTATTTCAAAATCTATACAAAGAAAAACTAGTATGATGCGGAATAGAATTACTAGTTATACCTTTCTTTGTAAGCAACAACCTCATGATCTTCTATCGCATTCCTCTTCTTATCTCGGATGTCGTGTGGGCGACGATCTACCGAGACGAAAACCACCCAAGCTTCCTTCTTCTCCAAGCAAGTTTCTGCCACCACAAGAACTCCAAGAGAAGATGAGGTTCGACCACCACCAAGCTCCAAGGGATGCTAAGAAACAATACCTCCTATCTCTCCTTCTTCCTTTAGCAAGATCCGACCACCAACCATGCTCCTTGAGATGAAGATGTCGCCGGCCGAGGAAGAAGAATAGGAGAGGGAGAGGAAGAGAGGGGCCGACCACCAACTAAGGAAGAGAGGAAATAATAGAAGAGATATTGTTATGAGGTGAGACACCTCTACCCTCTCTTTTATATTCCTTGGTCTTGGCAAATAAGAAAAGTTTTATTAAAACTTCCTTATTCTCTTTTCTAATGAAAAGAAAGTTTAATAAAATTTTCCTTTCAAACTATATATGGTCATCCACCTTAATCCCTCCAAACAAGGAAAGTTTTAAACACAAAATTAAAACCTTCTAATTTGTTTCCGGAAATTTTTAAATAAAAATTTCTCATTTGAAAATTCCCTTCATGGTTGGTCATAAAAGGAAACTTTTATAAATTAAAATCTCTCTATTAAAACATGTGGATGATTTACAAAAAGGAAAGTTTTCTCTAAAATTAAAATCTTCCTTTCAATCTACAAATAAGGAAATATATCAAATCTTTTCTTAATCTTTTGTAGAAACTATAAAAGGAAAGATTTAATTTTAAAACTCTCTTTTAAATCATGAGGATGGTTACAAAAAAGGAAAGTTATTATCAAAAATTAAAATCTTCCTTTTAACTACAAATAAGGAAAGTTAGTGATCCTCCTATAGATGATTCTCCCACTGAGGATATTGATGTTGGTTTATTTTTTGATGTTATTGTTGATGATGATAATATTAAAGAATGTGTAGGGAGCTGTGTTTTGGAAGCAGCATCTTAAGAATCACCTCCTTCGATCACACAACCAATTGATGATATGGAATTTGTAAGAATGGAATTGGTTGATGATAAATGTGTAGGGACTTTTGCAATGGAAGTGAAGCCCCAAGAATCACCACCTTTTATAGCATCAACACCTGAGCCAGAGCCAGAACCATCATTTGCTTCAGAGGAAGTCACATCCACAGGTTTAGTAGTTTCAGGTATCACTCAGCAAAGCAAGGTTAGTATTTTTTGTGATCCTGTGGAAAACATTATAGATGTACCCATCATTGACTTTATTGGATGTGATTCAGTTTATATTTCTTATTCTGCTTATTTTAATATGGTTATGGTTCCATCTTATCTAGCACGTTTGTGGGAGATTTGTATTTCTTTTGCTTGTGTAGATTTCACTTGGGCTGCTAATTGGAAGTTCAATCTGAACCGTCTTCGACCACTTGAAAGAACTTCAAAGAAGACGAAGATGGAGAGAGCGATACCTCATTTTTCAACTCCTACATTGAAAGCTCCCTCCATAATAAGAGCCCTTGGTAGGAGGGTGTTGAAATATCTTACCCGTCCAAAAGCGAGATTTCGATGAATCTAATGAGGTGGTCGAGCTAATGACCTTAAACAAGCGCTTCTTAGGAGGCAACCCAAGTTCTTTCTTATTTTATTTATGTCTTCAGTTATTTCTTATTTTCGTAATAAACACGTGCCCTCTACTTAATTTTTTCCTATCTATCTTCTTATATAAGATTCAAAGATTAGGAAGAGCATGACTGTCTGATGGAGAAGTCAATTAATTGGGTGTTTGCACGCATCATTTGGTAATTTCTTTTATTTCGAACCTCTTCCTTATTCCATTTTTTGTTTTCATTGGGACAATGAAAGATTTAAGTCTAGGGGGGTGCATGGTAGTTCTGTTAAATATCTGCTTAGTTACATCAACATCAATCCTCACATTATTGTTGACTTGTCTGATAGCAAAATGACTAGCATTTTCTTAGTTCATGTATTGTCCAGATAGTGTTAGTATGTTTGGTGTATCTCCTTTCTCTATCTTTAGTAGCATGAAATAAGCTAAGTATTATACGAAGTTTTGTATAAGTTTTGGCCTGACCTTAAGGATCTTATTTTCACTACACTTAAGTACTTAAGCTTAAATGGTAGATATACTTTTGAAATAGTTATGATTCATCTAAATTGTTTAGTACTTTTATTCCCATGGTGATTCCTTATTTACATTTTGGTTACTGGATAACCTCAGATCATGGAAGCTCATTTGGAAAAATCTAAATCCTAACATATGCATCGCATATGTAATAAGTGCTACACCTCTATAGCACCAAAAATAAAATAAAAAAAAAGAAAAAAAAATAAATAAGGGATAAAAAAATAATTGTCGTGAGTGGAAACTAATAATTCACTCCTTTGAGACCGAGTTAGGTTACTGGGGAAATGAATGTTATGTTTCTCTTGATTCCGAGAAGTACCCTTTGAGACCTTGTGTAATTTAAGGAAAACGAACCAAGTGTGTGGCAGGTAAATGCCTATCACCGGGAACATTAGGAACTCAATTGTATGATGACTTAACTAGGACAAAAAATTGAAACTTGAAGAGTTGAGTTACTTACTGCACCGAGCACAAAGAACTTATACTTAGGCCATACTTAGGTTACTCCACAATCATGCTTATCAATGAAACTAGTTGATAGAGTTAGGCGAATGCACTAGGGATTATGATACACTATAAGAACGCATGAACATAGTTTGTAGCGTTTTGCTTGAGAACAAGCAAAGGTTTAAGTCTGGGGGTGTGATGTGCGTAAATAGTATGATCGTTTATGCATGTTTTGACGCACATTCACTTGCTTTATACGTATATATTCCTTGCATGATCGCCTCTTTTAGCATGTATTCACCATATATATTCTTTTATTCGGATATCTGCTCTTTGTTTGGTTTTGTGTTGACAGGGACAACTTTTGGAGCGAAAATGGTGATTGTCAACGCGCCAGAACAAAGCAGAGAGCATGCGACGAAGAACGTGGGCCGTGCGGCTTCGCCAGAAGAGAGGATGGGTGTGGTCGTGCCAACCTTGCACGGCCGTGCCACGGGCCGTGCGGCGCCCATACCCTAGCTTATAAAAGGGTCAAGAAACCTATCTTTGGGCATCTTTGGTTTGGGGGCTTCGTCCCTCTCCTTGGGAAAGAGTTTTCTCCTTTGGGGGAAACCCTAGAGCTTCATCCACTGCTGTCCCTCGACGTTCCATCCATCTCCAGAGCAAGGGGGCATCTCTAAGACATCGGAAACCTTGGCAAGCATCGCTTCTTCCCTTTCTTCTCACACCTAGGGTTGTAAGTACGTTCTTCTTTATATTTTGGGGTTGTTCTTCCCCCACAATGGAGTAGACGCCCTCTTCTAGGATTAGGGAGTATTTGCAATGCAATGGAGATAAAGAACTATGTAGATTCACTCTGTTTCTATTCGATGACTTGTCAGTGTCTTGTTCATGCTTATGTGACATGTTTATATTTCTATTCTTTGATTGATTGATGTGGAGGATTGTTGATCCCGCAAAGGGGATACCTTAGAGCGTATTGACCAAGGTACCCTAGTGACAGGGGTAACCCTTTCCGGACGTCTAAGATGTTCCCTCAAAAGGAGAGACAATTCCTTATGAACTGCTGCTCTCGTAAAAAGAGTGCTCTAGATCGTATACCCGAGGGGCCCTAGTGACAAGGGTAACCCGTTCACGAACGTCTAGGACATTCTCTTGAAAGGAGAGATAATTCCTCCATAAGGAAGTAGGCAACCATACCGAACCTCTACCCTTATCCTTATTGTTCTTTACTAGATATGTATCCTAGTGATCTACCGAGGCGTCCTCGTGATAGGGGGGTTAACCGTTACAGGATTTCACAGGGAACATCTCTACGTGATACTTAGGGATACTGGCCAATCTAACTTCCTACAAGAATATTAACATAGAGGATGGAAACTAAGAAATCTATGTAGTATCTCCTAGTATTACAATGAAACCGAAATCCTAGAATCCATCTCCCGAAGCTCATTCCCTCCAAGATCAGTTCTCTCTCTTCTCACTTTCCTCTTCTCTCTCTCTTACTCTCCTTCCTCACCAATCTTAGGCTTGTCTAGATAACTTACTTTACGATATCTCTAGTGCTTAATCAGCAGTCCCTGTGGATTCGATATTTTTATTCCTGACGACGAAACTGTACACTTGCGGTTGCGTAACAATACCACTTAACCTTATTGTCATGTCGGACTAAGTCCACCTGCAGGGTTTACATGACAATCCTTATGAGCTCCTCTTGGGGACATCATCAACCTAGATTACTAGGACACAGTTTCCTTCTATAATCAACAACACACACTATAAATAATATCATTTCCTAACTTATCGGGCCTATTGATTTATCGAACTAAATCACACCCTTTGATAAGTCAAAGAAATAAATATTAGATATATATGCTTGTTATTATATCAAGATTAAGAGCACACACTTCCATAATAACAAAGGTCTTATTCTTTTATGCAGTCAGTATAAAAAGAACTTACCTTAAATGGTCCAGCTCAATATACTCTGAGTGTACTAGTGTAATTTTATAGTTAAGATAAACTAATACCAAATTACACTATAACTATTCCAATGGTTTGTTCCTTTCCATCTTAGTCGTGAGCTACTGTTTATAATTTATAAGGAATTGATAACATGATCTTCTGTGTGTGACACCACACACCATGTTATCTACAATATAAATTAATTGAACAACTACACTTAGCATATAAATGTAGACATTTGATCAATGTAATTCTTTATAACAAAACTAAATGTTTACAAAAAGCTAGGCTTTTAGTATACACTCTAACATCCTTTACCATTATACCACATGGTTACCAACTTTGTAAGAAGTGTGGTAGTCTCGACCTTTTCATTTGAGGTGAATCGGTCTACCAATTAGTCTAGGAAACTCCTAGCATCTCCTCCTTCTGTTATTGAGCCCTTTATTGGTGCCGATATGGAAAGTTTCATGATAAAATTTCAAACATAAAATATTTTAAAGTATTTGGATGTAATGTACATATTTTAAGCCTTAAAGATTACTTAGGGAAATTCACCTCAAAAACTCAACAAGGAATTTTTATTGGTTATTCATCTACAAGTAGAGCCTATAGATTTACAATAAATCTACCTTAACAATTGAAGAATCCACTAATATAAATAATATCACAACTAATAATCAATGTAGTTATATAAATCAAGAAGAAGAAGAACAAATAACACAAACTAAATAACCTGAAAAATCTAACTCACGTACAATAGAATCAAACCCTAATCATCCAATTGAACAAATCATAGGTAATCCCGAATTAAGGGTTCAAACCAGATCAACCTTTAGGAACTTAAGTCAAATAGTACTAATATTTAAAATTGAACCTAAAACCGTAAATGATGCATTGTCAGAACTCGACTGGATAATTGCAATGCAAGAAGAGTTAGGTCAATTTGAAAGAAATCAGGTTTGGGATCTAGTACGTCCACCAAAAGGAAAAACAATTATTAATACCAAATGGGTATTTAGGAATAAGTTAGATGATCAAGGAGAAATCATAAGGAATAAAGCCCGACTAGTTGCCAAAGGGTTTAGTCAAGTCGAAGGACTAGATTATGACAAGACTTATGCCCTGGTAGCTAGACTTGAATCAATTAGGATGTTGCTAGCCTATGTAGCATACAAAATATTCAAATTATATCAAATGGATGTTAAATCCACATTCCTTAATGGACAAATTAAAGAAGAAGTTTATGTAAGTCAACCACCAGGGTTTGAAGATTTAGAAAATCCAAACTGTCTTTAAGCTCAAAAAGACACTATACGGATTAAAACAAGCGCCTAGGGCTTGGTATGAAAAATTGTCTAGCTTTCTAAATTCAAAAGGGTTTAAGGAGGGTCAAGTTAACCCTACACTTTTCATAAAAACCCTTAATTCTGATATTTTCATAGCTCAAGTTTATGTCGACGACATAGTGTTTGGATCAACAAATTCAAAATTCTTAAGAGAATTTATAACGTTAATGGAAAATGAATTTGAAATAAGTTTAGTTGGAGAGTTAAGTTATTTCCTAGGACTTCAAATTAAACAAACTAAAGAAGGCAACTATGTGCATCAAACTAAATGCACAAAAGATCTACTTAGAAAATTTGGTTTGAAAAACTCAAAAGCACTAAAAACACCTATGGCTAGTAACATTAATCTAGATAGTGACGCAAATGGTAAATCAGTTGACTTAATACATTATAGAAGAATGATAGATAGCCTATTATACTTAACTACAAGCAGACTTGACATATTATTTGCAATAAGTATGTGTGCTCACTATCAAACATGCACCAAAGAGTCTCATCTATCATGTGTTAAAAGAATAATGAAATATCTAAAAGGAACCATTAATGTAGGAATGTGGTACCCTACATCATCACATTTTGAATTAGTTGGCTATTCTGATTCAGATTATGCCAGATGTAAGTTAGATAGAAAGAGTACAAGTGGAGGATGTCAATTGCTAGGACCTTTTTTAGTTAGTTAGTTTAGTAGAAAGCAACATTGTGTTGCCTTATCTACTACTGAAGTGGAATACATAGTAATCACTACAACAAAATTGTTAAAAGACAACACCATAAAGACAACGGTTTTAAAAGAAACTGTTATTAATTTGGTTAAAGATAACGGTTTTTGACAAAACCGTTGTCTTTGAGCGCCTGAAAAAAATAAAAGACAATAGTTTGTAAAAACCGTTGTTGTTGAGCGATTTTTTGTAAAATCAACAACACCTTTTACAACAATTTTCTAAAACTGTTGTCTTTAAGCGCTTTTTTAGGGGTCAAAGACAACAGTTTTAATAAACCGTTGTCTTTGACTTTATTCTTTCGCCGTTTTTCTCCTTCGTTATTTTTGTTGTAGCAGTGATTTGATTCCCTCTCTCAGAAAATTTTTTGGCGCTCTATTTTCCCCCCTTAACCTACCTGAACCCTAAACCTCTCCCCTTATACGATCTTTCTCCTCATACGGCTGTGCGACATGGCGCTGAAACCAAACCTTGATCCCTTCGGTGACTTCATCAACAATCTGCGACTCCTTCCACCGCCATCTACTTCCCTCGATCAACCCCCTCCCCTACTCCGTTGCCGGCGCCATCAAGGACCAACTTCGTGAGTCTCCTTCTTCTTTCCCTCTTGTAGATCTGAGGTTTTAGGTATGGATGGCGGTAAAACTCAGATCTGAAAGAAAGATCTGGTTTTCCCTTTTTGATCGAGTTGCCCCTCGCTCATGAATCTTGACGCCCTTCTCTCTCTTGGCTACGTTCTCAGCTCCGTGACCAATTAGGAGCCCCCTCGATCGCCGAGATGGACCGTGGATCGGCAGCCCAAAACTCCCGCCTGGTGGAGGAGGTGTTCCGCGACATCAAGGGCCAGTGAGCCGCCATCATCAGGGCGCTCACCACCAGTAACTCCACTCTGCTTCTTTCTTCTTTTCCTTTCTCAACGATGTTATCGTCATTGACCTTCTGTTGTTTCCTGGTTATTCGCCTGTGCAGATTTCGAGGACTTCTATCAACAATACGATCCCGGTTAGTAATTCCACAATCTTAGCTGCTGGTGGTCAACTTGGTTTTTGAATTTCAAGTACTTGGGAGTTTTATCTCAAATGGGGTACGGTGTGTTGGGAGGTGCTTATGGTGCTCTAGCTTCAAGGTTTCAGCAGGTATAAAGTACAACATGCTTCTTTAAGGAAAATGTGAAAGGCTCATTGTTTTACTGTATTATTTGCCTTACCTTTTGTTTCTCATATTTCTGTTCAGAGGGTTTTGCATATCTCATTTCGCCTACTTTGCAGTCTATGGCTTATGGAAGGGGACAGATCCCTATTGGCATGACAATGGTGCCCATGGTCTTACCCGATGGACGACTTGGATATGTGCTGTAAGTGAGCTAACAATTGTTTCAACAGATAAACATTCTCGTGGAGTAACAAAAGCTCTTTGTTTTTTGTCTTCCATATGTTTTTTTGTCTTGTTTTGCAACTAAGATTGTTAAATCATCAATACATTCTCCATTTATCTTAGGCAACAGCCTGAAGCACTTGTCTCAAGACCGCAGCATGGGGGAAAATATAGTGGCAGCTCAAGTGGAGGTTAGAACAATGACAGTGGACGTGGACGCAGATATAAGCCATACTAAGTCATTTTGGTTCTCTCTTCTAATTCCTGGATTTCAAGCTGTATTGATTGGATCCCTATAAGTTCAACGTTAATTTAAGTAGCTTACTTTTGTTACCTACTGTGTTTTCACGTTTTGAGTCAGTTTCGCCTACACAGTTGGAAGAGCATGGTTTTGAAAGCACGACTATCCGGGATGTTCTTACAGCTAAGGGGAAGAATGCTGATGGTTCCTAGCTGTGGTGCACAACTGATGACACTTTTTATGATGCTATCAAATCTGTAAATGGCCATTGTGTCAATCTTGTTTGGGATTACCATCTAGCTTTAAATAGTTTTAACTGATGGCTTATGCTCTACTATTTCTAGATGACACAACACAATGTTGGAGCTTTAGTGGTGGTGAGACCCGGAGAAGAGAAGACAATTGCTGGAATTGTTACTGAGAGAGGTAATTGGTTGTCCATGTTTGTTTTTGTTGGCTGTGAAATGGTATTAAATGTGCTCATGGGTGCATGGATAAAGCTAAACATTTATGTGAAATCATAAGATATTTTCCAATTAGTTGGTAAATTTCTCAATTCTATGGCTGCTCCAGTAGATTCAACTGGGTAGATGATTTTCAGATGTTCTTCGGCAGCTTCAATTTTTATGGCAATCTTTTTACAACTGAGTGTACGCCAATGTGAAGTTTTAAATTTCAATTAAATTAAAAATTATCTAATTATCCTGAAAGTTATTTTCATGACATTTTGATAATCACATTGTCTCAAACACAATCATTTACTTGATGCAAATCAATTGTGTGATGGTCCAATGTGTGTGTCAGTTCTCTCTAAGCAGCAGATTTGTTCTTCACCTCTTCAAGACATTAGGGAAATAAGTTTAAGACAATTTTAACATCCTACAAGAGCAGTTGATTAGCAGATAAATTTGGTCTTCACCTCTATTCAATATCTTTTTTGAAAACTAAGAACCAGTTTTGATAATGGTTCTTTTATGCAATTATACTTGTCGTGCACATTACTTGTGTTCTTAACGATTCCTTCTTCTTCAGATTATCTCTGGAAAATGATTGTATAGGGAAGATCTTCCAAGTCAACTAAAGTTGGTGACATCATGACTGAAGAGGTAAATTTCAATCTCAAGTTGTATAGACAATGTTTGAAAATTTTGAATTGAGTAGAAGTATTATTTCAAGATTTTGTTATTTTGCTTCCAATCTAATGCTGATTCTTTTCCTATATCCAGAATAAATTAATCACAGTGACTCCAGAGACCAAGGTTCTGCAGGCAATGCAACTGATGACAGGTCTCTTTAGCAAGATTTTGTCGACAGATTGTCTAAATCAATTCAACTAGTTAATCTCTCAACATGTATTAAACTGCTGGTTTCATGCATTTCAGTACAACTTTGTTGGTTGTTTACTAGGACCACGTGGGAACTCCTTAAAAAGAGTTGAAGCTTCAACTCAATGCAGGGTTTATATATGAGGTCGAGGTTCAGTGAAGGATTCTATAATGGTATGTGGATATCATGTAATATTTATCTTAATGAAAAATGAGTATATTCCAATCTCCCAAACCTTGATGTATTAGCCTCACTATTAACTTTTTAAGGCCTACGTACATAAAAAATAGATCTTTGTCTTTATGTTTGAAGGCAAAATAATCCATGTTTTTGAATGTGATATGGGTTTCTCTTCTCTTGTTTCTGCTAGAGTATGCTGTTCTTTGTACAAGTTACATCGACATTAAGTTAACCGTGCATTTTAGAACTTATGTAATTTTCGATATTAGCATCCTATAATATGTCCTAATTAATGGATTGTTATTATCAACTCAAAAGCTAAGGTGCATTATTTCTTGTCTTAATACTCAAGTTTTCTCTCCTTTTTTTGAACAGGAAGAAAGCTTATGGGATAAATCTAGATATGAACACTTAAACGAACTGCTGCACATACTATTGGAGGCATAATTTACACCAGACATAATTGATGCTCGCTTAAACTAAGCTGTTGCCACCCTTGAAGATCTTCTGAAGCTTGTGGCAACAAAAACTTTCACCTAGGTTGCATCCTCCTCATTGTTCTACAAGATGTCGACGCGAATGTTATTATCGAAACATAGTCACTATTCAAACTCCAAATCTTGCAGGACGAGTCAATGGACTACTATAAGAAGCAACAGCTCAGGGAGTTGGTCATACTCAACGACACATTGAGGGAAGAGAGTCCACAAATGAGCCCACAAACGTTCAGGGAGTTGCCCCACAGGAAGCAGTTGTAGATGGAGTTTATTTGTTTATTTGTATTGGGATAAATTTTATTTGAATATGAGACATGTTTCTTCTTTTATGATTATAATTCTTGTATAAGTAACATTTTGAATGACATTGATATGGGGAATATTTTTTCTTTTGTGATTATAAGCTTTTATTATATATTTATATTGAAATATGATATATTGGTATTAAAAGACAATAGTTTAAAAGACAACGATTTAAAATTGTTATTATTGTTGTCTATCACCCTAAAAGACAACGGTTAAAAACCGTTGTCGTAGCCCCAAAAACTGTTGTAATTGATAGCAGCATTATTAAAAGTGCTCTAAACAACAACGGTTTTAAACCGTTGTCTTTTCATTCAAAGACAACGGTTTTTAACCGTTGCAAAACTGTTGTCGTTTCATTCTACGACAACGGTTTTAAACCGTTGTCGTAGCCCCCGCTTTTAACAACACTGCCAGTTACAACGGTTTTAAAGGGCCTACGACAACGGTTTTTAACCGTTGTCTTTTAATATTTTTGTTGTACTGAATGGGCGAATGTGTAGCTCAATTGCTATGGATGTCCCATACCTTGCAAGATTTTAATCTAGATTATAAAAATGTAAAAAACCTATATTGATAACATAAGTTCTATAAATCTAACTAAAAATCCAATACATCACTCTAGAACTAAATACATAGAAGTTAAACATCATTTCGTTAGGGATCATGTCTCTAAAGGAAATATTGATCTTAACTATATTGACTCAAAATCTAACCTAGCCAACTTATTTACCAAACCTTTACCTGAAGATGAATTTAATAACTTAAGAAGACAATTAGGAATGTATTTTATAGAATAGGTTTCTTATTCACTTAACATATTTTTGAAATTATTACATAGTAGTTTTTTAAAATTATTTTCAAAATTTTCCCTTTCAAAATTATTTTAAAATTGATTTCAAAATATTTTATCTTTTTGGAGTAGTATAGGTCTTTCCCGTAGAATTACATGATCATATAGTTTTAGGAGCCAACATCTCACAAGCACAGTAGGATCCCTTACTTGCAAAACTTAGAATGAGTGAGATGCTTAGGACTTAGCCTAAGATTTCAAATACTTATATCAGTGTATCACTATAAATCTGGGCTTTAAACAACATATATCGATTAATTTGAGTTAACTAACTAGTAACAAACTAGTTATATCTAAAAGCTCAAATTGACCAACTCGAGTCAAGAGCTACTATCTTGTGGTAGTTAGCTTTGTACAAAGGTTGGATATTTCATCATAAGGACATTTTTTTAGTTTTTAAATTATGTTTGGACTTTTAGAGTGTATACTAAAAGCCTAGCTTTTTATAAATATCTATATTTGAAATAAAAGAATCATATTGGTCAAATGTCTACATTTATTTGTTAAGTGTAGTTGTTCAATTAATTTATATTATAGATAACATGGTGTGTGATGTCACACACAGAATATCGTGTTATCAGTTCTTTATAAATTATAAACAGTTGCTCACGACTAAGATGGAAAGGAACAACCCATTGGAATAGTCGTAGTGTAATTAGGTATTAGTTTATCTTGACTAATAAATTACACTGATACACTCTAAGTGTATTGAGTAGGACCATTTAAGGTAAGTTCTTTTTATACTGACTTAATAAAAGAACATGACCTTAGTTATTATGGAAGTATGTGCTCTTAATTCTAATATAATAACAAGCACATATATTTAGTATTTATTTCTTTGACTTATCAAAGGGTGAGATTTAGCTCGATAAATCAATAGGTTCGATAAGTTGGGAAATGATATTACTTATAGTGTGTGTTGTTGATTATAGAAGGAAACTGTGTCCTAGTCATCTAGGTTGAGAATGTCCCCAAAAGAAGCTCATAAGGATTGTCATGTTAAACCCTGCAGATGGACTTAGTCTGACATGACAATAAAGTTGAGTGGTACTACTCTTGGACTAAGACATTTATTAAAATGAGTTGTCAGTAACTCAATTAATTAGTGGGCATTCGATATCTTAAACATAGGGAGACTAACACACTCATGATAAGAAGGAGCTCATAATGTAATTTGGGATTGGTGTGGTAGTGCAATAATAACTCTCTAGTGGAATGAGTTATTATTGATGAACTTGAGTTGTGTGTTCGGGGCGAACACGGGATACTTAAGCTCGTCGGAAGGTCAAAACCAATTTCTCCTCTAGGTCCCTGTCGTAGCCTCATTAAAGCCTCAAGTCCATCCATATAAAAGCTCATCTTGGTGTCCAAGAAAGGGGCCGGCCCAAGGCTTGGTGACCAAGCCAAGGGTCGGCCACCATCTCCTCAAGAGGGTCGGCCCTATGCTTGGTGCCCAAGCAAAGGAGGGGCCAACCACTATATTTCAAATTAGAAGGGGTGTTTTGAATTTTTAAAATCTTCTCTTCGTAGATAACTACAAGTTTAAAAGAAGGATTTTAAATTTACAAAACTTTCCTTATTTGAATTAGGCCACATGGTTTAAAAGAAAGTTAAAAGTTTTAAACTTTCCTTTTTTAACCATCCTCATGGTTGTTGGAAAAAAGGAAGAGAGTTTTAAATTTGAAACTTTCTATTTTTGTAACCATCTTAAAAAAGGAAAATTTAGAAGAGAAATTTTAAATTTTAAAACTTGGTTTTATTTATTTTAAAAAAAAACTTTCCTTTTTTAATATCCACATTAAGAAATTAAAAGAGAGCTTGTAAAATTTTATAAGAGCTTTCCTTCTTTGCTTATAAAATTTTTACAAAGTTTTTATTCCTCTTTAAGTGGCCGACCACCCTTGCTTGGTGCCCAAGCAAGGGCCCGACCAATCAATTAACCAATCAAAGATTGATGATTGAATCAATCAAGAGGAAAGAAAAGGAAAAATAAAAGGGGAAAATGAAAAACAAGAGGAAGATTTTAATTTTTGTAAAACGTCTTTCCTTATTTGCCTTGGACAAGTAATATAAAAGAAGGGGAGGAGAGGCCTCATAGAAATATCTAATCAATGCTATTCTTTTTTCTCTTCTCTCTAGTCTTCTCCTAAGGGTTGGCCCTTTCTTCTCTTCATGCTAGGGCCGGCCACCTCTTGTGGATACTTTGTGTGGCCGGATACAAAGAGAAGGAGAAGAAGAAGAGAAGTAGGGATTGCATATATTCTTATTCTATTGCTTGTGTGGTCAGATCTCTCCCCTTTCCTTTCCCCTTGCTCTCTTTGGTTCCTTGGTGGTGGTGGTGGCCAAATACTAGAGAAGGAGGAGAAGCTTTTGGGTGGTGTTCATCTTGGAGGATCGTCACCCACACGACGTCCAAGAGGAGGTGAGGAATACGGCAGAAGATCTCGAGGTTATTAGCATACAAAGAAAAGGTATAACTAGTAATTGTTTTCCGCATCATGCTAGTTATTTTTCTTTGTAAGAATTCCAAACACAAGAGGCATTAGATTCTAGTTTTTCGAATTTGTAATTCGAGTTGTTTTTTTTGTTTTTCGAATTTGTGATTCGATTGTTCTTTTCTGTTAAACCTAATGTTATTTTAGGAAATTAAATATTAAATTTCTATTAAAGGCTTTGTCGAGACAGTGGTGGATGATCTCATACCCAAGAAGGCCTAGTGCCTTGCTATGTTTAACCTGGGAGCCGATTTTAGAAATAAATATTTAATTAACTTTATAACATAGGTTGATTTGGATCAATAGTGTTAAGTTTCGCTTGCGATCCAAATCTAAACCATTAAGAATAGATAAGTTAAATTTGGAATCAATAATGTTAAGTTTCGTTTGCGATTCCTAAGTTAATTTCTAAAGAACACAATAGATTGTTTAGGAAAGGTTCGACACTTGTACAAAATTTTTGTACAATGTAACTGGTACAATCTTCCTAGGACCAACCAACAATTGGTATTAGAGCTAGGGTTTGCCTCTATGTGTTTTGGTTTTCTGTTAATTATGCGCATGTCATACATAATTTAGGTAGGATAATAGTAGGATGTGCTAACTTTGTGGTTACAGGCTCCAACTATTATGGCTTATGGTTGTTGTGTGTGATTGGACCCTTGGATATGTCAAGGGCATTTTATTGTGTGTGCATGATTGTAATATTAAATACAGCAGGAGCTGTATTAGTTATTAGGATTTTACATTTTTGTTTCGATCTAAATTACATGTACATTCCGTTGTGAAATATAGGATCGATAAATGTAAAATTCTATTTTTGTCGCGGATCATATCCTTACGAGGTGTGGTACTATTGGAGCACCAGAGACACAGTGGAATAAGAAGCAAGATGGATACGGCGACGGGACCCGATTGCAGTGGCCAAAGATGGCAGCAGCTAGGGTTTGCAGCACACGGAGGACAGTGATAGAAAATACCATAATAGTTGGAAAAATATTTTTCCATATTTGTTGCTTTATTTGTTGTGATGTGTGCTCGCATAGTTTAAAATTCCTCACCTTAAATAGCTAAGTGGGAGAGAGATTTTTAAATAAATTCCACGGTCTCCATTGCTGGTTTGTAAGTGATGTAACAAGTTTGCGTGTTGGCTCTGAGTGCCTCCCTCCACAACGGATGGGTTTGTTGTGGATCACTAGATCAAACTTCCTTTATGGATGGTTATAGGAAATTATTTAGGAGCATGTGATCTTCTCCAACTGAAGGGACACAATCTGTTAGAATGTATACTAAAAGCTTAGCTTTTGGTATAAACATTTATCTAGAAATAAGAATCACATTGGTCAAATGTCTACATTTATGATAAATGTAGTTGTTCAATTAATTTATATTGTAGATAACATAGTGTGTAGAATCACACACAGAGGATCATGTTATCAGTACCTTATAAATTATAGATAGTAGATCACGACCAAGATGGAAAGGAACAAACCATTAGAAGGTCGTAGTGTAATTAGGTATTAGTTTATCTTAACTATATAATTACACTAGTACACTTAGAGTGTATTGAGTAGGACCATTAGAGGTCGTTTCTTTTTATACTGACTTTATAAAGGAACAAAAACCTCAGTTATTATGGAAGTGTGTGCTCTTAATCCTAATATAATAACAAACACATATATTTGATATTTATTTCTTTAATTTATCAATGGGTGAGATTTAGTTCGATAAATCAATAAGCCCGATAAGTTGGGAAATGATATTACTTATAGTGTGTGTTGTTGATTATAGAAGGAAACTGTGTCCTAATAATCTAGGTTGAGAATGACCCCAAGAGTAGCTCATAAATATTGTCATGTTAAACCCTGTAGGTGGACTTAGTCCGACATGACGATAAGGTTGGGTGGTACTACTCTTGGAACTAAGATATTAATTAAGTGAGTTGTCAGTAACTCATTTAATTAGTGGACATTCGACATCTTAAACACAGGGAGATTAACACACTCATAATAAGAAGGAGTCCAAAACGTAATTTGGGATTGGTGCGGTAGTTCAATAATAATTCTTTAGTAGTATGAATTATTATTGATGAAATTAAGTTGGGTGTTCGGGGTGAACACGAGAAGCTTAATTTCATCGGGAGACCAAAACCAATTCCTCCTCTCAGTCTCTATTGTAACCTCTATATAAAAATCTTGTATCCACTCAAGCCTATGTTCAAGTCCATGTTATTGGCGTTGCTATCTAAGGATGCTTCATGTTGCTGTGATTAATGTAAACAGCGAGTTCTCAATTGCTTGCTGTGAAATGCCGATTGCTTAAACAGAACAGCAACTCACGGTTTTGTTTGCCAACCAAGTCAACGTGAGAAGCTTTGTTTAAGCAACTCATGGTTTTGTTTGCCAACCAAGTCAACGTGAAAAGCTTTGTTTTGTTTGCCAACCAAGTCAACGTGAGAAGCTTTGTTTAAGCAACTCACGTTTTTGTTTACCAACCAAGTCAACGTGAGAAGTTTTGTTTAAGCAACTCACGTGTTTGCTTGCCAATTAAGTCAACATGAGAAGCTTGCCAATTGTCAACATGATCACATGGAATTAAGAAGGGAAAAATTTTAATTAAAATATTTCTTTTTGTGGAGAGATATTTTTAAAGGAAGTTTTAATTTTTTTAGTAAAAATTTTCCTTTGTAAATTATCCACATATTTAAAAGAAAATTTTTAATTTATAAAATTTCCTTTTACAAACCATCATGAAGGGAAAAATTATTGGAGAAGTTTTTATAAATCTTCGGAAACAAATTAGGAAGTTTTAATTCTTGTGAATAAAAACTTTCCTTGATGGAGAATTTTAAGTGACCGGCCATATGGTTTGAGAAAAGTAAATTGATTTTAAATCAATTAAATTTTCTTTTTCATGGCAAAGAAATTAAGAAAGTTTTTATTAAAATTTTCTTATTTGCCAAGACTAAGGAATATAAAAGAGGGGGTAGAGATGCCTTCATGGTGAACAACTCTTTTCTTTTCTTCCTCTCTTTTTCTCCTTGGTGTGGCCGGCCCTAGAGGTTCTCCTTCTCCTCTTCTCTTCTTCTTTAGTGGTTGGTTTTATCCTCTCTTGGAGCTCTTGATGGTGGCCGGTTCTAGCTAGGAGAAGAAGGAGAGAAAGGAGGTTTTGTTTCTTACATCCCTTGGAGCTTGGTGGTGGTGGCCGGACCTCTACTTCTCTTGGAGAATTGTGGTGGCCGAATCTTGCTTGGAGAAGAAGGTGGCTTAGGTGGATTCTCATTTCGGTAGATCGTTGCCCACACAACGTCCGGGATAAGAAGAGGAATACGGTAGAAGATCAAGAGGTTATTTGCTTACAAAGAAAGATATAACTAGTAATTGTTTTCCGCATCATACTGGTTTTCTTTGTATAGTTATTTTTGGAAATACCAAACACAAGAGAGATATGATTCTAGAGTTTTCGAATTTGTTTCGAAATTGTGTTTCTTTTTTTTTATTTTTCAAATTTGTGATTCAATTGTTCTTTTTGGTTAACCTAGAGTTATTTAAGGAAATTAAATATTAGCTTTCCTTAAAAGGTTTTGTCTAGGCGGTGGTGGTTGCTCCCATATCGAAGAAGGTCATGTGCCTCGCCATGCAGTCCTGGAAGCTAATTTTGAAAATCAATATTTAATTGAATTTATAACATAGGTTGATTTGGATCAATAGTGTTAAGTTCCGCTTGCGATCCAAGTCTAAACCATTAAGAACAGATAAGTTAAATTTGGAATCAATAATGTTAAGTTCCGTTTGCGATTCCTAATTTAACTTCTAAAGAATACAATAGGTTGTTTAGGAAAAGGTGTAACGACCACTCTTCTTACTACTACTACTCTCTAAGAGTGACCGTTACTTAGCTACTAACTCTACTTAACCGGTATGATTAAAAACCACATGGAAACCCTACCGAAAAATTTCGACAGAGTCTCCCTTGTACCGGTGACCTTAAACTGATATACAAACACTATATACACAGCCACAGGCGGCTGGAACAGATAACAAACTCTCACGCAGTTATATAAGTGTCAAATCCAAAAGAAAATAATACCCCAAATCATCACACAAGAACACAATTCATCTACTATGTCTTAATCACATCAAAATAACATATACTGTCTCAAATACTTCTAACATAGCAAAAGAAAAAGGGAACTAAAGGAAACTCCTTCCTAGTCCCAAGGCTTCCATAGTCCTGGCATCACACATCCTTCGACCACCTCCTTGTCGCCTTCATTTCTATATCTTTTCCTTTCCTGTATCTACAGTAAGAGGAAATGCAATCTATAAGTAAAATGCTTAGTAAGCGCTATCTAACTCACAAAATCTCGATATGCATGAGAATATACTGAAATCTAAAACTGAATGCTCAAAAGGAAATCTACTCATGCTCATCTACTAGTGAAAGAAATATACTGAAAGGCTAAACATGTAAAGTAAATCTATACAATCATGCTAGCATAAAGAACTAAACTTACTGAATTCTAAACACCTTCTGAATCTTATTTCACTTGCTTAAAGACTTATTCTTTAATACTTATGTGAAACTTATTTTACTTGTTCAAAAAAAATTTATACTTATAATACTTCAAAATAATAATCAACTTCTTCTTGGGCCCTAGCAATTGTACTTACTTTGCGCGCATCCCTAACTTGACCCGAGGTAGCTAGTCCCGAATCTAGTAGGGTATACTAGGTTATCTGAACCTAGGGAAGACTATGGGAGCCCAACCCAAGGACAACTGAGAGTCCAACACAGTGCCACTGATAAAAGTAAAATACTTGTTATCTTTTAATACTTCTAATATATAATGCCTTGGCATTTTAATAAGCACCTTGTGTGCCAAAATCCCTAAAGTCTTGACTTTGGGATCTACTTAAGCCTTGGCCTTTTACTTTCTTTTCTTTATCTTTCTTATACTTTTCTTAAACTCAAAATACTGTTAGGGTATTTTTAAATATGCATCTATAAGTGAAATCAACTAGATAATACACAATCATGCATATTTAAAAAAAATCTAAAGCCTTGTTCTACAATGCTTTCTATAAACTATCTGTATTTTAAAAATAAAGACTACAACTTTAGATGTTCCATAATTCCAAACCTCCTAAGCAGTTAGGTGAAGCAACTACATTAAACCTCAATAGTGCAGTAACATTCCAATATCATAAAATTGATGGATCACAACTACACAAATTTAGCTAACATGAGGTAAACTTCAACTCTACTCATTCTACAATCTTGCTCCTTTAGTCATGATAAAGAGTTATCTGAACTAACCATCACCCTATCTAGAAGAAAGGTTTGTCATTAAACAAATATTGTACCAACATTTAGGGTCATCTAGAAAGAGTAGAAATCATGCTCAGAATTGATCTAACATTTAACTCTCTTTTCTCATCTTCTAAACTAAACTTCTACTCTGAAGTTACTACTTGCATATCTAAAACACTCACATACTTCTCACCTGTTAAATTCATTACATCACTTCAAATCATCTTTTAGTCTTAATACATGATACCCACCAAAAAAACATATTACATATGCTCATCTTCACTCCTTCATCCACACTTCTGCACTAAAGAGATTACACTATCTACTTCATCATAAAATAAACCAAAATCACTGTCGGATCAACCTCCAATTAGCCTAATAAACCAATACTTAATCCAAGTCATTCTGTGTTCAATGTCTATTAGCAGAACAAAGGGAAATTAAAAGCTTAAAGATAAATCTAACTTTATATATACTTGAAATAAAAGGCAATTCGTTGCATAGATATATATATAAACTAAAACTGAAAATCTACAACTGAAATGTTTTCATGAAATCTAAAACTAACATGCTACAAATTAATCTAACTCGTTCTAAACTGCAAGACTTCCTCAATTCTGTACAAACACAATCAAAAAGCGTGCCTAAAGACTTCCTCAAAACTTATCATATCATGTAAAGAACATCTTTAACCTAACAGAACCTCACAAATCTACAAAGGAATATACTTGAAACCTCTTAATCTACACCGGAAATTTCCACAAGCAAGGAAAGAACTAAAAATGTTTCTTATCTTCTAATTCTTTTATTATAGAATGCCTCGGCATTTCTTCGAGCACTTGGCGTGCTGCTGATCCCAAATTCTGAAATTTAGAGATCCTATCAAGACCTTGGTCCATTCTTTACTTATAACTACTTATAATCTTCTAAAAAGATTTAATGAAACACATGCTTTAAATTAAAGAACTATTCTTGCTCATTAAGGAAGTAGCAAACTTCAACTCTGCACCCTAAAAGTGGAGGACTGCATCTTCGTGATATGCATGTTGTTTATGCCCACGGCAGTAATAGAAAGACTATAAACTATATGCTTATTATTAAAAGGTTGTGCAAGCTTATTATAAAGATTGTTCTTGCCTATTAAGGAAGCAAAACTCCTCTCCACACTTAAGGAAACAGGGATGTTCGGGTTCATTAAAGCTCGAAAGTCTAGAATTTCAATGCACAACATATGGGCTGGAAGATCTAAACCACAAACTCTGCACTATACTACTAAATTCTGCATACCATAAGCTTAACATGATTCTGCAATATAATCAATCCCAAAGTACTGATATGAATCAAGATTTATTACTAGGTATGACTACTTTATATCATTATAATAAAATGGAGTCCTATAAAAGAGCAGCTGAATTGTATACTTAACCCATTGCTCTAAGGCAAGAAGATAATATCTCAATAATCACCCATTGCTATATAATCTCAAGAAGCTGAATTGTATTATCTCAAGAAGATAATATACTCAACCCATTGCTATATCAAAACTCTACACTAATTCCTTATGGAAACATGCACTGTTTGGAAATCCAAATGAATTCACAAGGAAAAGCTATTCTCAATTATTCTCTAACCTCCTTATTCTATGCTTACACTATCTAGCATCATTACCAGATATGAAAATTAGTCAACAAAAATTCATAGAGACAAAATCATTTGAGATCAAGACTTAGAACACCTACTTTCGGTCCAATCTGCAATTCAGCCAAGCATATTAACGAACAGGTTTCTTGCAAACCACTCACAACATCAAGGATACGGTAGAAATTGAATCAAAACCCGTTCACAGTCAACTGAATCTTGCAATATTCACATCAAGAACATTCCAGTGGAAATCGAGCTCCTTCAACAGCATAATGTATTGATCAAATGGTGAAATCCAGAAATCCGACGTTTCCAAAAGCACCTCAACGAATCTTCATCTCGCATCAGTAAATCCCAAAGGAAAACCGAGTACAATCTTATTCACAAACAAGCAACAACTTCACAGCATGCTTCAAAAAAAATCAAGAGAAACAAGGAAACACCAAATCCAATTCGGGAAACTCACGGCAGCACACCCTAACCCTACCATCCGCACAGAAAAATTCGGAACAAAAGGAAAAGGAATTCGGAACTATCCTACTGCAGGTGAGTAGCGACTTACCCTTGCTTTTAGGACTTACAACCGAAAGGGAGAAATCTAGGATTCGGGTGAAGCTTCAAATCCGGCGATCCTTCTGTGCCCGCGTGCTCCCCTCGACGAGCCAACCTCAAGGAGGTGAAGAAAACCTCTCGGAAACCCTGGTCGGCGCCGGAGATGATCCCTAGTTCCGTCGCCTCTTTCGCCCGAGAGCACCGCCGCGCGCCGTCGCGAGCATGAGAGGAGGAATTTTGAGAGAAATTTTTAGGTTTTAGGAAAAAGATTTAAATCTTATACTTAAGGTTATTTTCATTTCCAACTATAGCTTATATACATTTATTCCATACTTGATTAATAAAACTCCCGTGGAACACTTGGTTGGCTGCGTTCCGTTTAAAACTCGGTTTGTGGGTTTGAGTCTCGGCTGCAACCATTTTATTTCCTATTTATTCTCTGTTTCCTAACTACTGCTTAAATAGAATTTTTCTCCTTCTTTAATAACAAACGATCGCTAGCACACTTGGTCAACTCGGCTTTAACCAAATCCCAGGTCGCAGCTTCGATTCCCTTAGCTGCGCACTTTTTATTTCCAATTTATTTAAACTTTCCTAAATACTGCTTATATATATTTTATCCCATATATGTTCGCAAACAGGTCGCAGACCAGTTGGCTGGTTGGATTCGGTTAAGACTCGGGCCAAGTCGAGGTCGTGGGTTCAAAACCCGGCTTCAACATTTTTTTCCTTTTTTTTTAAACTTCTTTCTCTTGGTAAAAATACCAAACGAACTCCAAAAATTACATAAGAATACTCTAAAAATTTCTAAAAATCTCTAGAATTTTTCTATAGCATTTAAAAATATTTTTGAATTATTTTTGGGGCTCAAAATGAAGAAATTTAGGTCATTACAAAAGGTTTGACACTTATACAAAATTTTTGTACAGTGGAACCGGTACGATTCTCCTAGGACCAACCAACACAATCCTATTTAATGGACTAACACTTAGACACATTCAATAGTATCCTCCCCAACGGAATCACTGCTATTGTTTTACGTGACCAAAAGAACACCAACTATTAATTTGTCATAAATTAGGTAAAACCCCCCTCTTACAAATGTTTGAATCTGTATACGTCCACACTAACATGACATACAAAATTCACGGTGTTTGAGGTAATTTTATTTGTCATAAAGTTAGGTTGACAAAATAAAATGGGTAATACCTCCTCTTACAAACAATTGAATTTGTATACGTCCACACTAACGTGGCATACAAAATTCATGGTGTTTGAGGTAATTTAAGGTTGACAAGATAATTAATGGGTTAAACCCTCCTCTTACAAATGTTTGAATTTGTATACGTCCACACTAACATGGCATGTATAATTCCCGGTGTTTGAGGTGTTGGTGAATTTAAATAATATTGTTTGAGGAATTAATATTATTATAAATTCAAAATTTTGACCAAATATTTAATTAAAGAAAGACCAATTATTAATTTTATTTGTCATAAAAGATAGGTTGACAAGACAATAAAATTAATGGATAAAATCTCCTATTAAAGTTTGAATTTGTATACGTCCACACTAACGTGACATACAAAATTCACGGAGATTTTAAGATGTTGGTCTTAATCAAATATTTTTGTGATTTTTAGGATTTCAAATGTTTGTCAATCCCTTAGCTGTTATACTATAGAATAGACTTAGTAGTCCCAATTATGATTGGAAACAAAACTTGGACTCTAAGGTGGGTTGTCCTCTCAGAAATGAGAACAATAAAAGTGTATTTAATTTATTAGTTGTTGAAACATGTTTAGTGGTGTTATCTATCGGTACTTGGTATGTAGATATGGGAGCCACTGATCATGTCTGCAATTCATTGCAGGGGTTCCAGAAAACCTGACAACTATGTGGAAGGAAAAATACTGTCTACATGGGCACTGCTACAAAAGTAGCAGCTGTTGCAGTGGGAGATGTTTATCCTTTGAAAGGAATAAAACATTGATTGTCTTAACGTACTAAGTTTTAGAAAGAACTTGATTTCAGTTTCTAAAACTATTTAAGGATTGATATACTGTCTCTTTTGATAACAAAGTTGTTATCGAGAAAAAGAGGGAAGTTATCTATTCTGGTATGTTGGTTGACAATTTATAACTTTCACGATGCAACAAATTGGAAATTAATAACACATCTTCTAACTTTAATAAGAGAAAGCAACCTTCGGAAATGAACCAATCATATCTTTGGTATCCAAGGCTAGGTTATATTAACTTAAGTAGGATTCAAAGCATAATAGTCGATGAACTTTTGGATTCATTGGTATTGGAAACATTTCCAACCTGCGAGTCTTACTTGGAAGGAAGAATAACCAAGAAGCTTTTAAGTCTAAGGGGTATAGAGCCAAAGATGTGTTGGAATTGGTTCATTCTGATTAGTGTGGATCTATGACTATCCAAGAAAGAGGTGGTTTCGAATATTTCATCTATTTTATAGACAACTATTCAAAATACGGGTACATTTACTTGATGCGCCGCAAGTCTAAGTGCTTTGATAAGTTCAAAGAGTATTAGGCTGATGTGGAGTAACGTCAAGGTAAAAGTATCAAGACACTATGCTGAGATCGTAGTGGCAAGTACTTCTTGGGAGAGTTTAGGAGTCACTTATCAGAAGCCGGGGTTCAATCCCAACTAACTGCACCTGGTACACCCTCAACAGAATGGTGTAGTAAGATGGTATAGGACTCTTATGGAAATGATTAGATCGATGAGTCATTCAGAAAATTACCAAAATTCATTTTAAGGATATATTCTGGAAACGTAAGTGAATATAATATCTCCTAAGTCAGAACTCTCTACTCATATAGAATTGCATAATAGGCGTAAGCCTAAGCATATTCGGATTCAAGGTAGTCCAACACATGTGCTGAAGGGAGACACTGATAAGATGGACAGGAGTTCACTTATTTGAGGGTTATCCTAGAGAAACGAAAGGAGGTTTATAGTCCTAAAAATCAGAAGGTCATGGTTAGCACCAATGCTCGATTTTTCAGAAGAGAACTATGTAATGAACCACAAGCCCATAAGTAAATTTGCTCTTAAAGAAATAATAAAGGACACATCTAATCTAGTACCAACTGTACAAGATGAAATATCACAGGAAACTGTAACACGTATCATAAATGATACACAATTACAGACAGTGCATCATCGTAGTAGGAGGGTTGTTAGGCAACCTGAAAGATTCATGTTTTGGGAAAGTCTTTGGACTAGATCCCTAGCGAAGATGAACTTGATCCCCGGACATATGATGAAGCACTCCAAGATAAGGATGCAGCATCTTGGCAAAGAGCAATGAATACAGAATTAGAATATATGCATTCTAATAAAGTCTGGGAGCTTGTAGAGCCACCAGATGGTGTAAAAGCCATTGAGTCTACAATAGGAAAAGAGGGATAGACAGGAAGGTGGAAACTTTCAAAGCAAGGCTTGTTGAAAAAGGAAACTTTCTCACCGGTAGCCATGCTCAAGTCTATCCAGATACTTTTATCTATTGGACTATGAGATTTGGCAAGTGGATGTCAAGACAGCTTTCCTTAATGGAAGTCTTGAAGAAAACATCCATATAAAGCAACCAGAATGGTTCATTGCAAAGGGAAAAGAGCATCTTGTGTGCAAGCTCAATCAGTCTATGGACTAAAGCAAAGCTTCAAGGTCTTGGAACATCCGGTTTAATGAAGTAATCCAGTCGCATGGATTTATTCAGTGGCCCGATGAGTTTTGTATACAAGAAGTGTGATGGAAACGTGATAGTATTTCTTGTACTATACGTATATGACATTTTTGGTAGTTGGAAACAATATCAAAGTGTTGTCGGAAGTAAGGGTATGATTGTCTAAAGAATTTGATATGAAAGACTTGGGATAATACACACATATTCTCGGGATCAAAGTGATCACAAGAAAAGAATGTTGTGCTTATCCCGAGTTTCATGCAATTCTAGCTCGTTTTAGCATGCAAGACTCCATGAAAGTTTTTTTTTTACCTTTTGGGCATGGAGAATCTTTATCTGAAGAGATATCTCCGAAAACATCAAAATAGATAGAGGGCATGAAGGCAATTCCTTATGCTTCGGCTATCGAAAGTCTAATGTATGTAATGCTGTGTACAAGACTGGATATCTGTTTTGCCCAAGGCATAGTTAGCAGATATCGAAGTAACCCAGGACCAGGACACTAGACTGCCGTAAAGCATATATTAAAGTACCTTAGAGAGACTAAATATTATATGCTAGTTTACAAGGCAGATAATTTGATCCCTGTGGGTTACACGGATTTTGACTTCCAATCAGATAGGGACAATAGTAAATTGACCTCGGGGTTTTGTGTTTACTTTAGGAGGTGAAGCCATAACTATGGAGGAGTGTTAAGCATAGATGCTTTTCCGGACTCCACCATAGAAGCTGAGTATGTGACAGTCTCTTAGGCAGCCACAGAAGTTATATGGCTCAGAAACTTCATGATAGACTTAAACATGATTTCTGGTTTATCTAAAATTATTACAATTTTTTGTAATAATAGTGGTACAGTTGCAAACTCGAAGGAACCATAAGTCCATAAGTCAAGTAAAACACAATAGAGCGCAAGTACTACACAATACGAGACATCATATAACGAGGAGAAATTGTTGCCGCCTAGATTGCATCAGATGATAGCCTAAGAGATCCTTTCACTAAGGCCTTTAAGGCAAGAGCTTTTGATGGGCATGATGAAGGGTTGGGAATCAGATGTATGACAGCAGATATGGCAGCTTAGTCTTTTAGTATAAGTGGGAGATTGTTAGAGTGTATACTAAAAGCCTAGCTTTTTGTAAACATTTATATTTGAAATAAAAGAATCATATTGGTCAAATGTCTACATTTATTTGTTAAGTGTAGTTGTTCAATTAATTTATATTGTAGATAACATGGTGTGTGATGTCACACATAGAAGATCGTGTTATCAGTTCTTTATAAATTATAAACAGTTGCTCACGACTAAGATGGAAAGGAACAAACCATTGGAATAGTCGTAGTGTAATTAGGTATTAGTTTATCTTGACTAATAAATTACACTAATACACTCTAAGTGTATTGAGTAGGATCATTTAAGGTAAGTTCTTTTTATACTGACTTAATAAAAGAACAAGACCTTAGTTATTATGGAAGTGTGTGCTCTTAATCCTAATATAATAACAAGCACATATATTTAGTATTTATTTCTTTAACTTATCAAAGGGTGAGATTTAGCTTGATAAATCAATAGGCCCGATAAGTTGGGAAATGATATTACTTATAGTGTGTGTTGTTGATTATAGAAGGAAACTGTATCCTAGTCATCTAGGTTGAGAATGCCCCCAAGAGGAGCTCATAAGGATTGTCATGTTAAACCCTGCAGGTGGACTTAGTCTAACATGACAATGAAGTTGAGTGATACTACTCTTGGACTAAGACATTAATTAAAATGAGTTGTCAGTAACTCAATTAATTAATAGACATTCGATATCTTAAACACAGGGAAACTAACACACTCATGATAAGAAGGAGCCCATAATGTAATTTGGGATTGGTGCGATAGTGCAATAATAACTCTATAGTGGAATGAGTTATTATTGATGAACTTGAGTTGTGTGTTCGGGGCGAATACGGGATACTTAAGCTCGTCGGAAGGCCAAAACCAATTTCTCCTCTAGGTCCCTGTCATAGCCTCATTAAAGCCTCAAGTCCATCCATATAAAAGTCCATCTTGGTGTCCAAGAAAGGGGTCGACCCAAGGCTTGGTGACCAAGCCAAGGGCCGACTACCATCTCCTCAAGAGGGTCGGCCCTATGCTTCGTGCCCAAGCAAAGGAGGGGTCGACCACTATATTTCAAATTAGGAGGGGTATTTTAAATTTTTAAAATCTTCTCTTTGTACATAACTACAAGTTTAAAAGAAGGATTTTAAATTTACAAAACTTTCCTTATTTTAATTAGGTCACATGGTTTAAAAGAAAGTTTAAAAGTTTTAAAACTTTCCTTCTTTAACCATCCTCATTGTTGTTGGAAAAAAGGAAGGGAGTTTTAAATTTGAAACTTTCTATTTTTGTAACCATGTTAAAAAAGGAAAATTTAGAAGAGAAATTTTAAATTTTAAAACTTGGTTTTATTTTTTTTAAAAAAAAACTTTCCTTTTTTAACATCCACATTAAGAAATTAAAAGAGAGCTTGTAAAATTTTATAAGAGCTTTCCTTCTTTGCTTATAAAATTTTTACAAAGTTTTTATTCCTCTTTAAGTGGCCGACCACCCTTGCTTGGTGCCCAAGCAAGGGCCCGACCAATCAATTAACCAATCAAAGATTGATGATTGAATTAATCAAGAGGAAAGAAAAGGTAAAATAAAAGGGGAAAAGGAAAAACAAGAGGAAGATTTTAATTTTTGTAAAAAGTCTTTCTTTATTTGCCTTGGACAAGTAATATAAAAGAAGGGGAGGAGAGACCTCATGGAAATATCTAATCTATGCTATTCTTTTCTCTCTTCTCTCTAGTCTTCTCCTAAGGGCCGACCCTTGCTTCTCTTCATGCTAGGGCCGACCACCTCTTGTTGATACTTTGTGTGGCCGAATACAAAGAGAAGGAGAAGAAGAAGAGAAGTAGGGATTGTTGGATCGTGAAACGTCGATAGAGGGGGGGTGAATATCGATTCGAAAAATCAGCGTTAATAAGAGTTAAGCGCAGCGGAATAATAAAAAACTTAGACAAACTGAACATGGTGTTTTTTACTTCGTTCGGAGCCTGTGACGACTCCTACTCGAAGGCCCGTACTCCGTGAGTACTTTCGTTGGGCAATCACTAGCCGTTCGAAAATAATTACAATTTAAAGTACAGGAATGCTAGCAAAATAAAGGAAAATACCGACAAGAATTAAAGAAAAGGAAAGGAGCGTATTGTCGGATCTTTGTTGGCGTCGCTGGAGCGCAGAGCAGTAGAGCAAGCAGTAGAAGACTTTCTTTTCGTTGTTATTTTTCAAGCTCCCCTCTGACCCTTCTTTTATATGAAGCTCGGGGCACCCCGGATCCCTTTCGGGTGCCCTGGTGGGACGTCGCAGGTCCAACCAGCAAGCTCCACGTGGCGACGCGCGAGTTTGGATAAAACTTACCTCCGGGCGCCCGGACCTCCTATTTCCAGGAACTCCTTCTCCTGCAAAATAGAGTTAGTCCGAGGCAAATATATATCCTGTAAAACAAATTGTTAGCACAGTTAAAGTTCAACAAATTAATAGAAAAAAGTATGACATAGATTCCGTCTTTCCGAGACCGGAATCTAGTCACGATCTCGACTTAGATATCCGAAATGGATCTAAGTCGGATCGACGCCTAATGTTCCCTTCCCGGGAACGCGTCCTCGCAGTCACTCCCCTCTAGTGACTTACCTCACTTACCTGCCAGACGTCCGGTCAGCCCGTCGACCCGTCTGGACTTCGTGCCAGCTATCCGGTCAGCCCGTCGACCTAGCTGGGCTTCGTGCCTAAGCGTCCGGTCAGCCCGTCGACCCGCTTGGACTTCGTGTCAGCTATCCGGTCAGCCCATCGACCTAGCTGGGCTTCGTGCCAGACATCCGGTCAGCCCGTCGACCTGTCTGGACTTCTCCTGCACACTCGATCAAAGTGTCAGACAACAACAAACTAACTTAACCTGATTTGTCATTCATCAAAACCTGGGTTAAATCGTTAGTGCTAACCGCGCCAACAGGGATTGCATCTATTCTTATTCTATTGCTTGTGTGGCCGGATCTCTCCCCTTTCCTTTCCCCTTGCTCTCTTTGGTTCCTTGGTGGTGGTGGTGGCCGGATACTAGAGAAGGAAGAGAAGCTTTTGGGTGGTGTTCATCTTGGAGGATCGTCGCCCACACGACGTCCAAGAGGAGGCGAGGAATACGGCAGAAGATCTCTAGGTTATTAGCATACAAAGAAAAGGTATAACTAGTAATTATTTTCCGCATTATGCTAGTTATTTTTCTTTGTAAGAATTCCAAACATAAGAGACATTAGATTCTAGTTTTTCGAATTTGTAATTCGAGTTGTGTTTTTTTTTGTTTTTCTAATTTGTTATTCGATTATTCTTTTCAGTTAAACCTAATGTTATTTTAGGAAATTAAATATTGAATTTCTATTAAAGGCTTTGTCAAGGCAGTGGTGGATGATCCCATACCCAAGAAAGTCTAGTGTCTCACCATGTTTGACCTGGGAGCCGATTTTAGAAATAAATATTTAATTAACTTTATAACATAGGTTAATTTGGATCAATAGTGTTAAGTTTTGCTTGTGATCCAAATCTAAACCATTAAGAATAGATAAGTTAAATTTGGATTCAATAATGTTAAGTTTCGTTTGTGATTCCTAATTTAACTTCTAAAAAATACAATAGATTGTTTAGGAAATGTTCGACACTTGTACAAAATTTGTATACAGCGGAACCGGTACGATCTTCCTAGGACCAACCAACAGATGAGACACTTATACCTTCTATACCAAAACATGACATTATGTCAGAAACGCATCATCTCCTCTGACAACTGCGGATGTGACATCTCCTGTTTTTTATTATTTAAAGCCCTGCCCCTGTGAGCAAAGGTATGCGTGTGCCTGCAAAGATGTATATTACTTTGTTGTATTGCTCATCTTCTTGATTCATATCACTGAAAACTGACTTGAGTGTTGAAGTGAACTAGATGGGGCACCCCCTGATCGCCTCTCTAACACTTTGTTTCCCTTTTCTTGTCTTTTAGTAACCTTGCAAGAACTATTGACTAACGACCTTCTTGTACTATCGATTCCCTCTTCCGGGCTTTTATTGGAAGTTCAACGATTCAGTCAACTTAGAGAGCAACTCATCTCCTTCCTCCTCCTGGTCATGGGAACTTGGTCAACACTAGCAACACCTCACCTATAGTCTAGATTTTGTTGATTTCAGACATGATTATTTATATAATAGCAATTATTATTTCATAGCTACTATAATAATTATAATTTCATAATTGTTACAATGTGAATATTTTTGAATATGTCAAATCTATCTAACGTTGTATTTAATACATGTGGCAGGAGATAATAATATTGAATACTGTATTTGAGGACAACCCTATTATTTTATTGAGTTGATGGCAAGATGAGATGCCTCTTTGATGATTCCGAAAGAATGAGATGACCTTTTGATTTTTATGTGTTTTTTAATCCAGGTATCCAACTATTCTAGCCGAATAATCCTGAAGGTGACTAGCTCAACTCCATAAAAGTTTTCCACCGACCACTTAGATAAATCGAGAAGTACTAACAGAGGTCCATTCAAACAACCAATATTCTTATGGTTGTTGTCCCATTGAAGAAAAATTCTTATATTGTGTCGTAGTTGAGATACCCCAGGGGTTAATCACTTGGAAGGTTTAACTACTTCATCGTAATTCCAAAGACTTTCTTTTAAGTTATTTATTTTTTAGTTGGTATTAGTTATTTATCTTACGTCAATTAATCCTGAAGTGATCTGCTCGATTTTATAAAAGGTTTCACTCATTATTAGAGTAAATTAGAAATTAGTCTAATAGTTTTTAGATTAATTGTTCATGGAAAAAAATCTATTTATTGATTTATTAAAATTGAGATTTGAATTTTAAATATTTAGAAAATTAAAAAGACGCCCCGCATCATCGTCCTGGTTTTTTTTAATATTTACTAAGCCTTATAAGTGTATTTAATGACATAATTTTTAAATAAATAAAACATTAAAGCGATTAGCAAAGTGATTTTGACTGCTACCAAACGGTCGTCGTTCACATGACCCGTTGACTAGAATGGACTGCTTGCACATGCCGCTTCGCTTTAAACAGCGACGGGGACTCGGATCCTGTAACAAATTTCATACCTCCGCCGCGGGCAATGGGCGACCCGCCTATCGCAACCGCTCGTACCTCCCTGGTCCCACAAGGCATCTTTACTTTTTGGTGGGCCCGTTTCTCGAACCTGGACGGGATCCCTACAAGAGGCGGGCCCCGTTGCCACCGTCGGTGACTGCGGAGACCACGTGCGGTGTTGCTTACTTGCTTCTTCCTTCTCCTGATTCGGATCCGATGCAAGTCACGCTGCAAAATAACATGGCACAATATCTATCACTCTTCAATTAGGCCGCAAAAGCAAGAGTTTCGACTTTCCATCGGCAATGCAGCCGTATCATGTGATGGGGCTTGCATTTAATCCGGAGGCCTCCGAATTCGGGTATCCTCTCACCGAATAAATTAAACTGCATTTCCGATTTTGCCCCTCCTGGCTGCTGTTGCCCCAATTAGATCGAGGAAAGAGTGCGAAAGCAGAGGGGAAGGAAGGGAGCGGGAGAGATCTCGTCGCGCCGATGGCTCCTCCGCCGCCCAATTACGAGTTCCAAGAATGGTGGAACAAGGAGCGCCTCAAGGCCCATGGCTTCCTCTCGCCCTCCGCGCCTCATTCGCCGCTGCCGGCCACCGCGGCCGGGTACGCCTCCTTCGATTCCACCGCCGTCGAGATCGGTACGCCCACCACCCCTGCCGACGGCGGCAAGTTCCGCGGACGCAGCCCCCGTCAGCTGTCCTGGTTCCTCCTCCTCCGCCTCCTCGGCTCGGCTCTCCTCCTCGCCTCCCTCCCCTCTCGTCTCTTCGGCCTCCTCCGCACTGCAGCCCGGCGGATCTCCACACTCACCCACCGGCCCGCCCCCGCCTCGCGTCTCTACCGCCTTATCCGAGGCTTCCTCGTCCTAGCCATCCTCCTCCTCGTCCTCGAGCTGATCGCTTATTTCAAGGGTTGGCACTTCAACCCCCCGTCATATGCCTCGTCCGCCGAGGCCCTGGAGTTCATCTACGCCAACTGGCTCATGATCAGGGTGACGTACCTCGCGCCTCCGGTACAGGCGTTGGCCAACATGTGCATTGTGTTATTTCTTGTGCAGTCGGTGGATCGGCTCGTCTTGACGATTGGCTGCTTCTATATTAGACTCCGAGGCTTGAAGCCCGTCTCATTGGTCGAGTATGGAAGTGCGGGGGATTTGGAAGGTGCAAACACGATCAATGTTGATGAGTATCCGATGGTTCTGCTCCAGATCCCGATGTGCAACGAGCGAGAAGTAAGTTGATATAGGTTCCTTCCTCCCGTCGCTCTGATTATCTTCCAAATTATGCATCTTTTCCATTTATCTCGCTCTTATATTTTTCCTTTTCATTCACATTTCTTTGTTATATTTATTTATTGTTCTTTTAACTTTCTTCCTTGGTTGAGAACTTGGTATATGCACACACACATGAAGATTACTGTGCATAGAAAATGGCCAACAATCTATAAGAGTTCGGCACTCATGGATAAATATTCTCTTTTCGATTAGCACACCACTGCTTATTACCATACCTTAAGCAGTGCAAATCAGTGATCTTCAAAAATTGTTTAGTGTATTAAATGACGATCTTTATTTATTCAACAAAATTGCAAGATCAATCACCAAACGGACAAAACTTCGGTTTAACATTTTATTGATCACTGATACGTCCTATCAAGTTGCTTAAATTAAATGAAAATGATCAGTTTACCCAAGTGTATATTTTAAGATAATGTGATGTTCTAGATTTTGTCCATCATTATACTTTTCGTTAAATTTTAATCTAATTTTCCCATTATATATTGCTCTCCTAATTTGTTTTATAACACAAAACTTCATTTTAATTGCTTCATGATTCACCCTCCTTGATGTATGAAGGGAAGTTATGAAATGAAGTTAATGAACCATCCAAAATTTTTGTTTTAATGAGGTATAACTTGTTTTTTTCACTACTATACTTTTCTTCCAAGTAATAGAATATTTAATTATTGCTTAAACTTTTATACTTTATATGCCATCTTTTTCTTGTGTATCTGTGTGCTGATTGCTCTTGTTGTTCCTTCATATCTTTTAATTTTTGTATCCATTAATTGCATAGCCTGGTTATTTGGTTATTTCTCCAAGACTTATCTACTTGATATGTTTTGTGACTTCAGCTAATGTTGCACTTGTTCTCAACTAACCATCTGCTAGTATCAAGAAAGAATTTGGAAGTTCGCTTAGAGATCACAGAGTGATTTGTAGTGAGCATAAGTGTAGTTGACAATTATCCTGCTGAATGCACACTTTTAGCTAATATGATATCTTTAAATTTTAAAGTTTAAACACATGTCAACACAAATATTATCTGATTCTGAATGGTATTACTTCTGGAAGATATCTATAGGCACCAAAACTGTACTTAAGGCAGCTAAAAGTTTTAAAATTTTCCTTGTGCCATGTGACATCTGAATAAGTGTTTAGTAAATTTTGTTTTGTATCTAAATAATGAGATTAAAGTTTATGAAAACTGGAAATATTGTCATATCTTTTGAGCATTCATTTATATGCCTTCCGAAAATTTCTAGGGAGATATCTTCTATGGCAAATTGTTCCGGTGACAGTTTAAGTCATTGGATCATAGTAGATGGTCTCTCCAAGTATATGCCTTTCAAATTTTTCTAGGGCATATATCTTCAATGTTATTGTGAGGATGAAAGTTTAGGTCATTGGATCATAGTAGTTGGTTTTAGATCCATGAATTGATAAATGTGAACTTAACACAATTTGTTTAATTTAATATGTTAGCCAACTAAACATGACATAATCTTTACATGGGTGGCATGGCATGACCCACCTATTATGTAGATCAACTGTTTGATGAATACACTATTATGCCTAACCCATACCGACAAAGTTATATGCCAAGTCACAGGTGCACTGCAAAGACTTCTCTGTTGACTCACAAAAATTGTGATGTGGTCATAATGAAATAATCCTGGTGGCACTTGAAGGCCTGACCTCAATTTTTAAGTCTTCTGATATCAATAAAAAAAACTAAAAAAAATATAATAAAGAAAGAAAGAAGATAGTATAGTAGTTTCTCTCACCATTGCCAGTCTGATCATGCAAGTTGTTTAGCTTATACTCAACTCCAATTTACATCTTTTGTTAGAATGGTTTAATACTCAACAACCATCCTTGAACCGGACCTCTGAAATATTGCATACTGAAAGCCATATCAGGGTTCATAAGATATACGAGTATTGCCTTGATTCTTATTAAAAAAGTAATCTATCTTATAACATTTTAATGCTTGCTATTAGAAATTCAAACTACTCTGTAATGTTCAAGGAAATATTTGAAGATTATTATTCCTCTTTCTTCCATTTGTTAATGGAATGCTCTTCGCTGTGTGCCTTTCTTATGTCTTATTCTAGTTGTATTAAATCCAAATTTGACTCATGTTTATTTGTATTTTTTTGTACCATTTGCATGCCCTTGGAATCCAGAATGTTGTGGCCATAATTATCAAAATTGATTACAACAAATGTTCTAACTTCTTAAGAAGAATGTCTATTATAGGTCATTACATATCCAATTATTAATAACGCAATATACAAATAGTGACATTTATTAATATGAAATTAATGAATATAAATTATAATGGATAATAGGATCATTGTGTAGATTCTCAATGACAATAAATTTTCAATAGTTTTTTTTAGTAAAAATGTCATTATTTAATGTTATAGGATGTAGTTGGACCCATCGTTGTGTTCAAATTGTTTTGTTAGTTGAAGAAAGGGTGGATTTAGTTGAAGGAAGGGAAGTCTTGCGGTCATTGTTGATTGAGTGAGGTATTACTTTCTCTCTGATCTACAATAATAAATAGAAAGATAGGTGAGACATTGAGTCTAAATAGTGATGATAAGGTTGAACTAGTAATTCTTGATTTTGTATTGGATCTTGAATAATGGTGAGATTAGATAATTTAATAAGCTGAAGACTCTCTCCTTCCCATCTTTGGTTCTCTAAGAATTAAGCTGGGATTAATAGGAAGGCTAGATCGATCAAATTTTTCATGGCTTTCTCAAGTTGACTAGATTTTAATAAGGTAACTTTTTTTCTCCTAAATTATGCATTTTGGATAAGAAAGCAAATGCGGATGTTCTTAGCCTGCTAGTTCTTTTTTCTAATCATGTATTATAATCATCATTTTTAAGCTTAGTAGATTAAAGACAGAATATATGGAATTTAAATTTAGCAATATTAGAAGTAATGAAACAATTGTTAAGATAGGAGAGGACGAGTTGCCTGGAACCAAGAGATTTAAATATTTAGGATCATTTTTACAAAATGATGGAGGGATTGAGAGAGACGTCTTATATAGAATACAAGCAGGATGGGTGAAATGGAGGGGAACGTCGGGTGTTTTATGTGACCGTAAAGTACCTCTTAAACTTAAAGGTAAGTTCTATAAAACTGCAGTTAGACCTGCTATGTTATATGGAGCTGAATGTTGGGTTATGACTCGAGCACATGAGCATAACATGAGAGTTGCAGAGATGAGGATGTTAAGGTGGATGTGTGGACATACGAAGATGGACAAAATAAGGAATGAGAGCATTAGAGAAAAAGTCGGAGTTGCATCTATTGAGGACAAACTCTGAGAGACACGTTTAAGATGGTACGGACATGTACTTAGACGACCAATAAATGCTCCAGTTAGGCGATGTGAAATTATGATAAATATGCATATCAAACGAGGAAGAGGAAGACCAAAAAAACACTTGGTTAGCAACAATAAAACAAGATAAAATTGATTTAAATATAGATGATGATATAATAGGAGATAGAGCTCAATGACGTAAAAGGATTCATATAGCCGACCCCACCTAGTGGGAAAAGGCTTGATTGTTGTTGTTGTTTTTGTTGTTGTGTATCATCATCAAACTCAAGTTGTGTTTGCCCCAGCTATTTGAGTTGGCTAAATGAGTATTATCCTTTAGTGAGCTGGAGCTCTATGCAAAATTATATCACTAGTATAAAATTAAAGTAATTAAATATTTTTATTACATTGACTAATTTAACCTATATATAACAAGTTTTTATCTGTTATAAGCATTTTTTCCTTTTCCATAGTATATATGTGTTTATGAATATTCATTACTTTAAATACAAGAAACTGCCAGTTATTTTGTTGAAAAGGGTGGATAGTACATTTGTTTACGATGATTAGTTCAATCCTGAAACAGGTTTACCAACAATCAATAGCAGCAGTTTGCATCCAGGATTGGCCAAGGGAGAGAATGCTAGTTCAAGTATTAGATGATTCTGATGATGTGGAAGTCCAACGTCTTATAAACACTGAAGTGCAAAAATGGCAGCAGAAAGGTGTACATATCATATATAGGCACCGCCTTATTCGCACAGGCTACAAAGCTGGGAACCTAAAATCTGCCATGAACTGTGATTATGTGAAGGATTATGAATTTGTCGCAATATTTGATGCAGATTTTCAGCCAGCACCTGATTTCTTAAGAAAGACAATCCCACATTTTAAGGTATCATTTTTCTTCCTCATCTGATGAGTAGAAAACAACATTTCTGCTAAGTTGGAGAATATCATGGTTGAGAAGTGACGACATGATTTAACCTGAATTCATGCTTTGAAACAAGAACACGATTTTATCATGCTTTTCCCGGCCATGTAAATTCTAGAAAGTCATCATTGGCTTTAGCAAACAGACATATGTCTAGGATCGAAAACAGTGCTGGGGGTGGGTGAATACGCACATCACTTTTTCACTTTTTTAGAAAATACGAGAGATAACGCAATGGAATTAAAAGAATATAGAACTAATGCTAAGAGTAAGACACTTTGTTTTTACTTGATTCACAACCTAACGATTGCAAGGTCCGCACTCGCTGAGTACTTTCGTTGGACAATTTATTGATAGAAGTACAAGAAACTCGGATTACAAATGATGAAATGCAACTAATAATAAATGAACAATTTTACTTACAACTCGGAAAAAATGTAGACTTGGAGTTGTTGTTGGAGTAATGTTTCGGTGTCGTAGCGGAGGTCTGAAGCAGCATGAGCGTTGTTTGAGCATAGAAGAATGATGTCTGAGCTATTGGTCGAAGTCTTCTTTTATAGGGCATTCTGGATGCTTGGATCCCTTCCAGACACCTAGAGTCGACCTAATTTGATTCTACTCCGTCTGCAATTATCCACCTTTTGGGCGCTTGGGTCGTTGATGTGACTACACCTCGACGAACCTCTATCCAAGTCGTCTTTATCCATTCTCGGACGCCTGGATCCCTTCTAGGCGCTTGGAGTCTGATGTGTGCTAGCCAACTAAGGTATGCCACCTTAACTGCTTTAGTGGTTGGATTCAGGTATTCTGGGCATCTGGATCCTTTATGATTGTCAGACCTCTGGGCGCTTGGATCCATTCCAGGTGCCGGAATGCCTTAAACTTCAGCTTTGATTTCCTGCATCACAGAGTTAGCACAACAGACATAATATGAAATATAAATATAAAAATATTTTAGACAGTCTCGGGACTGTCCGGTCCTAACCTTTGGATGTCGCTGAAATCCTAAGTTGGACCGATGCCTTTTGTTCCCTCAACGGGGAACACATCCTTATCTACTCCTCTTAGAAGAGTTTACATGTTGCTAAACATCTGGTCTTCCTCACTTGTTTGGACTTTTGCTCAACATCTAATCTTGACCTTCGGGACTTCCCACTAGACATCCGATCCTCGATTCTTCTAAACTTCTGCTTGGCGTCTACAACTCTAAGGTTGCTTGTCTAGTGTCCTCGACCCCTAGGACTTCTGTCCGATGTCCTCGATCTACCAAGACTTCTGTCCAGTCCACAATTCACTTGACCAAAACTTCTTTGCCTAGTCTCGACTAGGATTTTCTTGCATACTTAGTTAAGCGTGTTAGATCACAATAATTATTAACTTTGAACATTTGCCAATATCAAAATATATGTTTGATGAACTAGTGTTTTCAGCATCAACAATCTCTCTTTTTGATTTATGGTAAGTTAGTTCAAAGTTAAGTAAAACATAGCATTTTAAAGACGAATTTTAATAAAAAAAAACTTTTCAAAATAAAAAGTTTGAGTTTAGTTTTTTAAATGTTAAATGCTTTTGACTTTTTAAAGTAAGGAAATTTTAAAAGATGTAAGGAAATTTAAAAAAATGCTCTCCTTAATTTAACATTCTCCCCTCAAAAGCTTGAAAGCATATTTTGAAAATTTTAAAAGTATATTTTCAAAATCTATATTTTGAAAATCTATTTTATCTTAGAAATCAATTATCTTTAACCTTTCTATCTCACTTTGTCATATTCAAAAAGTTTGATAGGAGGAAAAAGTAAAGTTTGAAAAAAATATTTTAAAATCAAAACATAGGTATTTTCAAAACATTTAATTTTGAAAATTTGCAATTTTTTTTTGAAGAAAATTACTTGTTTTTTTTTTAAATGTCACTCAATTTGTTGAAGAAAAATTAATGATTTATTTTATTCAAATAATAGAATTTAGCAAAAAAACTTATGCATGAAAACAATTAATCAAAATGCCCTTTTATTCCAAGTTAGCAATTAAAGAATGATTTTCTTATAGTCCAAGCATGATTAAAAAAAATATTTAGTAATTTTAAAAAATAAAATGTAAAAATACTTCATCTATTTTCCGTAAAGAAATGTCTAATCTTTAGCTACTAACTAACTACCAAAATATTGTAGTTTTCACTTGGTTAGTCAAGTTAAGTAAAAATGTTCAACTAGTGATTACTTGATGGTATTTTTAGTCCAGATTTATGATATATACTAATATAAGTATCTGAAATCCAAGCTTGATCCTAAACATCTCACACCATTCTAATTTTTTTTAATACACAAGTAAAGTAATTCTAATGTGCTTGTAAGATGTTGACGGCTTAAATGTATAGGTTCATGCTTTCTAGGGGAAACCTAGGCTAAGTCCAATTTATTTTGAAAAATGTAAAAATGAAAACAAAATCCCTAAAAAAAATAGTTTTATACTTTCAATTTTGAAGAAGATAGTTTTGAAAAACAAGGTTTTTTAAAACACAAGGTTGAAAATATCTTATTCTACTGAAATTTTTATTAGAAATGTATAAGTCAACCATCATGAGCATAAGTTAAAGTCAAACTCAAGCTAAAAAGCGAAAACAAAGTCAACTACAGTCAAAAAGTCTGTAGCTAAAAAAAATACAAATCGGTCTGAAGACATAAAATCTGGCAGTCTACTGTGAAGATGGTGGATGGGAGATCTGAGTTCCAAGATTTATCAGCTGGAGGTATTGAGTCTGCTTCTCCCCCAAGGCTATGAATCTTTTGTCGGAGACCAGTGGCAGACTCCTAAGGCTAGTGACTTTGTCCTCTAAAGTAGGTGGAGCCAGGGGTGGAGGAAGCTAAAGAAGATCAGCAAGAAGATCAGGTAGGTCCTCTACTGGGGTTGGATCTGGGTTAGGATGAGGTTGATCCTCTGAGTCAGGTTGATGCTAGTCCTCTCTCTTCTATGACATGACTCCCTCATCATCTATATGAACACTAGCCAAAGAAAGGTTTCTAACACCTTCTATGTCATAACCTATTTAGGTTTTTGACATCACATAAGGTGACATCGAAACCTAGTGATGCTAAAAGTGAAGTCAAAATGTGGTAGTAAGGCATGTGAATCCTCTGCTAGTGCTAATACTGGTCGAGTAAATGATGACATAAAACATATATAAACTAATATATCTATGTTAAGCTTATGACATAATGCATTAAGTAGAAAAGAATGAAATGATTGCATCATGACAATATTTCTACTAGTCAGGGCAGAATGTACAGAACTAGTACCCTATATAAAACGTAGTCCTGAATTCGGAGTGTAACGGATCGCAATTGGTCATAGTGGTTACTCTCTCTCCTCCGAAAAAATATGAGTATATTGTATCTAGCCTAATATGGGAGTAGGGATCACCAAATGGTAAGTCTCTAGAAGGGTAACATAGAAAGGTGCATGATAAGGGTTTAAGTGCTAAATGCTCTCTAATGATGGTGGGGGACAGTGTAAAGTGCCTATCGGCTATCCTAGTGGTGTAGGTGAGGTCATCGACTCGAACCAAGTTATTGTATAGTTTAGCACACAAACCTTTGTTAATTGAATTGGAACAATAAACTATGTTCTATAGATTATAATACTCAATTAACTCAACAGATGTATCTAGAGTGAAGAGGCATATATGATATGGACAGAAACCAGTCCTAAGTTCCTCTGTAAGAAATCTAGGATCAATACTAGGGGTTTGAGAGGTGCCAATATTAGAGTTCTTTCTCTTAACCCTATTAATAATAATTGAAAGATTAAAAATATTAAATTTTGAATTAGTTTGAGTTAGGAGTATTACCGAGGCATTTTTCGGATGATTATGTAAGAAATGATGACCTCAAAAGCGGAGTAGGCTTAAGATTTAGGAAGAAAACAAAGGGTAATATTCTGTTTGGGCGCCCGGAGCTGAAGCTCCGGGTGCCTTATATAGGCAAAATATGGGTGCTTGGAGACAGTTCCAGGCGTTGTATAGGAGGCATTTTGGGGCGCATGGAAGTGAACCATGCCCTTATTCCTAAAACTATGGGCGGTTTAACAAAACCGTAGGCGAGTTTGTTTAGCAGCGATGTGGGGCGCACCTGGATTGAATCCAGGCGGCTTGTTTTAGGCGAGTCAGGGCGCCTATATTATTTACAGGCGCCTCGAGTGTGTTGATTAAATTCATGGTTTTAGGTTAATTAAGTTAATTTTAATTTTAATTAGGTTTTGTTTAAGTTTATTTAAATTTTAATTAAGTTGGTTTTAATTTTAATTAAGTTTAGTTTAAATTAATAAAGTTAGATTAATTTATTTTTAACTAATTAAGTTAGATATTAAATTAAATTTGGATTACTTACTTTAATTAATTAGTTTGGGTTATTAATTATGTAAATTTTGGATTAATTAATTAAATAGGTGTTAACTAAGCTTTAAGTTAGTTGAAGGTTAGTTTATATTTAATTAATTTAAGGTTAATTTAATGTTAATTTGGGGTTTACTTTTAATTTAGGTTTACTTAATTTAAGGTTAATTTAATTTAGGTTTAATTAATTTAAGTTTGATTTAATGTTAATTTGGGGTTAATTTAATTTTAATTAAGGTTAATTTAAAGTTAATTTGGGTTTAATTAATTTAAGGTTAATTTAATTTAGGTTTAATTAATTTTTGGTTAATTTAAAGTTAATTAATTGATTTAATTAATTTAAGCTTGATTAATTGAAGTTTAATTGAGCTAATATTCAATTTGATCTAAGTCCATCTCACTATTTTCTAGATTTTCAAACAGGAACCTTATATGTTTTGTGAAATGATTGTTAATTTTATCTTTATTGATTTAATTTGAAATTTATGGATTGATTGACATTTGAGTTAAATTCAGGTTTAACAATTAGTCAATTAAGTGCACATTTTAAAAATTGGTTTCCAGGCTGGGCGAGGCACAGAGCTTTCTTGGATATCAGAGCAACGACCATTTTTAGACAAAGCTTTTTTAAGAAATCATAACTTAATGTTCTTTTTGAAAAATCCTAGTCTAACTAGTCTAGGATGTGACGAGGTAGTTTCGGTTAGTTTTATTTAGCTAAGTAGATCAAATAGGGTACGCTTTACACTACATGACTCCTAAACTAAGTTTTCCTAACATACTATCATCTCGTCCCACCCTAGTACTAGGTTGATCATGTCTCAGTCAAGCCTAAGTCCTTATCTAAACATTCTATGTTAACAAAAAATAGGCAAGTAAATAAAGTGGTAAATCAAACAAACATGCAGTAATAATTTTTCTATTGGCTCCGCCGAATCATAATCTCGATAAGGTCTATCTAGATAATGAATTTGACCCTTGGGAATCTAATATTGATTTGTTCCAACTTGATTAATCAAGTTTGATTTAGAGACCCATGCTTGGACTTGGTTTGTAGTAGTTCGATTAACAATTGATAAATATGATTTGAAACGTGACTTAACCTTATATCATAGTTCGGATCGATTGTATATGGCTCTTTATTTTTTAAGAATTATATTAAAAGTTTTAGAACTCAAAGTAAACCGTTCCAATGAATCCTTATGTTCTGACTTGAGTTTTCAATGTGGAATTTTCTTCCTCAAATTGTTGGACTTGAGTTGAAATTCCACTTTGAACTGATTCAGTCAAAGGACTTGGGTTAATCTCCTCCTTAAGGGTTTTTACTTCCTTTTGGAATGACTTGATCCGGACGTTAGACTTGGCTAACTTACGAGTTAAATATGAAATCATGTTATAAAATTTATCTACTAAAGCAGTACTTACAGCGGTGTTGGAACCTTCTGAACCGGATACGGATTCGTGGCTTAACTTGAACTTGGCTTCGGATTTAGTCTCGGACTCGGTGTCGATCACTTGCTATGATGCTGGTAATGCAAGGATGCCTTCTTGGGCTTGCTTTTCTTCGTCCGAGTCTTCCGACGAAGATTCGTCCCACGTAGCTTGCAGCGCCTTCTTTCTTCTTTGCTTCTTAGCGTCTTTCAGATTTGAACACTCCGACTTAAAATGCCCCTTCTGGTTGCACTTGTAACATGTAAGGTCTAACTTGCTTTTTTTGGGAGTCTGGCTTGGTTTGACTAGTTGCCCTTCGTTTGGATCACCTTCTTGATTTCGCGTTTGGTGAAGCCTCTTTTTTTCTTGTACAATTTCTGAACTAGATTGACTTGTTCAGCGGTGATCTCGTTGTCGTCTTCGGAGTCCGATTCGTCTTCGGACTTGGGCTTGAATCGGGAGTGATACTTTTGTTCCTTCATCTTGATTTTTCCTGCTAGCAAAGCAATTTCTTTCTCGATTTGGAGTGTATTAGTTTGCTCATGCAATTCAAATTCGAAAAATAACTCATCTAGTCTAAGAATTGAAAGATCCTTGGAAACCTTGTAAACATCTACCATAAATGCCACAAGGTATTCCTAGGAAAAACATTGAGAGTGTATGTTATTACATCGCGATTCTCCGCCTTTTGTCTGATTGAGTGAAAGTCATTGAGTAGATCTTGAATTCGGGCATGCAACTGATTTGTTGATTCTCCTTTTTGCATTTTAATATTATACAGTTTATTGAAAATTAAATCTCTTTTACTTTGGCATCGGAAGTTCTCTCATGTAATTTGATTAACTTCTCTTAAAGGTCTTTGGCACTTTTGAAGTGTCTGATCCGGTTCAGCTCTTTTCTAGCTAGGTTGCATTGTAGGGTCACCTTAGCATTCACCCCGATTTTCTTCATCATGTGTGGAACCCGTTCTCGCATCCTATCGGTATTCCGTTTCTGTCGAGCAGTAGTGCAAACCCAGTTTGAATGATGATTCACATTTCCACTTGGGTATTTAGGTGGAACTTCATCTAGCCTTTAGTCGAAGTCCTCGTCGGAAAAAAGAGGCAGGCGATACTGAAGCCTTCTTAATGGACCATGAAAACAAATCTTGCAAAGAAAAAAAACAAATGGAGAAACTTGTACCAAGACTTTGTCTTGGATTAGTAGTGCGGGAGAAGAGTAATGCGAGAACGAAATTAACTCGAGTGTTGTTGCACTAACTTCGAAAAACAAAAAACCATGAGCGAGAAAAAGGATTAGAAGTGGTGATTGCACCGATTCTGATTGACACACTGGAAAAATGAAAACAACGAAAAATTCTTGAGAAGGTGGTTGCACCAGTTCAAAGTGTTCCCGCTTTGATATCAATTGTAGGTTCGAAACCAACACTAGAGGGGGTGGTGAATAGCGCGTATTGCTTTTTCACTTTTTTCGAAAAACACGAGAGATAATGCAACGGAATTAAAAGAAAACGGAAACAATATTAAGACACTTTGTTTTTACTTGGTTTGTAGCCCTATGGTCCGCACTCGCTGAGTGTTTTCGTTTGACAATTCACTAATAGATTCGTCAAGTACAAGAAACTCCGATTACAAATGATGAAATGCAACTAATAATAAATGAACAATTTTACCGATAACTTGGAAAGAATGTAGACTTGACGTTGTTGTTGGAGTAGCGTTTCAGTGTCGTAGTGAAGGTTTGGAGCAACACGAGCGTTGTTTGAGCATAGAAGAATGGTGTATGAGCTACTGGTTGTCGAAGCCTTCTTTTATAGGGCATTCTGGGTGCTTAGATCCCTTTCGGGCACCTTTTGTCGATCTGATCCGATCTGACTTCATTGGTGAGTATCCACCTTCTAGGCACCTTGATTCCTTCTAGACACCTGGGCCGTTGATGCGGTTGCACCTTGACGAACCTCTATCCAAGTCATCTCTATCCATTCTCCAGCACTTGGATCCCTTCCAGGCACTTGGAATATGACGTGTGCCGACCAACCAGGGTATGCCAACTTAGCTGCTTGTGTGGCTGGATTCTGGTCATTCCGGGCACCTGGATCCTTTTCGGGCGACCTAGACACATTCCGAGCGTTTGGAATGCCTTAATTTCAGTTTTGATTTCCTGCATTGCAGAGTTAGCACAACCTACATAATATGAAATATAAGTACAAAAATGTCTTAGAAAGTCTTGGACTGTCCGGTCCTGACTTTCAAATTTCGTTGAAATCCTAGGTCAGACCAATGTCTACATTTTCTTTAACGGGAAATGCGTCTTCACATACTCCTTTCAAGAGAGTTTAACTAGTTGCCAAACATCTAGTTCTCCTGACCTGTTTGGATTTTTGTTTTGATCTTGACCTTCGGGACTTCCCGCTTAACGTCCGATCCTCGATCCGTCTAGACTTTTGCCTGATGTCTATGACTTCTAGGGCTTCCCGTCTAGTATCCTCGACCATTTCTGTCTGACGTCCTCGATCTACCAAGACTTTTGCCCAGTTCACTCAATCAGGACTTCTTTGCTCAATCCACTTGACCATGACTCGTTGCCCAATCCACTTGACAAGGAATTCTTTGCCTAGCCTCAACTAGGACTTTTCTACACACTTAGTTAAGCTTGTTAGATCACAATAACTCTTAATTTTGAACCTTTGTCAATATTGAAACATAAGTTGGATTATCTAGTGCTTTCAACACCAACATTATGCACCTTGAAATATTTGTGAATAGTTCTCAGACCTCCAAAATGTCGATATCTCAAAGGCTAAGTTTAACAACTTTTTTCAATGAGCATGTAGCCTTAATGGTAGATGATTGCAACTTTGTCCTGATTTTATTTCTTCTTGAATATTTTCTGTAGGGTAATGATGATGTAGCACTTGTACAAGCTAGATGGTCCTTTGTAAACAAGGATGAAAACCTTCTCACAAGGCTGCAGAACATAAATTTGTCTTTCCATTTTGAGGTTGAACAACAAGTCAATGGAATATTTATCAATTTCTTTGGCTTCAATGGAACAGCTGGAGTATGGAGAATAAAAGCTCTTGAAGAGTCTGGTGGCTGGTTAGAGAGAACCACTGTTGAGGACATGGACATTGCCGTCCGTGCTCACCTTTGTGGTTGGAAATTTGTTTTTCTCAATGATGTCAAGGTTCCTTAAAGTTCAAATTTTTTTTCATATTTATTTTAATTTGTTTTTGTGTGAATTTTTATTGACAATGTATTTCATTCAAATTGATTGTGCAGTGTCTTTGTGAACTGCCAGAATCCTACGAGGCTTATAAGAAACAGCAACACCGGTGGCATTCAGGCCCAATGCAGCTGTTTCGTTTGTGTTTCTTTGACATCCTTCATGCGAAGGTGAGGTCTAGTCCAGTATCTGTAAACAAGGACTTGAAATGACCAATTTTATTTAAAATTTTGAACTGATGTTGCTTCTCTATATGACAGGTAAGTCTCTTTAAGAAGGCTAACTTAATTTTTCTTTTCTTCCTTTTGAGGAAGCTGATCTTGCCATTCTACTCGTTTACTCTGTTCTGTATCATACTCCCTTTGTCGATGTTCCTGCCAGAAGCTCATTTGCCAGCGTGGGTTGTCTGTTATGTACCTGGTATAATGTCTGTTATGAGCATACTTCCAGCACCAAAGTCATTCCCATTTATAGTACCATACCTTCTTTTCGAGAATACAATGTCTGTGACCAAATTCCATGCTATGATATCTGGACTTTTCAAATTTGGAAGTTCATACGAATGGATAGTTACTAAGAAGTTAGGAAGGTCATCAGAAGCAGATTTGGTCGCATACATCCAAAAAGATCCCGAGCCTATTGTAGAAAGTAGCATCCACAGGTCATCCTCGGAGTCTGGTCTTACTGAGTTAAATAAACTGGACGTCACTAAGAAGGCAGGGAAAGCCAAGATGAATCGCCTATACCGGAAGGAGCTTGCTCTTGCTATTATTTTGTTAATTGCTTCTGTACGAAGTTTATTGTCTGCACAGGGGATTCATTTCTATTTCTTGTTGTTTCAAGGAATCACTTTCCTTGCTGTTGGATTAGATCTCATTGGAGAGCAGGTAAGCTAAGCCTTGTTGCCTCGCTCGGTCTATGCCAAAAGGAATTCCAAGCAGCAATCTCGTGTCATTCACAACTCCTGGCTTGACAAAGCATGATCGAAGTCACTGATGGAAAATCTTATCTTGACTATCAAGGAGTCCACGACGGGATCAATTGCTTTAAGCTATTCATTCTTTCAAATCTTCATTTTGTATATTTCACTTCAGAAAAAGCCCTGCTGATGCTACCGAGTGGATCAATAGTCGTCCTCTGCTCCACTAGGAAGGTTGTAGAAGGGCCAACATATTCATTAGGTTTTCTTTCGTCCCATCCCCTTTTGTTTGTTATTTACTATTCAGATGGAGATACGTAGTCGATTTTTTGTTGGAAGTGGCTTATATTTATTCATATGACTCAACAATCAGACTTAGCAAGATAGAATCATTTGTGACGTCTAGCTGTATTCGTTCGCAATAAACTTGTAAGAATTAAGAGACCGAAGTGGCTTCCATTTTTCCAAATCATTGTACCGTTCCTCTACTTTTTTCAAGAAACTTGTAAGAATTAAGAGACTGCAATGCATTTGTCCTATCTTTGTTGAATGGGAGTGGAAAAAGGCCCTATCTTGATCCTCTGCTGGTTGTCAACATTTATTGGAGCAAAAGATCGATTGTTCCTCTACTTAGGTAGCAGAAACTTGCAAGACTGCAATGCATTTGTCCTATCTCTGTTGAATGGGAGTGGTAAAAGGCCCTATCTTGATCATCGACGGCTGGCTAAAATGTCATTGTAGACACTGGCCATTGTTGGCGGGAGGTGGCTGAGGATTGTCGAACATCTTAGAACATTGTTGTCGGTCGCTTATCGCTTGCCTATTGTTACAAGCTTCTCAATTTGGAACCAAGATGAGATTAGAAAAGATGATAATGGATGGATTTTCTCATCCTCTCGTTCTCCCTTTTCATTCTTTGTAGCATAATTCTGTCTCTTTTCTCACTTCCTCTCCCTTTTCTCTCTATTCTTTCTTTCATTTTCTATCCCCCCAAATAAGTATCTTCGAATTGGATGCCTTTTATTTCGTCTTCCCCATTGCAAAAATGGTCAACTGACAAGAAACTCTTTCAAAAATCTCAAAATATATATATCTAAAGAAAGAGAAACTATACCATGGACTTCTCCTCGATGAAGTGCTTGTGCAAGACGCATGACCTACATCTTTCCCCGCTCGATACGGTAAAACCCCATCAAAAACAACCATGACACTTGCATAAAGTTCTTCTACTTGGACTTGAAGCTATGCCTCGAATTTTTTAAATGCCTATCAATTTGATTTGGTGCAAGGTGGAAATTAGATTAATTAATTCTTAAGTTAATATAATTTATAAGAAATATTCAAGTTGGAAAATATAGGAGAAAAGAATAGTATTCAAGGTGCATTCTCCCTTGTTTATCTTGATCGAGGGAACGAGATAGGCTGACATCATTCTCACTAGGATAGACACTAGTGCAGTGACGAACATAATCCCCTTCAATCTAGACTCATTTGAGGCAATCTTAGATAGACCAATTTCAAGATTTTCAATTTGATCTATCATTGAAACTTCTTCAGAATCCTCTTTAGATTCTTCAGGATCCTCCTCTGGATCGTTCTCAAATTCTTCAGGATCTTCCTCTAGGAACTCATGGTGAAGTAGCTCCACACACAACTGTGCATATAAGGTTCTTCCTTCGGAGAGCCTCCATATCTAGCGTGCTACCATCTTAGGATTCTCCGGTAGTGAAGGAATCAACACCCAGATCCTGTAATTATCCAGGATTGGAAACTCTTCTTATTTAAGTTTCCAGGATTGATAATCATCCGTGTCAACTTTAAATTTAAATTAAATAAGTTAGTACAAAACCAGCTTTATTTAATTTATATAGGCATGGAACCAACATTATTAATCAAGAAAAACAAATCTTCTTGATTTTCAAGAGTCTAAATCGACTGATCCATTTGATCGGTTGATTGGGAATCCAGATCCTTAGCTCTGTCTAATGTCCTCATTAGAACTAATCTAACTGGACTAGGATTTCTTATCTATGTTCTATTAATCTAAGCTCATTTAAGTCAATCTCAGACTTATTGATCAAACTCAGGTCCATTTGATCAATCCAATGTTTATTGGATTAAGTTTGACCCGTTAGAACAAATCTAATCATTTTGATTAAACCAACTTATGTAATCAAAATTATCCCAATTAATTTAATAATAAACCAAACTAGTTAAACTAATGAATGATTTGAACTAGATCTAGGTATCATTAAATCAAATTGGTCTGCTTAAATCATCTAATTATTTAAATTAGACCTGTGTTTGATTGGACAAGTTGGTCTCATTCAATTTTCAATTAATTGAACCCTAAATTAATTAAATATGTATTTATTAATTAATAATACATTTCATTATGTATTTAATTAATTAATAAATATATTTAATTTAATTTTACATATGCATGGTTTCACGAGTTTCTTTTTTTTTTTTTGTTGCACTGTGCTTCATCAAAACGAAACACTGTTTATCGTGTTTTTGAATCGATTAAAATTTCATTCAATCAATTCAATTTAATCGAATCAATTGATCTAATCGATTAAGAATTCAATCGATACAGCTTTGTCATTTCAATCGATGAAGCTGTCATTTGAATCGATTAAAATTATTTTAATCGATTAGTTAATCGATTAAACTTCTTCTCTGCCGTGACTGCAACTTTCTCTTCTTCTGCCACGACGAACGAGGTTGCCATGACTGTCGATTGTCGGCCTCTCGACGTGGTCGTCGACACTCTCTGACCACGGAAGCCGATAGCTAATAACCTCTCAGGGCTCGACAACTGTGGAAGATAACTGTGGTAGATCACGACCCAGTCGCGATCTCGCCTGCCGAAGGCGACTGAGAGATTTTCATTTCGACAAAGAGACCAGTTTCATGCTTAGGCATCACTCTGATACCATTGTTGACAGTTCTAAGCATGGAAAATAGTAAACATGAAAACTGTAAACACTTACAGCGATCTCTCGCAAATCTACAATCGACGCTGGTAAGATTTGTTAACGGAAGAATGATCACAGAATCAGAAAGCTCTTCATAGTTCACAAACCAAATCCCTCTTGCGAGATTGGATAAACCAATCTTGAATATTCTTCTATCCTCTTACAATCTTGTGCACATGGACAAACCTTGCACAGTGACCTTGTCCGATATGAGTCTAACCCTTTCTCAACCTTGCACATAGCAAGTCCCCTCTTCTCATCTTTTTCTTTTGCTTGGACGCATATTTATATTGAGTAAGATAATTCTTCCTCTTCCTCCATTAATGGAGGAAATAAATGGACTAGAAGATGAAGGGGAAGGGGTGCTCTTTCATCTTCCAACAGATCCCGCATCCAATTTGAGTTTTTCCCCAATAATCAAGCATTTTTTTGCATCATTTTTCCATGAAGGGAAGAATGAACATATGACGAAGGAGATCAAAAGTCATGCATGGATTTCTGGCCTCTCTTAATTATCCTCTTCTTGATTGGAGAGGGAAGTTTCTTCCATGTAGCTGCTGCATTCTTTGCCTTTCGCCATCCCTTCTTGCATGACGCTTTCACCTTCTTCATGAGATGCTTTAGCTCCTTGGCATTGTCCTTTATCTCATTCATCTCCCCCATTTCACTTAAAAAGGTCAATGAAATATGAAGAATGAAAGAGGAGAAGAGATTGACTTTCCTCACTTTGATTCTCCTTTTGTTCCTCTTTATTCTCATTGGATTAGTTGATTTCGGTGTGTCTTGTTATGAATGAAGGGCTTGAGATGGGGGTGCCAGTGGAGTATTTTTCTAGAATACAAGAAAAAGGTTAAGTAGAGAAGAACTTGACAAAATATGACTAGTGCAATGCTAACCAAGAAAAAATAATTTCATTTTCTATTGTTTTTTATAATTCATATGTTTAAGTTTTTTTTATATGATCCCTTCCTTTTTTTTTATAATGATCTTTATTTTTAGTCTTTAACCTTCTCAAATAATACTAAAATATTATAATGTAATCTAAATATTAACTCTTTGTTTATTGTTATTTCTAGGTTAATTTGTGACTTCTCCAAATAAATTTATTTTTTCTCGATTTGTTCCATCACCCTACCCAATGAATTATTCAAATTTTTTTCAATAAAATAGTTAGACTTTGATATATTTTAATCATTTTTGTTATCCAACTCACTCGTCCATGAACACCTAGTATTATTTAATTTTTTTTTTAGGATTTAGGTTTAGGTTATATGCTAAAGGAAGTACAAAATTAAAAAAAAAAAACAAATTAACATTAAGTGCATATGAATTGCCCATGGATGGATGAGAAGTAACAAATCTCATATTTTTCTGACTACAAGTGTCTTTTATGGATGTAAAATGTGATAACACTCACACCAACGATAAGATGAAAGGAGATAAATAAGATAGTGAATGACTTCTTATGTGGAAGGATTACTTGTCAAAACTGTAACTTGAACCCTTGCCTATCGATAAGTCTATCATTTGAATACCAACTCGATAAGTCTATCATTTGAATATCAACTCAATTACACTTTGAGGACGTACAAGTGTCTTTTATAAATAGTAAATGAGTTGCTAATCATAATTTAGTGCTTATATTTGCACAAACAAGAAATAAATATTTTCCAATTGCATTCTTGTAACGGACTATTCTTAAATTTTTCTTGTTTTTTTTTTAAAAAATGAAGCCAAGAAAGGAGAAAAATATGGATTTAAAGTAATTTCAAGATGGTATTTCAATCACATGTATCACCTTTTTTTGCCATCCTTTTATTTGTTAATAGTTCCATTTCATTTTTTTTATTTAGGAACTATATAATAATAGTATTTTAATAAAGTACACTTTATTTAAATGAGGTTAATTTGTATCAATCAAGCATATTCAAACATAAAAAGAAGAGTTTATGCCCCTAAATAAAATATGAATATGGTTAAAGAAAAGGAAATGTTATTCTATGAAATTAAGAATATGTCATGTTAGCATTTTTTGGTAATGCCCCTTGATCCGGTGGTAAGGCCGGGGGGTCCTCATGAGGAAAAGGTCAACGATACGTGAAGGTCAACAGTCAAAGGGGGGGTCCACCCCATGGGCTCGACGAGCGGGCGGGACATGCCGATCACTAGGCAATGACCTTCATCCGAGAGAACAACCATCTGGCCGTGAGTCCAGATTTCCAATGAAGAAGATCATATGGCCGAGCGGATAGTCCGCTCGGCCGCGGTGCAAAGCAAGAGTAAAGGCCGAGCAGTCTGCCCGCTCGGCCAGGGTGTCAGGCTACGAGAGCCGAGCAGGCAACGACCCTGAACCTTCCCGGACGGACGACCACCTATGCCAGATCAAAGGCGAATGTTCTGGCTGAGCGGCTTGATGGTTGATCCGGAAAGAGGAAGTCAAAAAGTGTGGAACAGCGGGGACGTCATCTTAGTAACCCCTGTTGCTGACAACAGGCATGTTCGAGGACCAGGCCATACTCAGTATCGTACGACAAAGGGTTCTGCTGTCCCATCAGGGAGACGCTCAAACTGTAGCAGTATGGCGTCAGACATGCTCTTCTGACAAGCCCATGCTGTGGTACGGTATATGACACGTGTACACCTCGGTTTGTGTGCACCAAGCTCCCGTAGCTTTATATAAGAGCCCTTAGACTTCACCGGAGGTATGAAATCTATGATCCCGGGAGCCACTTTCTTATTTTTCGTCTGCCTGACTTGAGCGTCGGAGGGTCGTCGCCGGTAACCCTTTCCCGGCTCGACTTCTTTGCAGGTTCGCCAGAGCTCCATACGGGCAGTCAGATAGCCATGTCATCGGTTGGGAGAGCGCTACGTGCCCAGCGTCCGTTGATTCAGCATTCGGACAGGATCAATTTGGCGCAGTCTGTGGGAACGCTCCTGCATCCGATCGGAAGCAATGGACGAAGCTGGACGACAGCACTCGGTGATGTTCTCCACAGAGGAGCTCGATGCTCTGATTGAGACACGAGCAGCTAAGCTCGTAGAACAGAGGCAGAAGTCGCAAGCCGAGCGGATTGAGCAGCAAGCAACATCAGCATCAGGAGGCCGAGCGGAAGCACCGCAGGCCACAGTTCCATTTCATCGGGCCCTATTCCGCACTCCTCCTGAAGCCGCAGCAGTTAATCGTGATCGGGGATCTTCATCAGATGAAGTACCAAGACGAGATAGCAGAAAAGGCAAGGTCCCCCGAGCGGACGTCTCTCCCGAGTGGATCAACCGTCAATTCTCAGAGGTCATCCTGCGGGATCCTCTACCAAAGCACTATGTACCCCCGGCGATCGGTGAATACAACGGAACCACTGACCGGGACGATCATTTGAGTAAGTTCGACAACACCGCTACTCTTCATCAATACACAGATGGAGTGAAGTGTTGGGTTTTCCTTACCACCCTCTCGGGATCGGCTCAACGGTGGTTTCGGAGGCTTCCGGACGGATCCATCACAAGTTTCAAAGACTTCCGAACGGCCTTCCTCCACCATTTTGCAAGCAGTCGGCGCTACCAGAAGACCAGCGTCAGCTTATTCGCTATCAAGCAAGAGCCCAGAGAGTCGCTCAGAGCTTATATCCAGCGATTCAACCAGGTGGCCATGGACATTCCAACAGCCACCTCCGAGACAATGATGAACGCATTTACGCAAGGCCTCGTGGACAGGGACTTTTTCCGCTCACTCATTTGGAAGCCGCCCCGGGACTACGACCATATGCTACACCGGGCCAACGAATACATCAATGTGGAGGAGGCCCAAGCGGCCTGAAGGAAGGAAACTCCAACCGAGCGGGCGCCCATTGCCGAGCGGAAGCAGCACATTGCTCATCAACCGCCCAGAGGACCGCGAGTTGAAGCAACTCGCCCCCTGCAACATGTAAGATCCCACGCCATTCATGAAGTGTCTCCCGAGCGGCCCAAGCCTAAAAAGAAATGGACGCCTATGTTCTGCTCATTCCACCGGACGGACACGCACAATACAAGAGATTGTCGAAGACTTCCCCTGATCGCTCACCCCGTTCCCCGGAGTGGCGGTCGTCGATCGCCATCATCAGACAGGCGACAGAGACCTCGGGAAGCCGATCGGATGATGTCCGACAGGCGACAAAGACAGACTCCTGAGCGGCACCATACTCCGAGGCGTGAGGACAATCCCCGGAGGTCTAGGGAGCAGCCTAGGCCGTCGGCTCGGGAAGAAGAAAATAGAAACAACACCTCCCGAGGCGAAATCAACATTATTGCTGGCGGGCCGACCGGAGGCGACTCCAACAGGGCAAGGAAGGCGAGCGTCAGACAGCTATAGATCCATGCGGTCGGCTGCAACCAGGAAAGGGCGAGCGGACCCGAAAGCAGCTTCGGGCCCCGGGATTTTGAGGGAGTTGAAGTGCCGCATGACGATGCTCTCCTCATCAAAGCGGTAATAGCCAACTACACTATTCACCGTATTTTTATTGATACAGGAAGCTCGGTCAATATCATATTTAAAAAGGTCTTCGACCAACTACAAAATGATCGAGCCGAGCTGCTGCCCATGACAACCCCCCTCTACGGGTTTATGGGCAATGAAGTTCTGCCGGTCGGACAGATCCGGCTGGCTATTTCGCTGGGAGAAGAGCCGCTCAGGAGAACGCGGACAGCAAACTTCGTCGTCGTCGACTCTCCCTCAGCATACAACGTCATTTTGGGGCGACCGGCGCTCAGCGAGTTCCGAGCGGCCGTCTCCACCTTCCACCAGAAAATCAAGTTCCTGGTGGAAGATAAAGTGGGAGAAGTACGGGGAGACCAGCTAGCAGCTCGGCGATGCTACGTCGAGATGGTCCGAGCTAAAGCAAATTCCGCTCGGAAAGCGCCCCGGATCGAGGTAAACGCCATAACCGATAAACCACCCTCTTTGGTGTATGAAGAAAAAGAGGAAGTGCAGATTCATCCGACCCGACCGGAGGCCACCACGTTCGTTGCGGCCGATCTGGAGGCGAGCCAGAAAGAGGAAGTGATCAAATGCCTCCAGAGAAACTGTGATGTCTTCGTCTGGTCGACGCACGAGCTGCCCGAAATTTCGTCGAGTATAGCGCAGCACGAGCTCCACGTCCGACCGGACACTCGGCCGGTGAAGCAGAGAAAAAGGGATTTCAGCGCTGAACAGAATGTCATCATCCGAGCGGAGGTTGAGAAGCTCCTGGAGGCCGGCCATATACGCGAGGTCTAGTTCCCGAGTTGGCTGGCGAACGTAGTATTAGTCTCCAAGCCGGGCAACAAGTGGAGGGTGTGCATAGATTTTCGGGATCTCAACAAAGCTTGCCCGAAGGATTTTTATCCTCTGCCTCGGATCGATCAACTGGTGGACTCCACAGCTGGCTGCGAGTTGATATGTATGCTCGACGCTTATCAAAGCTATCATCAAGTGCTGCTCGCCCGAGAAGATCAGGAGAAAGTTAGCTTCGTTACAGCCAACGGTACTTACTGCTACAATGTGATGTCGTTCGGACTGAAGAACGCTGGAGCAACTTACCAGCGCTTGATGAACAAAGTGTTCAAGGAGCAGATCGGACGCAATTTGGAAGTATACGTGGACGATATTCTCATCAAATCCGTCCGATCGGCAGATCTCTTTAAAGACATGGAGGAGACTTTCCGAACGCTGAGGAGGTATGGAGTTAAGCTCAACCCTCAGAAGTGTCTGTTCGGAGCAAAAGGCAGGCGTTTCTTGGGCTACATAGTGACCGAGCGGGGCATCGAGGCAAATCCCAACAAGGTGAAAGCATTACAAGATATGCCGCCTCCAAGAAATCTGAGGGAAGTACAGCGCTTGACCGGTCGGATAACAGCATTGTCCAGATTCATCTCAAAGACGACCGATCGGAGTCTCCTGTTTTTTAAAATCTTGCACAAGGCTACCAAGTTCCATTGGGATGAAGGATGCGATCGGGCGTTTGAAGAACTGAAAGCATATCTTAATTCTCTGCCTGTGTTAGCCAAGCCAACTGTGGGTGAGCCGCTCTGTATTTACTTATCTTCGACCTAGCAAGCAGTGGGCTCGGCATTAGTGAGGGTGAGCGGAGAAGAACCTGTGTATTTCTTAAGTCATATTTTAAAGGACGCAGAATCTCGCTACACCGGGCTCGAAAAGCTGGCTTTTGATTTGGTCCTCGCCGCTCGGCGCCTCCGTCCCTATTTCTTGGCTCATGCTATCATCGTTCGGACGAACATCCCTTTGGGAAGAGTGCTGCTGAACCCAGAAGCGTCCGGTCGGCTCATCAAATGGATAACGGAGTTGAGCAAATTTGACATTCAGTATCAACCCTGCTCGGCGATAAAGGCGCAATCCTTGGCAGATTTTATCACTGAAGTGCAAAGGCCAGAACCCGAGGCTATGTGGAAAATATTTGTGGACGGATGGTCCACTCGGCTCGGAAGCGGGATTGGCGTACTATTACTCTCTCCTCAAGAAGAAAAGATGCACTTAGCCGTCCAGCTGGATTATAGAGCTACAAATAACGAAACAGAGTATGAGGCCCTTATAGCCGGCTTACAGGCCGCCCGGCATGTGGGGGCCGGACGGGTGACGCTGCATTCAGACTCTCAGTTGGCCGCTCAGCAGCTCTCTGGTACTTTTGAGATTAACAACGCTCGGCTCAAACTCTACGCTGAAGCCTTCGAAAAGCTTAAAGCCAATTTCAGAGAAGTCATTATCCAGAAGATACCCCGAGCGGAAAATCAGGCGGCAGATGAGTTATCCAAACTCGCAAGTTCAGTAACGCCAGTCGTCATCCAGCAGCCAATTGAACAAGTATCTTTGGTGGCGCACGCCGACCGGATGGAAGGCCTCGCGTTTCCGAGCGATTGGAGGACACCCATCATGGAGTTTCTCCGCTCGGGTGTTACACCGTCCGATCGGGATGAAGCCCAGCTGTTAAGAAGGAGAGCCGGTCGGTTCACGCTTATTGGAGACCAACTCTACAAGAAGGCTTTCTCTCGCCCTCTTTTGAAATGCGTGAGCTCGGAAGACGCGGCGTACATCCTCCAAGAAGTGCATCAAGGATCGTGCGGAGGGCATCCGGGCGGACGGTCGTTGGCTAAGAAGATCCTGCTGGCCGGATATTTCTGGCCAACCCTGCAAGCGGATGCCGCTCGAACCTTCGCGACGTGCCTTTCTTGCCAGAAGTATCACAACTTCTCACACCGATTGGCGGAGGAAATGAAAGCAGCTACCGTCTCATGTCCGTTCGACCAGTGGGGGATGGATATTGTGGGTCCATTTCCTATGGCGACCGGTCAGCGGAAGTTTCTACTGGTGGCTGTCGACTATTTTTCCAAATGGGTGGAGGCCGAGCCACTGGCCAGGATCACCGAGATGATGGTCAAAAAGTTTATATGACAACACATCATCTGTCGGTTCGGCATCCCCCGTCGACTTGTTTCCGATAACGGGCGGCAGTTCGCGGGAAAGTTGCTAGAAGATTGGTGCAAAAGCTACGGCATCGAGCAACACTTCACGTCTGTGGCGTATCCCCAGAGCAATGGTCAAGCCGAAGTAGCCAACCGGGAAATTCTTCGCATTCTGCGCGCTCGGCTCGACCATTTGGGAGGAAGCTGGGTGGATGAAGTGTCAGGCGTCTTATGGGCCATCCGAACGACCCCAAAGGAAGGAACGGGCGTCACGCCTTTCCATTTGGTGTATGGCGGCGAAGCGGTTATTCCTGTCGAAGTCGGCATCGAGTCCGTCCGAATCCAGAATTATGATGATGATAACGCCAAGCGGAGGAACATGGAGCTGGATTTGGTCGATGAAGAGCGAGCCAAGGCGTCCGTCCGGCTGATGACGTACCGGCAACGGATGAAGCAAAACTACAACCGGCGCGTAATCCCCAGAGCATTCCAAGTTGGCGATCTTGTCTGGAAGAAAGTAAAGCCAGTCGGCGACGTTGGCAAGCTAGAAGCTCCTTGGGCGGGCCCCTTCAAAGTCATCGAGAAGCTCCGCTCGGGTGCTTATTATTTGGAGGATGAAGACGGACGGCGGCTGGACAGACCATGGAGCGCGAATCATCTCCAGCCGTTAAATGTAATTTTATATATGTTGTGGGTCGTCCAGGTCCTTGTAATGCAGGAAGCAAAATGATAAAGGATGGCAAATAGCTTCGCCGAACGGCAGGGTCAAAATTAGCCTTAAAGGCCGTCGAGCTCCGACGTTAAAAATCGAGAGACGAGCCAGCGTCTATAAACCCTCCGAGAGGAAGGCCGTCGAGCTCCGACGTTAAATATCGAGAGACGAACCGGCGTCTATAAACCCTCCGAGAGGAAGGTCATCGAGCTCTGATGTTAAATATCGAGAGACGAGCCGGCGTCTATAAACCCCCCGGCCGGAAGGCCGTCGAGCTCCGACGTTAAAAATCGAGAGACGAGCCGGCGTCTATAAACCCTCCGAGCGGAAGACCATCGAGCTTCGACGTTAAAAATCGAGAGACGAACCGGCGTCTATAAACCCCCCGGCCGGAAGACCGTCGAGCTCCGACGTTAAAAATCGAGAGTCGAGCCGGCGTCTATAAACCCTCCGAGCGGAAGGCCGTCGAGCTCCGACGTTAAAAATCGAGAGACGAGCCGGCGTCTATAAATCTTCCGAGTGGAAGACCGTCGAGCTCCGACGTTAAAAATCGAGAGGCGGGCGGCTATAAATATTCGAGCGGAAGACCGTCGAACTCCAACGTTAAAAATCGAGAGAGGAGCCGGCGTCTATAAATCTGCTGAGACCGTCGAGCTCCGACGTTAAAATCGAGACGGCGTCTATAAATCTTCGAGCGGAAGACCGACGAGCTCCGGCGTTAAAATCCGAGAGACGAGCCGGCGTCTATAAATATTCCGAGCGGAAGACCGTCGAACTCCAACGTTAAAAATCGAGAGAGCCGGCGTCTATAAATCTTCCGGCGGAAGACCGTCGAGCTCCGACGTTAAAATCGAGACGAGCTGGCATCTATAAATCTTCCGAAGGAAGACCGTCGAGCTCGGCGTTAAAAATCGAGAGACGCGGCGTCTATAAATCATCCGAGTGGAAGGCCGTCGAGCTCCGGCGTTAAAAATCGAGAGCGAGCGGCGTCTATAAATCTTCCAGCGGAAGATCGTCGAGCTCGACGTTAAAAATCGAGACAGTCGACGTCTATAAATCTCTCGGCGGAAGACCGTCGAGCTCCGGCGTTAAAATCGAGACAAGCCGGCGTCTATAAATCTTCCGAGCGGAAGACCGTCGACCTCCGGCGTTAAAAATCGAGACGAGCGGCGTCTATAAATCTTCCGAGCGGAAGACCGTCGAGCTCCGACGTTAAAAATCGAGAGACGAGCCGGCGTCTATAAATCTTCCGAGCGGAAGACCGTCGAGCTCCGACGTTAAAAATCGAGAGACGAGCCGGCGTCTATAAATCTTCCGAGCGGAAGGCCGTCGAGCTCCGACGTTAAAAATCGAGAGACGAGCCGGCGTCTATAAATCTTCCGAGCGGAAGGCCGTCGAGCTCCGACGTTAAAAATCGAGAGACGAGCCGGCGTCTATAAATCTTCCGAGCGGAAGACCGTCGAGCTCCGACGTTAAAAATCGAGAGACGAGCCGGCGTCTATAAATCTCCCGAGCGGAAGACCGTCGAGCTCCGACGTTAAAAATCGAGAGACGAGCCGGCGTCTATAAATCTTCCGAGCGGAAGACCGTCTCATGTCCGACGTTAAAAATCGAGCGATGAACCGCCGTTTATAAAGCCTCCGGACGGATAGCTGTTCGCATGGTACGACCCGGTTGTAAGCGCCGACCCATAACCGGTCCTACTATTAATGCAAGAATAAGGCCATCGTACGGCCGAACGGCTCCTTTATAAAGAATACTTAGAGTGAAAAAATTATTATGATCGAAACAAAGGCTAAGGATGAATATTGGTCTAGCAAGCAAATAACAAGCAAAAACAGAGTTCATTTACGCCGAACGGCGTCCAGACAAAAGTAGTAATAACAAGAGTGTTCGCACCGAACAACGGGCATACAAAAAGCGGTTCAAATACTTCTCACTCATCGAAATTAAAAAGGGTGTCAGGGATAGAGCCCATCATGATAGCCAGATCTTCGGGGGGGGGGGGGGGGGGCAGCTCGGACGATAGGTGGCCCTTAGTCTTCAAATAATCAATCGCCACCTTGATAGCCTCTTCAAAAGTTAGAGACAGCTTGTCGCTGAACTTTTCACCGAACTCGTCCGAGCGGACGAAAGCTTTCCGCACTTCAGCCGACCGGCCAGCCTCCTCATCTTGATATTCTTTGAGCGTGGCTCGGGAAGCGTCAAGGGCAGCCTGGAGATCTTTCAAATCCGCTTCAAATTTAGCCTGATCGGCCGAGCGGCCCCCCCGTTCGGTGGACAAGAGGGTGCCCAACTCTTTGACGCGTTGATCTAGTCCCCGATTCTCCACTTTCATAATATCCAGGTCTGAGATGGCCTGAAACTTCCGATTAGTCGCAAGCTTTATTTAAAGTTTCAAGTTTCACCTGGTCAGACAGCTCATAGCTTATCCGGCTGCCTTTAAAACCCTTTTCGCTTTTACTTTTCTCCATCGTCTACGGCGTTACGGCGGTCAGTTAATTAATCCTCTCTTTTTTTTGTTGTTCCCCTTCTTTCTTCTCCCGATTCCGGTGTCGGTGAACACCCGGGGAGAAAGAACATACCCCGGTGGCCTGCTGCAGATTGTTGTCCCCCAACTGACTGGGAGTCATGAGCGCGACACGAATTCGGGCATCCTCTCAAACTTTGGCAAGAGGGCCTGTTAGGGTAATTTGCTGCTCGGGGCTCGTAGGCCGATCGGCCTCCAAAAGTTGTTCCTCGGACGGAAAGCGCAGAATGGTCTTGATCACCCGAGGGCCGCTCGGATCATCTTGGGTCTCAGCTGCCTGATCAGAAGGTCCCCCAATAGTAGAAAGGTCGCCTAAGCGCCTGAGGCGACGACGAGTGCGGGGGCGAGAATCAGTCGGCTCCCCTTCGGGGAGCGCCTCAGGCAAGCCAAGCTGGGAGGGTGTTCGATCGAAGAGAGCTCCTCGATGGTCGCCGGAGCTCCTTCTTCTCGATCGGGAGGAATACCACCCCGTTCAGAAAGCTGCTCACTAGAGGGGACCAATGGTGGCGTGGGGTCCGCCCGGCGTCTCTTCCGGGTCCTTAGTGGGGCGTCATCAATATGAAGAATCTCCTCCCCGACGGGGGCGGATGAAGTAGCGTCACCTGCGGCTTCATGTACGGGTGCTCGAGCGGCTGATATCTCGGGGGCGGACTGTGTCCCTTCAACCCCCGAGCTGGCTGGGACAAGCCCCCGCGCAGCGACCTCCTTTTCAGTAGCCGCCTCAATCTCTGCGGCTCTCAGCTTCAGACGTTCGGTAGCCTTAGCGCGCCACATGAGCTCAACTGCAGAAAAGAAAAATAAATCAGTTAGAGCAAAGGAGAAAGATAAAGATTAATCCTTACCCATGCTGCAGGGAATGCCAGCCCAAACGGGAGATAGGCCGAACAAGTATATTACTCCCTTAAGGAGTAACTTATCAATGTTGTATCGTTGGCCGACCAGACGGTTAGCTGCATGGAGGTAGGATGGATCGCTCTTGTATTTGCCGAGCTCTGGTTGGGCCGGCACCGTGGTCTGCCACTTGGTTCGGAAAAGCGGCGGCTCGGGGAAACGCACATAGAAAAAGTATTCCTTCCAGTGCTTGTTGGAGCTCGGCATATTACTAAAAAGAACAAAACCAATCCTAGTTTGGAAAATGAAAGTGTCCCACTCAGATTGTTTCGGATAGTAGAAGTAATGGAAGGTTTTGGGGTCCAGAGAGATGTCGTTCAGCTTGAAAAGAATTACCACCCCGCACAGCAGCCTAATGGAGTTTGGAACAAGTTGGCCGAGCGGGAGGCGGAAGTAATTACATACTTCCAAGATGAAGTGATGTATAGGAAACCGCAGGCCGGCCAGAAATTGATCCCAAAAAAAGCAAACAGTGTCGGACGACGGGTTATTGGGCCGGTCGGAAGGAGTGGCTAATATTATTTCAAGGTTAGTGGGGAACTCATAAGTACGAACGAGGCGAAGAGCATCTTCCTCATCAAACCGGCTCACCATGGTCGGGATTGAAGAGGATATCGAAGGCGGAAAAGGGAACAACGAGCAAGCGGGAAAGGATGGTGACAAGATGAAAAGGACAGCTAACGAAAAATGCAACGGAAAGACGAAGTGAAAGATGAGGGAGGCTTACGAACAAGAGAACGATCGAAGGGGCTGCGAAGTCGTCGGAGAGCCGAAAGACGAGGTCGCCGGAGCAAAGAAAGCAGCAAGGCTCCTAAACGCGAGGGAGCAGAAATGCGGTGGAGAGAAGAATCGAAAGCTTTATAGTGTTGGCCCCTAATGGCCTCAGCCGTCAGATTCAGGTCGCAAGAAACGAAGCTGTCATCGAGCCGTTCATTTCAAATGGCGCCTGTCCCATCGGAGGTAACGCCATCGCCGTACGCTGACGACAGCGGGAGCGCCACGTGTCAGCGGGACACAGGTCGCATTTAATGAACGCCCATTACCGCGCGCAGCGTGCGTGCTTGCCGTTAATGGAGAAGATTTGGCACAAATTCCGAGGGAATACCGAAAGCGTCAGCATTGACCATCCGTCCATTGGTAGAGCCGAACGGGCATAATGAAGAGTGTGAGCCGAGCGGATGAGCATGCCCGGGGCCGGCCTAGCTGTCGTTACTCAATCAGACCGGCAGTCCAGTCAGTCGGACTTTGACGCCTCCTTCGACTAGACTTGAGAGGGAGGCAAGTGATCCGGTGGTAAGGCCGGGGGGCCCTCATGAGGGAAAGGTCAACGACAAGTGGAGGTCAACAGTCAAAGGGGGGTCCACCCCATGGGCTCGACGAGCGGGCGGGACATGCCGATCACTAGGCAATGACCTTCATCCGAGAGAACAACCATCTGGCCATGAGTCCAGATTTCCAATGAAGAAGATCATATGGCCGAGCGGATAGTCCGCTCGGCCGCGGTGCAAGGCAAGAGTAAAGGTCGAGCAGTCTGCCCGCTCGGCCAGGGTGTCAGGCTACGAGAGCCGAGCAGGCGACGACCCTGAACCTTCCCGGACGGGCGACCACCTATGCCAGATCAAAGGCGAATGTTTTGGCTGAGCGGCTTGATTGTTGATCCGGAAAGAGGAAGTCAAAAAGTGTGGGACAACGGGGACGTCATCTTAGTAACCCCTGTTGCTGACAACAGGCATGTTCGAGGACCAGACCATACTCAGTATCGTACGACAAAGGGTTCTGCTGCCCCATCAGGGAGACGCTCAAACTGTAGCAGTATGGCGTCAGACATGCTCTTCTGACAAGCCCATGTTGCGGTATGGTATAGGACACGTGTACACCTCGGTTTGTGTGCACCAAGCTCCCGTAGCTTTATATAAGAGCTCTTAGACTTCACCGGAGGTATGAAATCTATGATCCCGGTAGCCACTTTCTTATTTTTCGTCTGCCTGACTTGAGCGTCGGAGGGTCGTCGCCGGGAACCCTTTCCCGGCTCGACTTCTTTGCAGGTTCGCCGGGGCTCCATACGGGTAGTCAGATAGCCACGTCATCGGTTGGGAGAGCGCTACGTGCCCAGCGTCCGTTGATTCAGCATTCGGACAGGATCACCTCTCATTTGGAAGAAAAATTCTTATAAATATATCATAGTTAGGGATCGAACCACATGTACCTATATGACAATCTGAATATCCTACCATGACTCTGGGGACAATGTTTAAACAATTTTATGAAAGATATAATGGGATGAAATCATTAATTGATCTCTCAAATACACTAAAAAAATTAATAACCTTCTAATAATAAATTCATACATTGATTTTGGACAAATAAATTTCAATTGTAATTATTAATTTGCTGATTTCACAGACTTTACACCTAACAAGAAAATTTTGTTTTTAAGTTAATATAGTTTAATTTCTTAACACTCTAGCAAGATAAGCAATATGTTATAAAAATCATCCTAAATGAGCAATAACAACGACTTTAGAAGATTCACTTTTGCATTCGAGGAAGACAAAGTGGAATGGATTATGAGATCACTTCTTCTCCAAAGCCTAGAAGATCTTTTTATGTTCACCGATTATTTAAGGTGAGTCAAGTGTAGGCATCAACCTCGATATTACAACGACATCATTGAGGCTACCATTTTGCTCACTATAATAATAATGTCAAAGAGTATTTAACCAAAGGAAGACACATTTTCATGTACTATTCCCTACTCTAACAATGTGCTTACAACAAGGGTGACCTACATGACATTTGAGACGAGTTGAAAGAGTACTCAGGATCCTTCATCTCTTTGAAATTTCTCTTGGAAATATGTCTAGATGAAAGCCATCACGGTGGCTTGTAAGTAGTGCTCATGTTTATGTACATGATGAATATACTCATCGAACGACAACTCATTTTTAGCAATAATGGTGCCTAGACTTATAGGCGTTAACCGTCGAAAGATTCCTACTTATAACCTCTCATTGAACTTAGTTGAGGCTATTGAGAGACTTGTCGGTAAGAAGTGTTCCCCAAATGCTAATGGAGGATATTTTAACTCATCGAATTTCTTGTCGCATGTTGTGAGGTCCATAAGACTTGGCTATGATTTGGCATCTCATTGTGTTTTAGTCATGCATTCATTCGTTAATATAGCTCGATCACACAAAATATCGACACTAACACAAAAAAAAAAAAAATGTAGCCTGTAACCAACTTCAAGAGGATATTTTCCGATCTTACAATAATCAAGAAATTGGCATTAGCATCCACAAGATCGCCGACATCATTCAAGTGCATTCAAACCGAACTATCGACCATGAAGAACCAAATAAGTGCCGGAGAGTACTAAACTTTAGCATTACCGAGAAGAGATCGATCGATAGACAGAAAGGATTGCGATACCATAGAAATTCCTCAGTTGTATTTATAGGCTGAGGGTGATTTACTGTGTTCACTGATCTAAATTTTTCTTCGCCTTATGCTACCGTGATATAAATTTCTTTTCCAAAAAAGGAAAATCTCACATAAAGAGAAGTGTCGAGAAATCTATTTATACACACCAAAAAGGGAAAACAAAGGGTTATTTTTAGCAAAGAAAATGGTGTATTACTGGATTCCGAGAGCTTGGATTCTCCTGATCAAGGAGAGAGCGGCGGCGTTCTTGGATTCCCAATCCGATCTGCTCTCCTTCTTGTGGCTTGACATTTTTAGCAATCCGTCGTTGCCGTCCAATATGCTCACGATCTGCCGCATGCTCGGCCTCGACGCCGCGCTCGACCGCGTGCAGGCGATGCCCAGCTTCACTAGTCGCACCAGCTCCTCTGGTTCGAACTCGCCGTCGAGCTTCGGGTCGGCGAGCTCCGCCAGCGGCCGCTTCCTCGACTCCAGCAAGCACACCTTTTTGACCAGAAGCACCTCCGGCCACCGCAGGTCCACCGCCATCCGCCCGCTCACCACCTCCAGCACCACCACGCCGAAGCTGTACACGTCCGCCATCGCCGTCGCCTCCCCTGTTTCCATGTACTCCGGCGACATGTACCCGAATATGCCGCGCGCCGAGGCTGAAGGGGCGGGCGCGTGGTGTCCTTCTGCGTTGCGGGAGAGGAACTCGGCCAGCGCGAAGGCGCCTAGCCGGGGGTTGCGGTCGGGGTCGAGGAAGATGGCCGAGGAGGTGATGTTGCGGTGGATCACCTGCTCCTCCCACTCTTCGTGGAGGTAGAGCACGGCGGAGGCGAGGCACTTCACGATGTGGTAGCGGCGGCGCCAGTCCAGGGCTGCGGCGCGGTGGAAGAGGTGGTGGCTGAGCAGGCTGCTGCCGCCGGTGAAGAAGTCGTAGACGACCAGCATCTCGCCCTGCTCCGTGCACCACCCGCGCAGCTGGACGAGGTGGCGGTGGCGGAGGTGAGCGAGGTTGCGGAGCTCGCCAGCGAACCGCGCGCGCAGGGCCGGGCACGTGCGCATCCCCAGCCGCTTCACTAGCACGTGGAAGCGGTTGTCGAGGTAGCCACGGTAGCCGGTGCCGAAGTCCATCTCTGCTACCATCTGCGACACTGAGAAATTGTTAGTTATCGCCACGATCTCCTTGTAGGGGATCTCGCGAGGCGTGTCGATGCTCGGTATCGCCGCCTTCATGGCGCGCCGGCTCTCGCTGCCTGTTGATCCGCCGCCGTTGTCGGCGGTTATGAACAGAGTGGTGTTCCCGGCGGTTAGGTAGTTGGATGTAGTGGTGGTGGTTGCGGTGGTTGTGGTGGTGGTCGAGGAAGAAAAGGAGATGTATTGGGGCTGGGATTTAAAACAGGGGAGAGTGGGGAGATCGGTGGCGCTCTCTGACGAGAGGATCTCCATCACCCACTTCATCGTCGGCCGTGAGTGCGGGTCGTGGAGGGAGCAGAGGAGGCCGAGGTGGATGAACCGCCGCATCTCCGACAAGGGATAGGAGCCGTCCGGAAGCCTGTGATCTCCAGCCTCGAGGCAGCGCCCGTCGTCGGCGAGCCGCCGGATCCAATCTAGCATGAAGATTTGGTCGTCCGGTGAGGAGAGGTCCACGGCTCGACGCCCGGTTGCCACCTCCAGCACCACAATCCCGAAGCTGAACACGTCCGACTTCGCCGTCGCCGATCCCCCGCCGCCGCGCTTCTGAAAGCTCTCCGGCGGGAGGTACCCTATCGTGCCGCCGATCCGGCTGGTGTCCGTGAGCCGGAACTGGTAGTTGGTGGCGGAGAAAGAACGCATTGTTTTCTCAACGAGCTCGTCGCCGTGCTCCAGCCACCGCGCGAGGCCGAAGTCGCCGAGCCGGGCATTGAACTCCGCGTCCAGCATAACGTTGCTGGTCTTGACGTCGCGGTGGATGATCTGCGTGTCGAGCTGCTCGTGGAGATAGAAGAGGGCCGCCGCGAGGCCGCGCATGATCCTCCTGCGGCGCGGCCAGTCGAGCGGCCGGACGCCGGTCTTCAGCGGCTGGGGGAACAGGAGACGGTCCAGGCTGCGGTTGGGCATGTAGTCGTAGACGAGCAAGAGATGGTCGTCGTGGACGCACCAGCCGCAGAGGCGGACGAGGTTCCGGTGGCGGAGCTGAGCGACAGCCACCAGTTCCGCCGCGAAGGCCTTCTCGATGCGGTCGCCGCGGCGGGCGACGCACTTGACGGCCACCACAGATCCGTCGCCGGGGAGCACCGCGCGGTACACGCGTCCGAACCCGCCGCTGCCGAGGACCTCCTCGTCGCTAAACCCTTTGGTGCCGATGTAAAGCTCGGAATAGCTAAAGATCCGGGGGTTTCCTCCGGCGACCTTGTGACTCGCAGGGAGAACATGCGCGCCTGCGACATCCTGGAATTCGCCGGCGCCGTCGCGAGGGAAACAGCGAGGGCAGAACCAGCGGAGAGCGGAGACGACGCGGCGGCGGAAGGGCTTCCCAATCGGAGGCTTTAAGGAGTGGAAGGGGGTGGTGCTTTGTCTGGCAGCTTCAGCGTCGGAGGGGAGGAGGAAACAGAGGCAGAGGCCGAGTCGCGTCACGTCGAACGGCATGGCCGTAACAAGAGAAATTCATGTAAAGCAGTTTGTGAGGATTGAGAAATGGTATAAATTAAGAGGATGGATGATGGATTTGTGGAGTGGAAGATGATGCAACTGTTTGAAATGGAAGATGAGGAGTAGGTTTTGATATGCCTTCTCGTCTCGTTTTTTCTCTTCTATCCAGACCAATTTGGAGGACAGTTCATAGAAGAGAAAGATGGAGTGAGGGAAAAGAAAGCAAGAGACTTTGTCAAGTCAGCCATGGCGGTGGATTTGCACGTAGGCTGCGAGGTCTTGACCAGGTCGCCGGAGCTAGTGTGGTTTCTTGAGTAGGTCGCAAGCTCGTGGGCAGGCAGCGACTTTGATCTCGCGAGTAGACAGACTATAAACTCGTGGCAAGGCTGTGCCATGAGATCGGTCCGCCACTGTGAGTGTACCACCGTGATCTCTCAAGCAAGCCGCCGGATCCCTATGGTGTCTAGCCTAGCCATGATCTTGCCGCAGCCTAACCGCGAGCTTGTGAAGATTTGGTTTGCCAACTCATGAGAAGGTCGTCAGCTCATGGCGACTTGATTTTGAGCTCACAAGGAGGCCAAGCCGAAGTAAGTAAATGAATCAAACGTTTTAAGTAAATTTGGCGTTCAGGTGGGTAAGAATTTACTGATCTTTGTTTAATAAATCAATTAAATGAATAAATTTAAATATACATATACTCAATCCAGTTAATATTTTAATAAACAATGAGTGTTAAAGAATAAAATTTATGAATTATATTTATCAATAAAATTATCATATAAATAAATAAATAAATTTTCAAAGTCAACAAACAATCTTGTATTATCAAATTTAATAACCAACTAAATAAGTTTAAAATTATAAAATTTTTAAATGATCAAATAGTTTAATTGAGAGCTTGATAATATTTAAACGAATCAAAGTTCAAATCAAATTTAAAATTAAGCTCGTAAAATAAAAAATCAAGTTAAGATTAAATAATAATTTTAAAATTTTAGTTCATTTTAGACTTGACTTGCTTAAACCAATTATCTTATCAAACAAATTTGAATATCATAAAATTTAATTCAGCTTGGTTGGTTTATAGCCCTAATTGTGAGCTGATAACATCTTGGCCACAAACTCATGGCGACCATGCCATAAGTTTGTAAGGAGACCATGATAGTTGGTCTCACAACACAACTATAAGTTGTCATGGTAAATGAACCAAGCAAGTTGAGTTAGTTAGAAAGGTCGAGTTGTTGAGTAGGGAGGTCAATCTATCGGGTAGGAAGGCTAAGTTGATAGGCAAGAGGGCTAAGCAAGGAAGGTCAAGCTCGGAGGCAAGAATGCCAAGCAAAGAGGCAGAGATATTGAGTAGAGAGGTAGGACTATCGAGTGGGAAGGCTGAACTGCCTAAGAAGGTTGAGTAGAAGTTTTGCATAGCACAACTGATGTATGTATTTGACACAGTTTCTTTAAAATATATTTGTCCCATCTTCGACAATGTTTAAAGGTTCAACAAGACATCTATTTTAGGGATACGATGACTCTACCACATTAGCAATCAAATATTGATTATTTGTGGTAAGCTAAATAGTAGCCGAACATTATCATCACAAGGTGGAAGATGGAGGAATAGCAATGAGGAAGATGAATTATTTGATTGGACTGCCTAGGAATTATTGGTGCAGTCAACTCTTGATCAAGGTTTGATCAAGTTGAATAAGTTTGAGTTGACTTGAATTAGAATTTTGATATTTGATTAATATGTTATTTGGTCGAGTGAGACATTATATATGTCAAGGTCAATTGGATACCTGACAACCAATCGATATGTTAATTTGATTGAGTGGAAAGTCCAAGTGGGTCAAGGTTGATAAAATACTTAGTGATCGGAGATGGTGAAAGTCCAAGTGGGTTTTGAAGGACCGAATACTTGACACCGACGAGAATTCCAAGTGAGTCATGGAGGACTGAACACTTGACATGAGAAAGGAAGTCTTCGTAGGTCAAGGTTGACTAGATGCTTTGCACGAGAAGAAAAGTCCAAGTGGATCAAGCCTAATCGGATATTTGGTGATCAGAAGTATAATAGAAAGTTGGCACAAGAAAGATCCAAGTTGTTAGAACATGTAGAGAGCTAGGGGGTGAATAGCGTTTTTTTAAACTTGATTTGCAATAGAAAACTTAAAACAATGCTAACATCTTAATTTTACTTTATATCTACCTCTAGAGATGACTAATCCAAAGGGTCCACTCCTTACTCTTATAGATGCACTATGAAAATTTTCTTCTTGGAGGCAAAGAAGCCTTGTACAAGCTTAAGCACGAGAATACAACCAAGAAATGCAAACTAGGTTACAATAAAAATAAAAAATGACTTTACAACATGAATCTTGTTTTGCTTGCTCTTTTCTTGCTTTGGATTGCCTCTTGATGGTGAAAAATGCAACAGTACTTCTTCTCCAAACACCCAAGAATTGACCAAAATAAGTATACTTCAAATCTTCATGAAAACCCCTTTTCTAGCATTACTTCGATGTCTCCTAATCAATTGACTTATTCCTAATCAATTGCCACACAACCTAGACTATTCAAAACTTATAGAATGACTCTTTTTTGCCCATCTAATCAATTAGTGAGTCATACCAATTGATTCGGCAATTTCTAATTGATTGGCCCAATCGATTCAGAAGATTTATGCTTGCAGAGAATCACTACCCAATTGATTGACAAAGTTGAATTGATTGCCTCAATCGATTCTAAGTCTTTCTGATCTCATGTGAAAAACTCTTGATTGATTGACCTAATCGATTAACATGAAGGTTAATTGATTGGCCAATCAGTTCCTAGCCTTATTAAGCTTCGCGAAAAGCTCCCAATCGATTAGGCAATCTTCCTAATTGATTGGAACATGTCCCAATTGATTAGAAGGGTTGATCGATTAAACTAATTGATTGCCAAACCATAAACTACAATGTCAAATTTAAGGTTCCTTTGCTCAACCCTAAAGTCATCCATGATTCGTTGGGACTTTCCGTTACCTAGTATTCAGTCACCCACCCTTGACCTACCAAGGCTTCTCCACCAAGTGTCCGATTAACTTTTGACCCACTTGGACTTTTCATCTTATACCAACTTCAGTTGGACTTCCGATCACTAAGTGTTCATCAATCTTTGACTCACTTGGATTTTTCCCTTGCTTAGCTCCGCTAGGACTTCATTGCCTAGTTTCCAACTAGATCTTCACTGCCTAGCTTCGCTAGAACTTCCATTGCCTAGTTTCCAACTAGATTTTCACTACCTAGCTCCACTAGGACTTCCACTGTCGAATTTCACACACTAAGACTTTTCTGTGGCCTAACCTCCAGTTAGTACTTCCCATTGCCTAACCTCTAGTTAAGACTTTCCAGACAAGTATCTGGTCATCTCTTGCCTTACTTGACTTCTCTCTCATATATTGTCAAATATCGAAACTCAAGCTCGATCCAACTCAAGATTAGTCAAACTGATCAACCTTGACCCGAGTATGATTGCACCAATACAAGTGAATCATAGAGGATCAGACACTTGACATAAGAGAGGAAGCTCTGGTAGGTCAAGGTTGACCAAATGCTTGACATGAGACACGAAGATCCAATAGTTCAAGGTTGATCAGATATTGGACAACGGGAAGTCTAGCAGGCCACGAATGATTGGATATTGGGTAGAGGAAGTTCTTGTATATTGAGGTCAATCGTATACTAGACAAGACGTGAATTCAGTCTTGAAAAGGCTAAAATTAGGGTGGGCAACATCAATCGATTGACAAACTCTAAATCCGAAATTATGAGTTTGCTGCTTGAGTAGAGCAATCAATTGGTATCTTTTTTCGGGCAGACAGAACATTCCCAAATCCATTGATGAATCAATTGGAGGCTAGGAATCAATCTCAATCGATTGGTAGAAGGTGCTAGCAAACATAACGCTGTGGAATCTATTGGCGCACGGTCAAGCAAAAATAATTATTTTGCAGGTTAAACAGTCGGCTCTGAAGTGACAATCGATTGGTGAGTAAGATCAATCGATTGGTAGGTGAAAATCAACCCGAACAGCAAACATATAAGAGGGTTTCGTTTGAAGGAAGAAGGCGTTAGTTCTTGAGAGTTTAGAATGAAGTGCTACTGCATTTCAATCATCAAGAGATATTTCCAAGCAACAAGAGATAAGTAAAAAAAAAAAATTAATTGTAAAGTCGTTTTCGATTTCATTTATCGTTGCATTCTCGTTTCTTGCTGTATTATTGTAATTAAAGGTTGTAAGATGCTTCTCTACATCTAGAAGGTATCTAAAAGGGAGAAGTTTAGAGTAGAGGGAGATCACTAGGAATAGACATTGGATTAGTCGTTTCAAGGATGTAAATACCAAGTAAAATCTTAAAGTTGTGCATGTTGAGTTAAGTTTAAATCAAGGTTTCCACTGCGCATTCAAATGACGAGCACAAAATTGAGACAATGTGATTGGATCTATTCATTCCCTTCTAGCTCATATGGGTCATAACAGGAAGAACTTTTATTTGTAGGTTTAAAATCCTAGTAGTCATTGTGAGACAATGGTGCAGTGGCAGGATGTCTTCTTAGTTTATCTGGCTTCTAAGGATCGATTCCTAGATTCGGAGAATTAACAGAAGAATTTCCCTTAATAGACGGTTGACTAAAAAATCTATTATCAATACTTAGTAAATTTTTTTTATAAGATCAAATAGTTCATCTCAAAATCGAGCATAAGCTGGATATATATAGGACAACTAAAAAACCATCCTCATTAATACTAGTGTCACTAATGTATTACTCGATCATTCATTACCAACAACCGTCAAAAAAACAAAAAACAAAAAATAAAAAACAAAAATTGAACGGTAAAAAGTTGGTTTGGTTGCTGCGCAAATTTCAATCTAAATTAGCTATCTGCCTTAAAACTAAGTCCTATTGGAGTTAATTCCATCAACTGCATCCTTTCAGCGGGGTACTATTTTTAATAATATTAAAATAAATTTTAATTATTTTTTTTATTCACTTTTCCAACGCGTACTACAATTTGTTCTATTCATTATTTTCCGTGGATAAAAAATTCAGCCAAAATCAATCTATCTACCACCAATGAATTGAGAGTAATCCAAACTCTTGTTTTTTTTTTATAATTCAAATTTCAGCTCTTCGTTAATCACGCAGGAGATCGATCCGTACTATCAAAATTTTCTACCGAATAAATCAAAAGTCTTGTTCTTCTACCACGTACTCGAGAGTTGAGTCTTCTTTTTTTGAACCGTAACACCGAATTAAAAGGATTATCCTATAAATTTTTTTCATTAAAATAAATCAAAAATTTTCAAAACAGACGATTTAAAAGCCGATTACACGCCTCATTTGAAAAAAAAAAATATCTATATAAAAAAAGTCCGCCATTGCCCATTATCATCGCCATCGTCATTGCCATCGCGATCGCCATCGCCAAATGAGACAAAAGCTAGTGGTCCTTTTTGACTTTGTTGGGCATTAGGCCTGGGTGGGTCCTCAGAGTGCCGCAATTAGGTGGAGCAGTTGATACCATGAACAAAATCTTTGAAAATAAAATTTCCTTTTTCTTTTCTTTTGGAACATTTACTTTATCACTTTCTTTCTTTTGCAATCACTCTCCACAACAAGTGACTCATTTTCTTTATTTGGTTGTCATAATAGAAACAATAATTTCATTGTATTTGAAAGAGAATGGCCAATAGTAGAAGTCACTTTGTTAGCTAGTATTGGTTTTGGTAGCTCTACTCATAGTTTATGTCTTATCCTTCTTTCTAAAAAGTTAAACTTTGTTAAGTACTGTCTTAATTTACTACTGACAGAACAATATTTGTTTTTTTCTCCTTTGGATGATCATGGGCACTAACATAGATAATCTTTTGCCTGAATTCTTAAAGAGACTTGATACGCCTAGACTCTTGCTCATCGAATGGATCAAATACACTCTATTACCAAAAACAACTCTAAAGTTGTTGACTAGAACTTCTTTCATTATTATCGCAATGTGTACCCCCTACGTAGCCATCGATTAACTTAAACTTAAGTTCCATGTTTGGGGTGGGAGAAAATTTAGGCTTTGTTTACTTTAAGGAGAGGATCAATGGAGGGAGAGATAAAGTTAACCTTCTTCTGGTCCCTAAGTGTAATTTGCCCCTCCGTGAGCAAACAAAGCATTAAAGTATTGTGGAAATGGAAGGTGGCACCGACCAAAAATATTAATCATCGTTTATTCTTCCCTTCAACATCCTATTAAGCACTAACACCAACTTCACACAAATGATATGATTCAAAATTTGCTTGGAGAAGAGAATCAAAAAACAAAAAATAAAAAGTTTCAAACAACTTTCCAATCCAAATGCCGTTCATCTTAAATCCTCATATCGATTAATTAACATTCTCCACTTGTTTCATTGCTTTGGAGGTGACTGAATCAATCACCCACCACCATTCTTAATTCAGTGTGATGCGAGGGTTTGCTCCAAGGGGATGACTAGACTACCACCGTGCTCCTCATTAATTATCACGATTATCGTCGTTGTCTATCCAACTTGTTTCGATCAGACGGTGAGCTTGTTGTTTAGTCCGTGGCTCAGCTAGATAAGGTGCATCGATATAAGACGGCAAAACTCAATTTAAACTAAGAGTAATGATACAACCAAGGTGGCACAAGTTGGCATATTTGTATATAAATTGCTCTTATTTTAATACATAATTAATTTAATATTATTTCATATAATTTCTTATTGATTTAAATTATATGATACAATACAATTAGTGCATATTCAATAAGATCCGTAATGAATGAGTAATTTTCTTAATAATGATATAATTATATTGCTACTCGATCTTACTAATAATCTCCTATTTGAACAAGATCTAATTATTCATGCGTCTCTTATCAAATGACTAAACATGATCTTTCTATATTTATTAGAACATTGCCTTAGTGAGTGGACCGGTAATTTTTCATTGGTTTAACTCTCTCTATTATGATGCCGATATGTTTCATATAAACTCTTTGATTAGGTGAGATCGCCATAACTAGATCAATGATGTCATTCTAACTTCACCAATGAACTCATAGATCTAAATAAAGAAAAATGTTTTTCTTTGTTGCCTTAGTGAATGCAATGTACTTCACTTCTATAATTGAGTTAGCTAACTCACTGTGCCTCCATTCAGATAGAAACATACCCCGACTACGACCATACGCGATCATGCCCGGTTTAAAAAATGCATGCCTAAGTACTCTTTTATGATAATCATGTGACAAAAAGGTGATTCGCTCGTCCTCAGCGCCCCCGTCAACTCGTCCCTAAGTCAATACGGAGGAGGTAAATCACGGATGACTACTAGCCATTAGTGCAAATGGCCAAGATATGGGAGAGGTTATGCTCGGTCACGTCGAGTTTCAACCCCAATATCTCATGTGACAACACCCCATGTTTTAATCATCGCACCGCCCCAAGGGAATTCTCTTTTATGACAACCATGTACCATTGACCAGAGACCAAACCGGTCCAATTACGGTTCACTAGAATTCCACCAAATCAAACTAGAGTCACTCGCCCAAATTAAATGAAAAATCCACTTAACAGAAGCCTCAAATAGCTAACTTAACATCAATCAGATCGAAATGCTCAAGAGTCGGCATCAATCTAGTTGCTAATCACTTGATTGAGCTCAATTGGGAATCTTTCTAGTCGTTGACATTAGCATTATTGAGAAAGTCATTGAGCATTAGTTTGGTGCCGAGTCAGTTGAGAAATAGTGAGCAGAGGAGTTAGGTGAGCACCCAAATGGCCAAGCTCATGGACTTTGCTCTTATTGTGAGGCCTGTTCAGGCTGCAGGCAGGCAGACAAGAAATTAATATCTCAATCAGCAGTGTGATTGGGACATGGAGTGCAGGTTGCAGCAGGTGCACCTACCAAGGTCATATTCATTCAATAAAGATTTGGGGAGAAAGGAAATTAAGGATGTGTGTGTGTGTGTTTTCTTCAAAAAGGTTAAGCGTTAGACTGACTGATCAACTAGTTTAACACGCGTGCCTAAGTAGGCTCTTTGTGGGGATGATGATTATATTGCTTGGGCTCTAAGTAGGCTCTAAGTGGGGAAGGGAATATTGCTTGGGCTTCGAGAAAGTGGTAGCTAGAGAAAGAGAGAGGGAGTGTGTGTAATGCCTTGCTTACTCGAAGCTCAAGTGCGACTGAAGGAAAGGATGGATTGCATGAGAATAATGATAATTTTACTTGTTTATCTAGTTAGTGTCAAAATAATCTACGAATAGATTTAGGAATCAAGATAGCTTAATCCGTTTGGTTAAAAATACAATTAAAGTCCAAAAGATATGAAAAAAATTATGAATTTAAAAAGACGTAAGATATCTAAGACATTTTAGGTAGAGAAAAAATAAAATCATAAGGACTTAAGCTTAAAGTGGACAATATCATAACATTTCGAAGATATGTAAATTTCTTTTGGACACAACAAATGGTATCATAGTCATAGTCTAGGCAAGATGTCATATGTGGTGACCTTGAATAAAATTGAGAGGAGGCCCGGAGCAGATCAGGAGTCACCGGATGCTTGTCGGGAGGTCCGAAGTAAATCAGGGTGACCTGATGCTTGCGGAAAGACCTGAAGCATGTCAAGAGTGACCGAATGCTTGTAGGAAAGATCGAAGCAGGTCAAGAATGACTAAATGCTTTCGGGTATGCCTCGAATAAGTCAAGATGATTGAATGCTTGTGAGGAGGCTTGAAATATGTCAAGAGTGATTGGATGCGGATGCTTATAGTAGGCTCAGAGTAGGTCAGGATGATTAGATACTTGCGAGGAGATCTGGAGTAGATCAGGGTAACTGGATACTTACAAAGAGATTTGGAGAAGGTCAGGGTGATCGGATACTCGTGGGGAGGCTCAAAGCATGTCAAAAGTAATCGAATGCTCACAGGGGGCTCGGACCATGAAAGTAATGGTGGTCCTTCATTTGAGGGAAGGATTGTTAGGGATACAATCAAAGTCTCATATTAGGAAGATATGGAAAAAAATCATGAATTTAAAATAATGTAAGATATCTACATTAGCATGAGACATTTTAGGTAGAATCCAAAAATAAAACCATGAGGATTTAGGTCCAAGTGGATAATAATATATCATTGTAGAGATATGTGAATTTCTTTTGAACACAATACATTTATCAAATGTATCCCTATGTGCAAGGGTACCCTCTCCAATATTTTTTTATCCTTTTAAAATAGGATAGAAGAAAATGTTTTCTTCCTCGTGTAAGTGTTGTAGCAATCAATCATCCTCGGATCTTGACCAGTTTAACTAAGCTTGGGTTGACTCAAGCTTAAGTTTCAATGTTTGACAATATGTGAGAGATAAGTCAAGTAGGTCAAGGGAGAACCAGATATTTGTCTAGGAAAGTCCTAACTATAGGTTAGGCAACGAGAAGTTATAACTGGAAGTTAGATAATAGGAATTCCTAACAGGGCTAGGCAGTGAAGACCTAGTGGGAACTAGGCAATGGAAGTCCTAGTGAGACTAGGTGGTGAAGACCTAGTTGGGTACTAGACAACAAAAGTTCTAGAGGGGTTAGACAGTGAAAGACCTAGTTGGGAACTAGGTAACAAAAGTTCAACAAGAAGTTCGCAAAGGAAAGTCCAAGTTGGTCAATGGTTGACCATACATTTGGTAAAGAAGCCCTGGCAGGTCAAGGTTGATCGGATGCTAGACAACAGGAAGTCCCAACAAGTCACAAATGACTGGATGTTGGGCAATAGAAGTCCTGGTAAGTTGAGGTTAACCAGATACCGGGTAAGATGTGATTTCAGCCTTAGAAATGTTGAAATTAGGCTCAGTAATCAATTGCCAAGGAGTGAAATCAATTGACAAACCTTGAACCTGAAGCTTAGGATTTTGGTGCTCGAATGGATTGACTTAATCAATTGAGAAGTGTCAATCAATCAGGTAGGAGATGCAATTCGAATAGAAGATGTTCGAATCAATTTGGCAAATTGCTTAATCGATTGGGAACTATTCTAATCGATTAGGCTGATTGCCTAATTGATTGGGAAATATTTTCATGAAGCACAGAAAGATGCTGAATCGATTAGGCTAATTGATTAAGCATTGCCCAATTGATTAGCGTAATTGATTGAGAGCTTTGTCACGACAACACAGAAGGTGTTGGAATTAATAGGAAATCAATTAAGGTCAAACCAATCAATTGGGGTAATTGATTTAGGGTCTTTTCGCAAGAGCACAAAAAGCTTTGGAATCTATTATAACAATCGATTAGAAGCTTCCTAATTGATTTATATGACTCATCAATAGATTAAACATTAAAAAAAAAGTCGTTCTGCAGGATGAATAGTCAAATTATGATATTGGCAATCTAATGGAAAGATAAGTTAATCGATTAGGAGGTAGAAATTAGTTCAAGGAGAATCCATATAAAGGGGAGTGTTGGAGGATCGGTGGCCGCTTGAAGGGGGGTTGGATAGCTAGGCCACCCCCAAATCGATTTCTTCTCTACAATACGTTAGTTTGCGCAAGCGAAAATATAGAAACTAAAACAATGAAACACAAACGAGAATACAAACGCTAACACGCTCGATGTAACGTGGTTCGGAGATTGCTTGCTCCTACTCCACGACGTGTCCTTGAGGTGGACGAGCCCTTGATCCTTTGGTGGATCAGTCCCCGGCAATCTCCGGCTAAAGCTTCTCCTTCTCGGTGGAGCAAACCTCTCACAAAGTTCTCTTCCTCTTTACAAGATGAAACTTAGGGCTAGAAGGAAGAGAGTTGGCTTGGAAGCTTTGGGCAAGATTCAGAAGGTTTACAATGAGTATCAGTAACCTCCTCAATGCCCCAAAGCTCCCCTTAAATAAGAGGAGAGAGTTGATCACAAATCAACTCAAACCCCGACACCAGTCAACTGGTCCATGTACCAGTCGACTGGTGCTAGCCGTTAGGCAAAGCCAACGGCTCTCTTTAGAGCCCGTTTTTTGCCAACGGTCATGTACCAGTCGACTGGTCTTAGGACCAGTCGACTGGTCCCCTTAGTCGACAAGCACAGAATGCTTCTGTGCATTCTGTGAAGCTGGATCAGTCGACTGGTCCCATGACCAGTCGACTGGTCCCGGTACATTCACTCCCTTTGAAGTCCTCTTCCTCGGCCTTCGTCCCTCAGATGCACCCGAGCCTGCGGCTCCTCTCCGTGCCATCCTTCACGCTGCCTTGAAGTCCACTTCCTTCGGCTCCACTCCATTGCTCCTCGTCCGCGCGGTCCCTCGGATGTCTTCCACACCATCCTTCACCGACTCAACGATCCGAGCCCTTGGATGAGCTTCCCGAACTTGGTCACACCAAGTCCTTATGTGTTCCACCAAGTCCTGCATGACTCAAACACATATCAAATACATATGAAAGCCTAACTTAAACTCTTTAACACACACATCAAAACCTAGGTCGATTGCACCAACAGGGAGTTCATGTAGATTTCCACATGCTAATTCTTAAAGGGTTGAAGAAGAAGTGTTGCTGCATTTCCAACTAAACAAGAGGTAATTTCAATCGACAAGAAAGCGCTCAAAGCAAGATTCATGTAAAGTTGTGTATTTATTGTATTTTCTTTTATTTCTTGTTGTGTTTCTTATGCTCAAGATTGTATAAGGTTTCTCCACCTCTAGAGGGATTTTGAGAAGGAGGATTTTGTTGGGGTTGTAAGGTTGCAAACAAAATCTCACATTAAAATCATATAGAAAAGATCATGGGTTTATAAGGGACAAATATCTTCATTGGTATAAGACCTTTTAGATAGAGCCTAAAAACTAAAGTCATGAGGGCTTATGTCCAAAGTGGACAATATTATATCATTGTGGAGATACCTATATTTTTTTGTCCTAACAATCGGTATCAGAGCTTAGACTGCCAAAAGGTCTAACCACCAACTATGCACAAGAGCTATGGTATAATTGAGTCATGTGAGTAGAATATTCATCTCAAACAAAGAAAGTGGGGGCTCCCTTATATGGATCAAGAGGACTAGACATCAGGTAAAAATTTCTGGTGGATAGCTAGACAAAGAAGCCCTAGTTGCGGCTAGGCAAGGAAGTCTTAGTAAGTCGGGTGGACTGAGGGGTAGGAAGACTAGTAGGTCGGTTGAACCGAGGGGTAGTAAGATTTAGTGGGTCAAGGATCGAAGATTAAATGGATAGGCTTTCCGCTTGAGAGAGGCCTTGTGGTTCTTCGTTTGAGGGGAGATTGTTGGGGTTGCAAGGTTAGAAACAAAGCCCCACATTAAAATCACATGGAAAATATCATGAGCTTATAAGGGAAAGATATCTTCATTGGTATGAGGTCTTTTGAGTAGAGCCTAAAAATAAAACCATGAGGGCTTAAATCTAAAGTGGATAATATCATACCATTGTAGAAATATTTAAATTTTTTTAGTTCTAATAGATTTCATAGTGGATGAGATCGTGAGAGCTAAACCCTTGGATTAGTCACCTCAAGGAGATGGAGATCAAGTAAATCGAGGTGTTAGCATTGCTTTAAGTTTCCACCATAAATTATCTTCAAAAAAGCAAACAAAATTATTCACCCCCTCCTCAAGCTCTCTACATATCCTAACAATAACCAGATTGAACTAACCCAACTTAATACGATTGAACTAGACTATTCGAAATAAAAATTTGGATCAGGCATTAACTAGCCAAAATGAATGCAAATAAATTCCCGCTTAAACCTATGTGACTCAAATCACTATATCTACTCAATGACTTCAACTCAAACATAAAGGAACTTCAACCTAATCCCCCGAACCTATAAACTATATATTTAATTTGGTTCAACTTAATTCATTGTCTAAAAATTTATATAAAAAGAATTTAATATTGAATAATGTGAATGGAAATCAAGAGGTGGATGGAGGGACTCCATTGTGCATGAGAACTTTAGTCCCACATAAATATTTCTAGGGCATTATGATTGGTTTATATTGTTTCACATGCATATATAATATGAATAAATGCATGGGGAGAGACTCTTTCACACGCATGAGTGTGTAGGGGGCATGCAAATTTAGAGCTTGGATTACACTAAACCAAGTTAACTTATGTGCGAGCACAACCTGCGTACATTGAATGCCAGATCGATCGGGAAAAAATTTACCCACATGAATGAATCAACCTTTTGCCAATTTTTTTTTTGTTGCTTAAATATCAAACAGATGAATTAATTAAGATTAATTCAATAGGATTGAAACCAATGAGTAGTAATGGCTGACGAGTAATGACATTAAATGACCTATATTCAGCCATCTACTACAACCAACGGCTAAGCTCCTTTATAAGGAGGTCGCCATTAATAGAGCAAAAAAAAAGAGAGCTCAAAGCATATGCTCAAGCTAAAACCTTCCACATAACAATCATGTATATTCTCAGTTCATCATGATCTAACAGTGCTTGGTGGCAATCATGATCTATAGCTATATGTTGGGAAACATATGATCCAAGATAACCTCGAAGAATAGCCGGAAGTGAGACGAATCTATTTCAAGGAAATTACATTAAATGCATGCCTCAACATCTCAATTTTCGAGCAATTGAGAATCTTTCCTGACTCGACACCTTCATTTCCTGACTCGATGATCAACTCTGACTTGATGACTTTCATCCCAACTCAGTTTTTCATCGCATCGACTCGTGCCCCAACTTGACACTTGAAGCATTCGACCAACTTGACTTGCCACTCAGACTCAGCTAGGACTTGAACTTGGTGATATAAGGTAGCCTTACTCTAGAGCACCTAGCAACTTAGTCTAACATTTAAGGTCGACAACTTAAGATTATTTGCTCAGGTCTTCTCAACAAATAAGTTGAAATTAATTTTGTATAGATTTAATTCAGCTAAAAAATTTTCAATATCTCTGGCAAATTGTCCAATAATCTTAAAATAGATTCTATTCTGTTGAGATGCAACAGGCTCAACGTGTGAAGGCCCCCTCCACCCCGATTGAAAATGTTTCAATCAATCACGGGGAAAAGCTAGAGAAGTTCAATGGGTTGAACTTCAAGTGGTAGCAACAAAAAATGTTCTTCTATTTGACCACGCTCACTCTATTTCGGTTCTTGACCGAGGACTCTCCTAGGCATGTTGAGAATGTTGATGTTCAGACCATCAGTGCAGTAGAGAAATGAACTCATTTTGAGTTTCTATATGAAAATTATATCTTTAACCATCTTGCCGACTCATTGTATGTTGTGTACAATACAAAGAGAATAACTAAGGAACTATAAGAGTCCCTAGATAAGAACTACAAGATAGAGGATGCAGGGTAAAAAAGTTCATCGTTAGCTGATTCCTGGACTATAAGATAGTTGAATCCAAGATGGTGATCAACCAAGTCTAAGAGCTTCAGGTAATCTTGCATCAGATCCACTTAGAAGGTATGGTTCTAAGTGAAATTTTCCAGGAGGTAGAAATCATTGAAAAGCTACCTTCCGGTTGGAAGGATTTCAAGAACTACCTGAAGCACGAGCGAATGGAAATGAACGTGGAAGAACTTATTGTTAGACTTCGAATTGAGGAAGACAACAAGAGTTTAGAGAGAAAGTTGTTCTCTCAGACTACTGTAAAAGCCAACGTAGTCAAGCACTAAAACTCAAAACAGAAGAATCCTAAAGCTTCGAAGATGAGATCCCTAAGAAGTGCTTTGACTATGACCGAGTCAGTTACAAATCTTCGGAGTGTTGGTTGCTACTTGGAAAGCCTAGAGGTTCCACTGTACAAAAATTTTGTACAAAAGTCTGAACCTTTTCCTAGCTACCATGTGTTCTTTTAAATTAAATTTTGGATCGCCTGCAGAACTTAACACGTTTGATCCAAAACTTAATCTATTTGTTCTTTTAGGTTTTGACTTGGATCTCCTGCGGAACTTAACACGTTCGATCCAAATCACCTTAAGTTATTAATTCCATTAAATATTAATTTCCATAATTGGTTCCCAGTACTGACGTGGCGAGGCACATGGCCTTCTTGGATATGGGAGCAACCACCACCGACTAGACAAAACCTTTTATAGAAATCTAATATTTAATTTCCTAAAATAACTTTAGGTTAACCGAAAAGAACAATCAAATCACAAGGAAAAAATAAAACAAAAGAACACAACTTCGAAAAACATATTCGAAATACTAGAACGTAAGCCTCTTGTATTTGGTATTATTTCCATAAATAACTAGCATGATGCGGAAAGGAAAAATTACTAGTTATACCTTCTAGAAAGACCTCTTGATCTTCTACCGTATTCCTCTTCTAACCTCGGACGTTGTGTGGGCAATGATCTTCCAAGATGAGAAACCACCAACCACCTTCTTCTCCTCCTAGCTAGGTTCGGCCAACAATAAGGAAGCTTCACCAAGGAAGAAGATCAAAACACCAACCAAGCTCCAAGAGATGCTAGCTTTCTCTCCTTCTTCTTCTTCTTCTCCAAGTAGTATCCGGCCACCACAAGAGCTCCAAGGGAGAGAGGATTCGGCCACCACAAGAGGAAGAGAGGAGAGGATGGATGGCCACACCAAGGAACAAAAGAGGGAGAGAAATAATAGATGTTGTGTCTCATGAAGGCACCCTCACCCCTTCTTTTATATTCCTTGGCCTAGGCAAATTAGGAAATTTAATTACAATAAAATTTTCTTAATTTCCTTGACATAATTTAATTGAGAAAAATAAAATAAAATTTCCCAATTTAATCTATATTGGCTGGCCACATCAAAATAAATAAATTAGACAAATTTTAATCAACAAATTAAAACTTCCTAATTTGTTTCCGGAAATTTTAAAATTAAAATTTCTCTTCAAAAATCTCTTCATGGTTGATAAAAAGAAATTTTCATAATTTTAATTTTACAACATGTGAATAATTTTTAAAGAGAAAATAAAATATCTCTCCAATCTACAAATAAGGAAAGAGATTTAATTTCTTTCTTTAATCTTTTGTAGATCTTTTACAAGAGAGATATTTTAATTTTAATTCTCTTTAATAAATTATATCTTCCACATAATAAAAATTAAAATTAAAAATCTTTTTTAATTTAATTATGGCCGGCCCTACTAGCTTGGGTTCAAGCTAGGGCCGGCCACTCTAAACCCATGCTTAGGCCGGCCCTAGCTTGGTTCCCAAGCTAGCTTGGCCGGCCCCCTTTAGGTGGGTATAGGTGAGTATAGTACTCTATAAATAAGAGGCTACGATAGGGATCGAGAGGAGGAATTGGTTTTGGTCTCCCGATAAAATTAAGCATCCCGTGTTCGCCCCGAACACACAACTTAATTTTATCAATAATAATTCATTCCACTAGAGAACTATTATTGAACTCCGCACCAATCCCAAATTACATTTTTGGGCTCCTTCTTATTATGAGTGTGTTAGTCTCCCTATGTTTAAGATATCGAATGTCCACTAATTAAGTGAGTTACTGACAACTCATTTAATTAATATCTAAGTCCAAGAGTAGTACCACTCAACCTTATTGTCATGTCGGACTAAGTCCACCTGCAGGGTTTAACATGACAATTCTTATGAGCTCCACTTGGGGACATTATCAACCTAGTATCTTTAGGACACAGTTTCCTTCTATAATCAACAACACACACTATAAGTGATATCATTTCCCAACTTATCGGGTTTATTGATTCATTGAACTAAATATCACCCATTGATAAATTAAACAAATAAATATCAAATATATGTGTTTGTTATTATATTAGGATTAAGAGCACACACTTCCATAATAACCGAGGTCTTTGTTTCTTTATAAAGTCAGTATAAAAGAAACGACCTCAAATGGTCCTACTCAATACACTCTAAGTGTACTAGTGTAATTATACAGTCAAGATAAACTGATACCTAATTACACTACGACCTTCTAATGGTTTGTTCCTTTCCATTTTGGTCGTGAGCTACTGTTTATAATTTATAAGGTACTGATAACATCATTTTCTGCATGTGGCACCACATACTATGTTATCTACAGTATAAATTAATTGAACAACTATAACTAAATGTAGACAATTTGACCAAATGTGATTCTTTATTCATAATGAATGTTTACAAAGCTTAGGCTTTCAGTATACACTCCAACACAGAGTGCAAAAAGTCGAAGAAGTAGCAGGAGGTCAACCTAAATGAGAGACTAGAAATGAATGACCTTTGCATCATAGTCTCTGAACTGAACGTGGTGGGTTTAAATTTGTGACAATGGTGAATCGATACCAGTGCCACCATGCATATCTGTAATAATAAGGAGTTACTCCACAACTTTGAAGAAGTCAAATAAAGGGAGAAGTTGTTCATGAAGAACTCGGCAACCATAGACATCATGGGTAAAAAAAAAAAAGTGGTGTTGAAGCTGACGACAAGGAGTTAACTATTAACAATGTGCTATATGTTCCAGAGATTCGGAAGAATCTAGTATTTAGATCACTATTAAGCAAACATGACTTCTACATTATTTTTATATTGGACAGAGATGTTGTGTCTTAAAATAGAATGTTTTTAGGAAAGAGTTATGTAATCAATGGGCTATTCAAGCTCAGTGTAGTGGCTACTACGCCTAAAGTTAATAAAATTGTAAATCCTTTCGTTTATATACTTGAGTCTTCGTATTTGTGACATGGTAAACTAGGATGTGTTAACTACGGCATGTGTATAAATTAATTAATATGCAAAGTATGCCAACATTTCACCTTGACCTGACTCACAAGTATGAGTTGTGTTAAAAGTAAAATTGACAAGGTCATTCTTTCAACATGTTGAAAGAAGTAACGAATCACTCAGCATAATTCACACTGACGTGTGCAACTTAAAAGATACACCACCACGTGGTAGAAATAGATACTGTAACGCTCCGCCCCTTCCTGCTTAAGCTGACGGGGGTTACTTATCTTTTTTTCTTAAAACAGCGGAAGTCTTATCTATAGTATATTTTTTTTTTCTTTTTAAACTTTTCTTTTACTTTTCAAATCATCATCGCTAACTACCTATCATATGAGTCACATAACATGCTTAACATAAATTTAACCCATAATACTAAAGAGCATGATGAAGTTTCATAGAGTCATAAAAGAAACAACATGAACATAATTCTTATTAACTAGAAGCAGGTCTTTCTCTTTAGCCAAGTCACTACTACACACGTCCTCCTTGCCCCCTCCTGCTGTTCCCTTAGTACATCCATTCTTTGCCCTTATCTGTGGTACAAGGAAAGTAAGCTGTGAGCACTCAAGGCTCAGTAAGATCCTTTCCTACTCACGAAAACCGTATAGCATAAAGAAAGCTTCAAGGCATAAAGCATAAAGACAACTCATCATATCATGTATAGAAGCATCATATCATAACATAATCATATGGTATCATGGCATATCCTAATAAAGTCATAAAGTGCATTCTAGCATAACATAATCATGATCATAACATATCATAACATAATCATAAGGTTCATCCTAACATAACATAACATAATCATAGACATCATAGTATATCGTAACATAATCATAATGTGTTATGCGAGATGACTTTCAAAAACATGATTCATGCAATAATATATGCAGCATGTCCTTTGAAAAACTTTTTACTTACATACTTAAACATAATCATAACATGATTAGGGCACCGGCTTGTACCACATACATAAATGCGCGCATCCCATGTAGGTCCAAGGTAGCAAGTCTTGAACCCTACAAGGAATACATACTAGACCCGTTTCTTAGTCCATCAACCTAGGGGCACTTAGGAGTTCATCCCTAACGAGGCTCGTTTCTTAGTCCATCGACCCCAAGGCGCTTATGGAGCCCACCCTTGGTACAAGCCATATAAAGTAAAGTAGCATGTCATACATATCATGGTTCTTATCATTTCTTGCACATCGTATTTCTTATCATGTCATACCATATAGAATTTTGGGCACACAGCTCATCATAATGATATGTAAAATTTGGGCACACAGCACATCATAAATACATGCATAGTTTGGGCACACAGCTCATCATAAATAGCATGTAAACTTGGGCACACAACTCATCACATATATCATGCGTAAATTGGGCACACGGCTCATCATAAATAACGCACAGCATAGCATAAGGGTTTCCATCATGTATAGATCATAAGTGTGCATAATTAAACATAGAAGCATAGCAATCTCATAAACATGGCATATAAGATACATGGGAAACATAATTAGATTTCTAACCCTAATGTCTTATAGTGGCCGAAACATATAGATTGGGTTTTAGGTAAAAACTCCATACCAACATGTGAACCCTAAATAAGTATCATTTCCTATACCATAAGAAAAACACCATGAGCAAGTTTAGGTAGAGTTCTAGGTTTCTTAAGCTTACAACTTATCATGGCCGAAACTTATCAAGCATACATTGGGTTAAAAATTATCATTCAAGCTTGTGAACCCTAAACAACTTCATAGCAATTATTTCAAGGAACAACATGAGCATAGTTGAGTTAGGTTCTAAGTTTCCTAGGCCCTTAAACATGATATGGCCGAAACTTGTAGGGCTTAAAGCTAGGGTTCAAGTGTCATAAAAGCATGAGAACCTTAAACAACTTTCATAGCAAATATTTCAAGGAACAACATGAGCATAGTTGAGTTAGGTTCTAAGTTTCCTAGGCCCTTAAACATGATATGGCCAAAACTTGTAGGACTTAAAGCTAGGGTTCAAGTGTCCTAAAAGCATGAGAACCTTAAACAACTTTCATAGCAAATATTTCAAGGAACAACATGAGCATAGTTGAGTTAGATTCTAAGTTTCCTAGGCCCTTAAACATGATATGGCCGAAACTTGTAGGGCTTAAAGCTAGGGTTCAAGTGTCCTAAAAGCATGAGAACCTTAAACAACTTTCATAGCAATTATTTCAAGGAACAACATGAGCATAGTTGAGTTAGGTTCTAAGTTCCCTAGGCCCTTCAACATGATATGGCCGAAACTTGTAGGGCTTAAAGCTAGGGTTCAAGTGTCATAAAAGTATGAGAACCTTAACAACTTTCATAGCAAATATTTCAAGGAACAACATGAGCATAGTTGAGTTAGGTTCTAAGTTTCCTAGGTCTTAAAACCTTGTGTGGCCGAAAGTTGTAGAGCATGTAACCAAATTTCCATGCAACAAACAAACATAAGAACATTAAGTTAGTTTCATATCATTTCATCAAGAAGGTCATGAGCATCTTAGACTTGTTTTAAACTCTCCTAGGCCTCAAATCTAAACATGGCCGAACCTTCATAGACATGAAATAAAGTTCAACTCAACATACAATCATGGGCATATCATAATAGCTTCATATCTTATCTTAGGGAAATCATGGCATGCTTAGTTTTAAATTAAAGCTCTCCTAGGCCCTTAGTTCTACCATGGCTGAATATTCATGAGCCTGAAAATAAAGTTCCAAACAACATAACAAGTAGGAGAAAATGTTAACAATACCATTATCATAGGGCACCTATCATAAGAACAAAGGAGCATGTTTTAGTTTGAGGCTTAAGCTTACCTAATCCCTTTGTTCATGCTTGGCCGAAAGTCTAGGATCATGAATCTAAGTTCTAACTAAACATTCTAGCATAGAAACATGAAATAAATCCCTACCATAAAATACATGTTACAAGAAACATATCGAGCATGTCGAAATTTAGATCTTTACATTCCCTAGGTCCTTCCTTTGGTCTTATCTTGGCCGAAATTCTTCATGAGGTTTTCTTAGATTTTTATGTAACCGAATCTTCATAGAACACACAAAAGCTATTGTACCACAGGTGAGGGAAACTTACATCCTTTCGCTTGTGATTTTTTTCTTAAGGAGAAAAGTATCCTAAGTGCCAAGGAAGGGGAAAGCTTCTTTTTCTTGTACCTCCTTTTGTTTCCTTTGCTTGGAAGGGCTAGGACTTGAGGGCTTCTTCACGGAAATTAGTTTTCTTGGAGAAGAACTTAACTTAGCTATTAGAATGAGGAGAGGGAAAGGTTCTTGGTTCGGTGAGGAATGAAGAAGGAAGAAGGAGGAAGAGAGAAAAGGACTTACTCTCTTGTTTTTCTTCTCCCAAATCTATTTATTCCTTTGTTCAATGAAACATGTCTTCATTCATTCCCTCAACTCTTCTTCTCCATCATTCCTTTAATTCCCACGAAAATTGAGAGAGGGAGGGAAGTAGGCAATTCCTCTTTTGCTTGCTCCTTTTCTTAACCAAGAGGAAAAGAAGGTAAGCCACTTGGTTTTCTCTTGCTCTTTTGTTTAGTTTTCTTTTATTTCCTTCTCACCTTTAATTAAATTTTTCATTCCTTTCCATCCAAATATTACTCCTTATCCTAGTGGTTATCATGCATCAATTTATCTCCATCATTTGTGGGAGGTTCAAGGTTCAATCCTTGACCTCACCTCTTCTTATTCTATATTTTTGTTTTTATTTTCCCTTTTCTCTTATTCTTTTCATTTCTATGCTCTAAGGAAAAATAATATTCATATACCTATCTTATAATTTCGTGGGTGTTACAGATACTTCATCACTTTTATAGATAATAATACAAAATATTGTTATGTGTATATTCTCAAAAGTAAGGATAAAGCTATAGAAAAAATCATTCTCTATAAGAATGAAGTTGAAAACCAACTTAATAACAAAAATTAAGGTGGTTTAAAGTGACGAAGCGGTGAATATGTTTCACTGTTCGCTGAGTTGTGTGCTGAATATGAGATTAGACACGAAATAATAACTCCTTATACCCCTCAGCAAAATGGAGTCGGTGAGCGAAAGAGTCACACTCTAAAGGAGATGATGAATGCTCTTCTATAGAATTCTGGATTGCTAGAGTTCATGTAGGGGAAGCTATGATTATCTTTTAAATAAGATGTCTCAAAAGAAAATAGATAAGAGCTCTTATCAGTTATGGATTGGAAGATAACCATCATATATATATTTTTGAATGTGGGGGATGTCTTGCCAAATTTTTGGTGCATGATCCGAAAATAATTAAGATAGGACTAAAAATTATTGATTACATATTTATTGTATATGCACATAACAACAGTGTGCATCAATTTTTTATGTATGAGTCACAAATGTCGGATATAAATAAGAACTTGATACTAGAATTGAGAAATGTCTTGTTCTTCAAGTAAATGTTTCTATATAAAACCCAAGAGGAAGCTAGCTCCTCAAAATAGATATATAAAACATAAGAAGAAGAAGATGTTGAACCAGTTGACGTTGAGGTTGAGCTCAGACGAAGTAAAAGAGCTCGGCTGAAAAAATCCTAAGGAATAGATTTTATCACGTTCATATTGGAAAGTAAGCCCCAAAGCTACTCAAAAGCAGTAAACTTTTTTGATGGACCTTATTGGAAAGAGGTAATTGTATCTGAGATAGACTTTATCTTTCAAAATCACACTTAAAAACTTGTGGATCTTTTCCTGGGAAGTAAACCAGTAGTTTACAAGTAGATCTTCAAGAAGAAAATGATGTCAAATGACACGATTAATATGTAAAAGGACAGATTGATAATTACAAGTTACTGACAATGAAAAAACCTTGATTATTTTGATATATATTCTCCAGTATTAAGAATAATCTCCATTAAAGTATTGTTAGCTATTACAACTCTATAAAATCTGAAAATATATCAGATAGATGTAAAAATAGTTTTTCTAAGTTAGAATTTAGAAGAGAAAATTTACATGAAACAACCTGAATGGTTTTCTGTGCCAGGGTATAAAAATAAGGTTTGTAGATTGAAAAAGTCGTTATACTACTTGAAACAAGCACCAAAGTAATGACATAACATATTTAATAATGTCATAAAGGAATTTAAATTTAAAATTAATAAATGTGATAAATGTGTCTACATAAAAGACACAAAGAATGACTATGTCATCTTATGCTTATATGTAGATGATATACTTATCATTTAAAGTAATAATAAAATAAATAAATCCACTAAAGATATATTGAACTCAAGATTTGACATGAAAGACATGAGTCTAGCTGATGTAATTGTAGGAATCAAAATTCTTAGAATAACAGAAGGACTTACACTTAGTTAGTCCCACCATGTGGATAAGTTCATCAAGGGTGAGACTATATTGGCATAAACGTCAATAGATACGAGTCAACATCCATAGAAGAATGGAGGAGAAAGTATCTCTTAGATAGAGTACTTTCCAGTGATTAGAAATTTGACATACTTGATGAGTTGTACACAATCATACTTGGCCTACACAGTAAGTAAACTACATAGATATACGATTAGTCCCTATGTTGAGCACTGGAAATAAATAACAAGAGTATTGAGGTAATTGAAGTATACTAATGGATATGAACTACATTATATAAGATATCCTGCTGTGATTCAAGGATACATCGATGCGAGTTGGATATCTGATATAAAAGATTCTGAAGTCTACGAGTGGATATGTATTCACTTTGGGAGGTGCAGTCATTTTATGAAAATCTTCTAAGAAAACCATAATAACTATATCCACGATGGAATCTGAGTTTGTAGCTCTTGACAAATGTGGTGAAGAGACTGAATGACTATAATAATTCTTAGAAGATATTCCTTGATGGCCGAAATCTATGCCAGCAATTTGCATATATTGCGATAGTCAATCAACAATTGGTTGGGCATAAAGTCATATGCATAATGGTAAGTCTAGACATATGCATCGTAAATATAATACCATTAGATAACTACTCTTAACGAGAGTTATTATTGTTGACAATATGAAATCAAAGGATAACCTAACAGATCCACTAACCAAATGGTTAAATAAAGAGTTAGTTGCAAGTTTATCGCAAGGAATAAATTTGATGCCGATGAGAAATATTGGTACAAACGAAACTCAACCTATGCAGAATAGAGATCCTAAGAACTAGATTTAAAGGGACAACATAACTGTACCGATAAAGTTGCTTACTATTGGGGAACATCCTAATAGATCAGTGAAGGATGTAGGTTAAGCACACGACTTTTAATAATCTAGTAGAGTAATGTTGAATGCTCTTAAGAGATCACCTATGTGAGAAAGAAGTGGGGCCGCTTCAAAAAGAATTGGAGACATAATTCTTAGAACTTCTCACAGAATCAGATATGTTCATGGTCAAGAATTAACACACTCATGAGAACTGAGTTGTATCAGGAAAAATCTTGGGTGAGATATGTCAATGCTTACATAGATGACAAAACAATCACGGACATCGTGTCTATTGTCACCCAGTAAGTAAATAGATCTTAATAAGGGAAGGTTTAAAGGGTAAAACTCATTTGTTCTATATTGGACTCAACTGTTGAATGCTATAACATACTCTATTTTCATTCCTATGGGATATTGTTGAATAATGTGAATGGAAATCAAGAGGTGAATGGAGAGGACTCCATTTTGCATGAGAATTTTAGTCCCGCATTGGTAGTTCTAGGACATTATAATTGGTTTATATTATTTTACATGCATATATAATGTGAACAAATAAATAGGGAGAAACTCTCTCTCCTTTATAAGGAGGTTCTCAAATTTTGAGCAACTGGAGTGGAACTTGGACTCGGTGATTTTAAAGTCGACATTCTGAGATTATCTATTCAAGTCATCTCAACCGATAAATAGAATTGATCAACTAATTTAGATCAAAATATATGAGTGTGAGGACGGACTAAAATACAAGTAGAAGATAATAAAGTGAGGATAAACATGCTAAACCATTTAGTCAAATAAAATTCCATTAAGAAATAACCTAAACAAAAATGTAAAGGAAAATTGCATCCATGCATACTAAATAAATAGGAGAAAGATAGGCCTTAATCACCAAGTGCAATCTTCACAATCATCAAGTGTCTCAACTTAAGTCTAAACAAGTCCAACAGTAGAAAATATAAGGGTGTGTTTGATTTGTACCATTTTTTATTTTCTGAAAAATGCGTGTTTTCTAGAAAACAGAAAAATGACTTTTTGTCATTCTCTGTTTTTCTAGAAAACAATAGTCAATTTTTTAGAAAACGCTCGCGGAAAACGCAAACCAAACACCATTTTTCAGAAAACACGCATTTTCCAGAAAATGAAAATGAAAAATACGCGTACCAAACGCCCCCTAAATCACTACACTACTCAACAAAGCTCGCAACAACTTAAATGGCTTTCACATGTTCAAGCCAATGGCACAACTTTATCTGCATATCTAAACCTTTTATGACTTTTGTGCTTCCTCTCGGTTGTAGGCCATCGGTTTAAGTCAACAATGTTTTTAAATAATATAATTAAGTGCAGTAGTTCAACAACTAAGTAATGAAGTGATAATTTAACAAGTTACACACGGACTAATAATTCTAGATTGGTGGTTTGGGCTTAATCAAAGGCAACCTCAAGTGGTTATGTGATATTGAAAAGGTTTAGGACCCTAGGACACTTTCTAGGGAAGTTGGTGAACTAAGATATTTTTGGTGAAAGTATGTCGACCAACATTGAAGGTTATATCTACTAACATTGTAATTTGTGAATTTGCTACTTTTTTCAAAAATTATTGTTCCAATGGTTATTGTTCATTGTTGGTCGACCAATCTCCGACTTTATAGGCCAAAGTTTGTAGATAAGCTTGAATTTAAATTTTAGCTATTGAAAATCACTTCTAAATGTCGTCAAGAGGGGTATTGCTCAATATAACTCGCACAAATACTCCTATCTTTCTTCCTTCCTTGTTAAGAAATAATTGTTCTGAAAGTTATCTTTGCATTCCAAGCTTCAGCTACAGATGATCAAACGTTCTTTGTAACTCTCTCTTACCTTTGTGCTTTGTTTTCATTATTTAGGGTGAGACTAGAGTGATTTGCTTTTATATTCTTCTACAAATTAAAAATCATTATTTTCTAGGGTTGATTAAAAGTTGCAATTCTTTATGGCTAATCTAGAAATTATCTTGTATTAAAGTAAATTAATCGAGAGGTTATAATCCACTAAGGTTAATCTAGAAACTATCTTGTATTCAAATAGATTGATCCAAAAATTGTAAATGCTAATGTTAATCTACATATTTTAAAGGATTGATCTTGATGATGTTATAATCCTCTTAAGTGTAATCGAGAGGGAATTCTATACACTGATCTAGAATTCTAGATTCACTAGACTTGTAAGGGCACCATTGCTCGACTAATTTTATAGTGTTTTTTCTATTAGAAAAATGTCGCACTAGATGTGACATGAGATGCAAGGAAAGCTCTTGAATCTAATTGCTTAATTTGAGTTCGCTATTCTCTTTCTATAAAATGTAATATTTTCTCTTCAAAAAGATTATAGTTGTTATTCTCGTAAGGCATATTGTACCATTGTTTATTTATTTCTACCAACGTGATCTTCTTGGAGTCAATTTTGCTCCTTCCTATTGCAAGAAGTTCTCCTTGTCCCGATCTCCTTGTTCTTTTCAGGAATGTCTCAGAGGCCCTTTCGAAGGAATCTACATTGATGTTATGAGTAATATAAAAAGGGCAAGGTGACCATGACATAGAGATCTAGTAACCTTTCATTGGGTTTTCATTCTAAACAAAAACAACAACTCAGTTCTTTATATTTTTAATAAAAGCAGAAGAAAATTTCAGTCTTTTCTTTCTCTCTTTCATTTCCACCAAAGGAAACAGAGGTTTGGTTGATGATTTGGAGAATTGGGGGCGATTTCGATTGGACTTCCAGCTCTTAGGGAAGGCTAAACTGCTCGGAATGGGTAGCTGAAGAGGACCTAAGCACCTGATTGATGAACTTGTTCTACCTGGAAACTAATCGTCTTCGATTCTATCTGTTGGCCTTTCGGACCACTATCTACAAATACTTTCATAAGTATGCTATAGAGAGGTTCTGAATTTTGGCATGTTTTGCTTTTGAAAATCGTATGGTTCCGGTAATTACAGAAGTTTTGACTTGTGTACGTGCAACTTTAAATCTTGAATAAAGAGGAAATGGCTAAATGGATTTTGCCAAAGCCTTTGACAAGGCTAACTTGGAGGCCCTAAAGGAAGGCCTTGTTCTACAGGGTTTCCTAGCATTTGGATAGATGTAGTCATGTAGCTTCGGCTCGGTGCTCCCAAACAACAAAGAATTAAGGAATTGGTTTGCCGAAAGGGGCTCTCATTTGCCTTAGCTATTCATTCTCCTCTAAGATTTTCTACTAGGATACTTGGAGGTATTTGATTGATGGATTTGAGAATGAGAAAATGGAATAGTAGTAAAAGATTATATTTGAATTGTGGATTTAGGAATGATAATTTAAAAATGATTTCTAAATTTATGGGAATCAACCAAATTCATATAACTAGGTGTGTTTCATTCCCATTCTCATTCTCATTACATCTTGCTATCAAACTCATACCCATAGTCATTCCTATTATTTAACCAAACGTCACCTTACTATGTAAAGAACATATGTGTGGGGCTCATTGATGGAGTCACTAGAGAATACTTTAATCTGCCAACCATATGAATTTTATGGCTCCGTCCCTCCTCCTTCATAAATTCTACTGAATTATATTGTATAAGGGCATCTCCAGTGAAAGATATTTGAAGGAGATATTTCTCCAAATATCCCTCCTCTTAAATATCCCTCATTGTGGGAGATATTTGAGAGGTGAATAGAAATCATCGGGCATAACTTTATGTTCGGTGATTTCATTTTAGGTGGCATGCAAGTGGACCCCACAAGGGGCAATGATTATTTTATTGAGATATTTTATTATATAATTTGAGATATTTGAGAGTAAGATATTTGGTAGGTGAAACCTATAAATATTTAGTTGAGGGGATATTTAATTATGAGATTTAAAATATTTGAGGAGTAAGATATTTAATTGATAATGTAAATATGAAAATCAGAAATATTTGAGAGAAATATTTAATGTTATTGTGAATACTCTAAATATCTTTGGGAAGAAAAAAAAAAGTGTGTGTGAATTGGAGAAGCTAGACAAAGACAAGAGCCAGTCCAATGCATCCCATTGAATGGCTAAGCCACAGTGGCATGCCAGCGAGGATTGGGCAGCGGCCATGGCACGGACCCTTCGCGTGCCACCTCGCGACCGGCACACGCTTCCCCTTTTTCTGAAAAATCATGAGCTTTTAGCTAAGTCGTCTTTGCCTTTTTCTGAATACGATGCCTCACTGTGCCCGCCTGTCATTTCATGCCTCTACCACTGGACTACAAAAATAGAGCACCTATGTTTTTGGAAAACAAATATATATTAAAATAATATCTTTAATATATTTTTATCTAAAAAATATTTACAATCATAACTATTATAATATTTAGAATACTATTATATTATATTTTGATCAAAATTTTTTAAACTTAATAAAAATAACATCAACTTAATTAAAATTATTTCTAAACTATTATAATTGCTATTATGACAGTTATTGTAACAGTTATAATTATAATTATTATAACAATCTAATAATTTATCAAATTATAAATATAATTGTTAGAATATTTTGAAATGAATTTGATAAGCTTAAGCGATTTTGATAATTATCTTGTCTGAAACCGGCCGGAGGAGATGGTGCACTTAGTGCATTTCTCTGTTGTTGGCTGAGAGAAAACTTCGAACTAAAGAAGAGGATGAAACCTAGCTATCCTTTTTGTGCACACCAAAGAGATCAAACGGAATTTTAGAGCGAGAAACAGGGAAGAGGTCCTTGGTGTAGGAACTCTGACGCTCAAATCAGTACAGTATATAGACGAAAAGTGAAGAAGAAGGATGATTGTTGCATGATCCAAAGTCTGTAAAGTGTATTGCGTACCTCGCCAATGGAGAGAACTCTTTTTATATCACCTCTCATAACCTCCGTAGTAATGAGGCGACAAGAAATATTTAGTGTCAGAATATGTTGGGTAATAGAAGATGTACAACCTAAAAGATGTTCAATCATCCTCCGACGAATCTTTCGTTACTGGTATATGAACCGCCTCTTATAACCTTTTCCATTAATGAGGTAGTTAAGAGAATATGTTGTTAGACTATGTCGAACGATGGAAAGGGTACAATCACCCTTTAAAGAATGTTACATTGTCTGTATATGTTATAATAGCAGAATATTCTTTGATAAGTAGTTGCTATTATATGAAGGATCAACACTTTGGATCGATCGACCATATGTTATGAGACTTGCCCCTGAAATGTTAACTTTGGAGTTCAACTGGCCCTATGTCCGACCCGGTTTATACTGAGAATTGTCTCATATATTTGCCTTATATATAAAAGATGAGGGCATTGCACCTTATAAACTCGATCAGCGTTGACTGGCTGGTCATAGTCTTATAAGTTTGACTAGCTATTGGGTTGACCAATTATATACTAAGAGATTGTAGCAATTGGGAGCTAGACCCCATATGTTCAACTAACACTAGGGTCATGGTTTAATCTGTACATCCTAGCACTAGGTGGAGCGATGAGTCTCTTAAGTCAAACTTGAAGCACCAAATGATCGAACCTGAGTTTGAATATTAGTAAAGGGTTCAAAGTTAAGTCTTACTATTGTATTGATAAGTTTGACTAAGTGTACAGGAAAGTCCTAAGTGATCTTAGACAAGGTGAAAGTCCTAGTTGAAGATAGATAAAGAAGTCCTAGTGGATACTAGGCAATGGAAAGTCCTAGTTGCGACTAGGCAAGGAAGTCATGGTTCATGGGACTGGACGAAGTCTTGGCAGGTCGAGGATATCGCATGTCGGACAAAAATCCTAGGGTCAAGGACACTAGGTGAAAGTTCTGGGAGTTGCAGGCACTAGGTGGAAGATTGGACGGGTCGGGTTTCAGACGTCCAGAGGAAAGTCCTGAGGTCTCAGATACTGAGCAAAAGTTCAAACGGTTTGGAGGACCGATTTGACAAAAGGTAAACTCTCCTAAGAGAAGTAGGTAGGATGTGTTTCCCATAGAGAAACAGTAGATGTCGACCTGAACTAGAGTTTTAGTGAAACTTAAAGTTAGGACCAGACAGTCCGAAAACTCTCAAATATTACTCTGCTTTACATATTATTGCTTATAGGACTTCCTTTGTGTTGCAAAAAATCAAAGGCTGGAAAAAGAGGCTCCAGGCGCCCGGAGCTTGTCCAGGCACCTGAAGGTCCGAACGCCCGAACAGGTGGATAGGCACCCGAGCGACGGGCTGTAGTGGCATGCTTTAACTGGCCAACCCACGTCAATGATCCGTGCGCCTAGACCGATCCAAGAGCCCGGAAGTGGGTAAAGTTTATGGGATAAACTTGCAATGAGGTGCTGACGTGTCAGTACACTTCAGGCGCCCAGGGGTGGTTCTAGACGCCCGAAGAGGTCCTATATAAAGGCCTTCGAGCAGCAACTTCAGAACATCAATTCCAACAATTGTTGCTCTTATGCGCTATTCTAAAAAGCCTTCGACGAACTAAGTAAAAAATCAAAGTGTTAGTGATTGTTTCTTTTACTTTCTATTTCCACTGCGTATTCTGTGTTTTACGAAAAACGTGAAAAAATACGAGCGTTATTCACCCCCTCTAGCACTTCTGATCCAACAATTAGTATCTGTTGGATCGTGAATTCGCTAGGGGGGGTGAATAGTGATTAAAAAATTTATCGAGAGTATGCAGCGGAGTAAACACAAAAACAACAACGCTAACACAAAAGCAATTTACTTGGTTCGGAGCCTTGGTCGACTCCTACTCCAAGGCCCGCACTCGTTGAGTGCTTTCGTTGAGCAATCCACTAGCAATTCGGAATATTACAGATGAAAGTACAATTGCAAAAGAAAATTACCAACAACAATAAGGAATATATAAAAAAATGTGCGTTGTCGGAGGAGCTTCGCAGTGTCGCAAGAGCGTAGCACGGTAGAGCAATCATTGGAAGATCTTTTTGTTCGTTGTCCTTTGCTCCAGTCCTCACCCTCCTTATATAGGAGGCTCGGGGCTCCCTGATCCCTTCCGGGCGCCTGGAGTGTGACGTATCTCAGCCAACCATGAAGCTCCACGTGTCAACGTGCGTTTGAGGATAAAATTTACCTCTGGGCGCTCGGACCTTTGGGCGCTCGGACCTTTATTTTCCAGCAATCTCCTTTTTGCAAGAAAATGTTAGTCCGGAGGTAAATGTAAATGATAAATCCTGTAAAATAGAGTGTTAGCACAGTTTATAATTAAATAGAATAGTAATTAGATTCCATCTCACCGAGACCAGAATCTAATCAAGATCTCAACTTAGAGTTCCGAAATGGTTCTAAGTTGGATCGGCGCCTAGGTTCCCTTCCCGAGAACGCATCCGCACAGTCACTCCTCTCTAGTGACTTACCTCAACTTACCTGTCAGACGTCCGGTCAGCCCTTCGACCCGTCTGGACTTCATACCAGCTATTCGATCGGCCCTTTGACCAGCTGGAATTTATGCCAAACGTCTGGTCAACCCATCGACCCGTTTGGACTTCGTGCCAGCTATCCGATCGGCCCGTCGACCTAGCTGGACTTCATGCTAGACGTTAAGTCAGCCCGTCGATCCGCCTGGGCTTCTCATGGACACTTCATAGAAGTGTTAGATCAATATGAAACTAACTTAACTTACTTTGTCATTTATCAAAATTGAGTTAAACCGTTAGTGCTAACCGCACCAACAGTATCAAAGCGGGGACGCTCTGTGAATTGGTGTAACCACCATAAGAGCATTTTGTTGTTTTTTTATTTTTTTTTGCAAAAAATATATTTTGTTTAAGATTAAAAATTATGCTTATACCTTTTTCCCGATTTTGAATTTTTAAATTTTTGTCATAAGTCAGAATTGGAATAATAATCATTCTGACAAATTTCACATACATTTTTTTCCAAAATTTCTTGAAGTTAGTGCAACCCCACTCGAGCAGTATTTCTCTCTCTTTCTTCTCTTTGCAAGATTTCAAATGGTCCATCAAGAAGGCTATAGTACTGCACGCTCAACCCTCTTCTCCAACAAGGATTTCGAATACTGGAAAGGCCGAATGGAATACTATCTGAAGATCCAAGTTAAAATGTGGATCATCATCCAAACAGGCTTCTCCCTACCAGTTGACAGCTCCAAAGCACTTGTTTCATGCGAAAACTGGAACACGCACATGATGAAAAAGATCGAGGCTGACGCAAAGGTGACTCGAGCCCTACAATACGGTTTAACCAAAGATGAGTTGAATCAAATTGGACCATTCAGCAGCGCACTCTAGCAAAAGTTGATCGAACTTCATGAAGGAACCTCCAACGCTAAGGTATGTAAGAAAGATTTGTTGTTAAATAAATTATATGACATCGAAATACAGAATGGCGAATCAGCAAGTCAACCACATATCTGGATCCAAATCTTCTCAATGAACTTCACTCGATCGGACAAAAATTAGAGAATCGCGATATTATAAGATATGCTCTTAATGCATTTCCAAAGAACACTTTGTAGGTGTTCATGGTAGATGCTTACAAGGTTTCCAAGGATCTTGCATCTATTAGACTAGATGAGCTATTTTTCAAATTTGAATTGAATGAACAGACTAATGCATGCTCTGCCAAGAAAGGAATTGCTTTACTTGCAGGAAAATTCAAGACTCAGAAATCGAAACCCAAATTTCGACCTGAACCTGAATTCAAAGTGGATTTAGAAGATGAGAAAGAGATCACCTCCAAACTAATCAGTCGAGTTCAAAAATTGCTAAAGAAGCAAAGAAAAAGGAAGACCCTAAAAGCAATGTAGTCCGAGTCATCAGAAGACTCTGAAGAAGAAGAATAAGTTCAAGTGAGCTTCCTTGCTCTACAGTACAAGCTCACATTGCCAAGACCGAATCCGAGTCGGAGCTCGAGATTAAATTAGAGGCCGAGTTTGAGAGAAGTCACAGATTTGTATTCATTTCCGAAGGGCCAAACAATACTATAAGTCCATCAGTAGTTAGATTGGAAAATTTAATTTCTTATTTATCTAGGAAATTAGCCAAGTCCAATATATGGGTCAAGTCACTCCAAAAGAAGGTACCTATCCTTAAGAAAATAACTAACCCAAGTTCTTTGACTGACCAAGTTCAAAATGGAACCTCAACTCAAGTTCAACAACTTGAGGAAGAGAATTTCACCTCAAAAAGTCAAGTCAAGGAACTCAACGACACATTGAAACAGTTCACTTTGGGTTCCAAGAATCTTGATCTGATTCTTGGAAAATAAAAGGTTGTATACAATCGATCCACACTCGGATATAAGGCTAAACATTAATTTAGATCATACTTGTCTCTAGTAAATCGAACAAATAGAAACCTAGTCCAAGCATGAGTCCCTAAGTCTAACTTGATTAATCAAGTTGGACTTAATCAATATTGGATCCCCAAGGATCAAATTTATTACCTTGGTAAATCTTATCGAGGTTATGATCTAGGGAGCCAATAGAAAAATTATTTTTATTATTAGATAGATTTGATTGATTGCTTGCTTGCTTGCTTGATTTACAACTTTCTTTATTTCTGCCTAGATTAGGATGATTATATAAGGACTTAGGCTTGATCGACACATGATTAGTTAGACTAAAGATTTTCATAAAGAAAGTTAAACTTTCAATTTCTTTAAAAGGCTTTGACTAGAAGTGGTTATTGCTCCAATAACCAAGAAGATTTTTATGCCTCACCACAACCTAGAAGTCGATTATCGAAATGGATATTTAACCTACTACCTGTCAAACAGTCTAATTCAAATGTAAATCAATCTGTAAATCTCAAATTAAATTGAAGATAAAAAGTATTTTACAAAAACGTATAAGATTTCCTGTTTGAAAATCTAAAAAAAAGGTGATATGAATTTAAGTTACAAATGAGAATTAGTTAAACCAAACCTAATCCAAGATTAACTCATACTTACACAAACTCAATTTAACCTAAAACCTAATCAAAAACTTTAATTAATCTTCAAAAACTTTAATTATCTTCAAAAACTTTAATTAATTTTCAAAATCTTTAATTAATTTACAAAAACTCAATTAATTTTTCAAAAACTTAATTAATTTTTAAAAACTTTAATTAATCTTCAAAAACTTATTTAATTTTAAAAACCTTAATTAATTTTTAAAACTTAAATTAAATTTTTAAATTTTAATTAACTTTCAAAATGTTAATTAATTCATTTTTTTACTTAATTAGAAACTAATTAACTTATAATTAATTTAATTCAATTAACTTAATCCAAAATAATTTAAATTTAATCAAGTTTAACTTGAATTCAAATCAATTAACAAACTTAGATTTTACTAATTTGAATCTTATCATTAAACTCTAAATCAAACTAATTCTACATTATAAAAATTATGTATCTCCCAAAACATATAAGACTATCATATTTGAAAATCTAAAATAAGTGAGATGTTAGGAAAATTAAGTGTTTTTAATCATGCTTAGGATTCTAGGTTGCATACTTACACTTTTATTTTACTCCGTTTTCAAAATTTTTAAAGAGAAGAATTAATTAAAGGAGAGGAATTTCAAATCATTAAATTTTTTTTACAAAAAGTTTTTAAAAATACTCTTAAATTATTTAGGATTTTACAAATAATACTACTTATTTTTTATATATAATAAAGGAGGAGAAAAAGTAAAGTAAGTTAAGTATTTTTAAAAGTTAAAATATCTTTAAAAGTAAAGTAATATTTTTTTTTCAAAAGAAAGTTTACAAGTTAGATATTTTCAAAAATATTGATTTAAAAGATAAGTAATTTTTTTAAAATTAAGTGTTATTTTTAAAGGGAACTTAAAATATTCTTTGTTATATTTACTACTTAGAACATCCACATCAGTTTCCTTATCACTATATCTAAAATTTAGAATAAATAGTTCACTTTATTAAATTTAGATAACCATTTTTCACTATACACTACATCAACTATACTAAATTTTTCATTATCTTCAATTTTTTATTTTTTTCTATTTTTTATTATTATATTTAGAGAATGAATAGAAGGAAAGAGAATTAGTGGAAAGAGAGAGATTGAAAAGAAATATTATTATATATTTAGGATAGAGATTTGATTCCTTAAATTTAGAGAATCACTATTCATCAAATCTAAATTTAGGGAATAGATAGGGTAATTGATGCAAACACTTTTTAGTTACTTTATCTAAAATTTAAGGTAAAATTTTTAGATAGGATAACTGATATAGATGCTCTTAGACATTTCTTTAAAAAACCATTTTCTTTAAAAGTTCTTACTTTGAAACTACATTTGAAAAGTGGATAATCCTAGCTTTGAAATTACATTTTTAGATAGGGCACCTGGACCAATCCAAGGTTCCGATTTCCGAAAGTGGATAAAGTTTAGGGGATAAAATTCGACGAAGTGCAGCCACGTGAGCATACTCCAGGCGCCCGGGGATGGTTCCAAACACTTGGAGAGGTCCTATATAAATGCTTTCGAGCAGTAGCTTCAGAACATCAATTCCAATAACTTTTGCTCTTGCGATTTGTTCTGAAAAGCCCTTGACGACGCTGTAACACTGCTTCGACAACCGACGATCAAATCTCTGCTAAATCTCTTTGTTGTCGGTAATTTTATTTTATAGTTCTTATACTTCACTTGTACTTCAATTCTGTAATATTCGAGCTATTAGTGGATTGTTCATCAAAAGTACTTAACGAGTGTGAGTCTTAGAGTATGAATCGTCACAGACTTCGAACCAAGTAAAAAAAATAAAGTGTTAACGATTGTTTTCTATTTTCGCAATGTATTATGTGTTTTACGAAAAAAGTGAAAAAGCTACCAGCGTTGTTCACCTCTCACTAACGCTTTCGATCTAACATATAGGGCCGCCCAATCACATGTTGAGAGACACACTCAGAATAGGAGCTACGTCCTATAAGTCTGATCCGCCTTTGGACCGACCGATTAATTATAAACTGGATATCTGGACATAAGTGGAGCACTAGATCCCTCAAGTCCGACTAGTTCTTAGGTCGATCATCCTTATATCAAAGACTTTAGCACTGAATAAGGAGCTGAGCCCCATTGAGAGCGATGCTCAAACTGTCACATTATTTTAACTTTTACAATTACCTCACTTTAACTTTGACTACTATATTACCTTGAGTCCGTTCACAATGTACTATATCAGGTAAGTTTGTATAATTTTAATTGGATGAGTATAAAGTATTTTAATAAAATAATATTCAATGTATAATAATTGGAGCTATTTTCCTTGTATATGGTATTAAATACGATTATAATTATTATAACAATGTTGAAATATTTTTAGAATGAAAAATATATTAGATGTTATTTTATTTTTTAAAACTCTTTTGACTAAAATAATAATAAAGGGTAACTTTTGATAACGAACTATTTTTCAAGAGAACAAGTACAACCGTCAATCGAAATAAAATGACATAATGAAAATTACTCATTCCATCGCTTAGCTCAAAAGATAATGACTCCGATCAATAAATAATAACTGGAATAATTATGAAAATATACCCGCATGCAGCGGGAATCGAGGGCTTCCGATGTAACCACAAGCTACGGCCTCATTGGCAACTTTTGATAAAGAATTAGGATGACTGAATAAATTTCGTTGGTAGAATAGCCAAATTATGACTCCGATCAATAAGCAATACAACTAACACGATATGACATGATCTGCTTCCACGGGTATAATTAAAGTGGTAAGTAGTTGAGGTTTGTTATTTGAGATAGAGGAGTTAAATCTCAGAAATGACAAGGCGTAAATCTCTGCATTTCGTGTAATTCCATCATTCAATTACCTTTTTAGTCATCATAATTTAATTCTTCCGTATTGATGAGCGCAGAGACGGATTTAGAATTTTAAATTTAGAGAACTATATACTAAATGATGAAAATAATTATTAAAATTTTCATGAATAATATATCTTTAGTTGAAATGTAAAAATCCGTTGAAGAAATTTTTTTTTTAAATTTAGTCGGATTCGAACTTCAAAGGCGTGTGTTAAAAAAAAAAACCAAACTTATCGTTAAACCAACTAAAAGGGCCAAATAACATATATATTAAAAAAAGAAAATAAAAATTATATAAAAAATATTGTTATTTAAAAATTTAGGACGGTCGTGGTCCCTCGGATCCTAATATAAATCCGCCTATATTGGTGAGGCGTCAGGGACGAGCATCCTTTTGCCACCTGATATGACATGATCCACTGAAGCTCATGAGAATATATGCTACATGGCATTAGGCTGGTCTTTAGTATGTGTACTTGCTTAGTGCCTTCACTTATGAAAAGTAAACGTTTGCTTTTCAACTCCACTACCAGACCTCAAAATGGACTACACAATCTCAGAACTATGTGATTTGTTATCTATGATAAAGCATATACATGTGCTAATAGTGTCTAAAATGGCTTATTGTATATAATCTTATTCTATATTGTAAAAAACTATTTCTATGACTTAAATTTAAAACTATTAAGTCATGACAGTAACTTACTTTCTATTACACTCCCCTTTTATTAGATTCTCAAAGAGTAAAAACTAAATAAAAAAAAGTCACCAGGTCACAAGTATATCATTGAATATTGAAACATGAGTTAATTTTATGAAATATCTAGATTCGTTAAGAGTTAGTCGACTCAACGGGTGTTTAATTAACTTGTTCGATTATGCGTCACCCAAATTCCCAATACGACTAGAGTCACACAAAGATGGTGTCGTAAACATAACAAACATGATCTTATCTTAATCACATATGTGACCATATTACTACTACCTCACTCGATCCCCATCCCACACCTCATTATTATCTCACCCCACCACCACGCCACCATCAAAATGGTCCCAAACATGATTCATCAAAATGGTGATTGGGTCATTTTCTTCAAATACATGATGCTTCACTCCCACTACAAATCCACACCTTAAAAGGAGGGATCCTACTCCCATTCTCCCCAAGACAAATCAACTTTCTTTATCTTCGTCTTATTTGTCTTGTTTAGTTCGGTTGGTTCAGTTTCATGGCAATGAAGTATAGGTGCACTCTTGTAGTCCTGAAGTCGTCGATGGCCATGCTACTTGCAGCATTGGCATGCATCTGGACAGTGAGGCTCACGCGGTCATGGAAGCGATCTTGGCATGAGGCCGAAGACAGGGCTAGCACCACCGTGTTCAGCGATTCCGGTACCGAGCTGTGCTTATCCTTCCGGTAGAAGAAGGAATCTATGACATTTGATCCTTGTGGTGCAGGTCTTACTGTGGTGGTGTATTGTTTCCCAGTTCTAGCAGTGGCCAGTTTGGCCTATGTCTACTTGCACCTCACTTCGAAAACTGATCAGGAAAGTAGGTAATACTACTTCACACATGAAGAGATGGCCAGAATTTACTACTTGGTTGTGACTTAGTCGACTCTAATAATCGGAATTTACGGCTTCTTGTTGCAGGAAGAGACGGTCGGTACTGATGGCCAATTTGACAAACCCAATCACGGTGATGAAATGTTCGATCGGGATAGTTTCGACTGCAGAACTCCTGATTGCAACCCTGTTCATCATATTTCTGGCATGGACGTACTACTCCAATGTTTCCAGTTCTTTTAAGATGATGACACCCTACAAGTCCCTCAAACTCAATAAGTATCATTTTATACATACAAAAAGCTGCATCGATCGGTATCGGTATTTGTTTTACTAAATAATGCTTCTGGTTGATTTTCCTTATTCAGATGGCAGCTAAAGATGATGTATGTGGGTGTTCGAATCGGTTCGTTGAGCGAAGCATGTTTGGTGCTCTTGTTCTTGCCAATTCTGAGAGGGATGGCAGTGTTCAGGGTGTTTGGAGTTCAGTTTGAAGCTTCAGTGAGGTATCATGTTTGGATAGGCAATTTGATAATACTCTTGTCACTTCTACATGGCATCATTGTGATGTTCATTTGGGGTGTTAAGAAAAGCTTGTTAAAGGAGGTGAGCAAAGACAATTCTCTTTTAAGTTTTTTCCTTTTGCTAAGTTGATCACTACTCGTGCTTATGATCGAAGAACAGATCGTAAAATGGCAATCGGTAGGGCGTGTTAATATCGCGGGTGCGATGGCCTTGACCACTGGCCTAATCATCTGGATAACATCACTTCCACAGATAAGAAGGAAGCAGTTCCAACTATTTTACTTGACTCACCATCTCTACATAGTCTTCATCCTCTTTTTCTTGATTCACGCCGGAGATAAGCATTTCTATTTGGTGTTCGCCGGCGTTCTTCTCTTCGCGGTAGATAAACTGCTGCGAATAGTACAGTCAAGAGGAACAACATCACCAATTTCTGCGAGCATTTTGCCCAACAGAGCACTGAAACTCACTCTCCTGAAACATCCTTGTGAGCCATATTGTTTTTGATTCACCACCAATATACAAACAAGTATTCGATCTTTTCTTTTACTCTGCAGGCATGGGCTACACTCCGACGAGCATCATCTTTGTTAAAGTTCCGATCGTATCGAGGTTTCAGTGGCACCCTTTTAGCATAACTTCAAGCTCCAACATGGACAATTCTGAGCTTTCAATCTTGATCAAGAGCCATGGTCAGTGGACTACTGGCCTCTTCAACTTACTGAATTCAGTGATCGATACAGGCTCCAGCGACCATCTTAAGGACATTCAGATAGCAGTCGAAGGTCCTTACGGTCCTGCGACCTTCGAATACCGAAGGTACTTGAAGTTGCTCAGCAAATTTAAACTTAAGCTTTTGAGCTATGCTGGAGTTTAAGTGAACAATATACCCTGAAACCAGGTACAAGAGCTTGGTGTTAATCGCAGGAGGTTCGGGGATATCTCCTTTTCTGAGCATTCTACAAGATATTGCTTCGAGAAATGGCGACATGAACAAGAATCCGATCAAGGTGCAATTGATATATGTCGTGAAGAAGGTCGAAGACCTCAGCATGCTCGCTGTGATCTCCCCCTTGTTGCTCGAAAACCTGAAGATGAAACTGTTTGTGACCCAAGAAAACAGTCCACCAGTCACGGCAGAAAAGATTCTACAAGACTTGTCTCTTCAGATCAAGACAATTGCATCCAACAAAGCTTCCTCTAAAGGTGCTCTCTCAATGCCTGAAGGATTGCTGTGGAAGGCATTGATCACAGCGGTCTCTTTCGCAGTGTTCCTCGCTTCTCTTATCATCTTGAGCTATGTTTTCCTACACCAAGAAAGCAAATCCTCGTCTAAGAAGAAGAAGGATCCGTCGTGGATCGGGGATCTATTCGCTCTCTGTTCTCTTACTATTGCCGCGAGCTGCTGCGCAATGGCTACAATGATCTCAAGATGGAAGAGGACAGTGAGTGAAGGTCAACAGGTACCTCACAGGCAAAGTGTGTGCCATGAAAATACATCTGCCAAAGTGCAAGGCACAGAGAGGCATGAAATAGAGTTTGGCATTAGGCCAAATTTAGTAGGTAATGCTTTCTCTTTGCATGATTTCATATGGAATTTGTGTTATTGTAGTTTTTTAACCTTTTTTTTTTTTTTTTTTTTGCAGAGATGCTTGATGAGATTGAATTTGGCACAGAAGAGGAAGAAGTAGGCATCTTTGTGTGTGGCCCTGCTTCCATGAATGAGTCGGTGGCTTCATTTTGTATAGCAAACAGACAGTGCAGGAAGAAGGATCAGAGAAAACAAAAATGTAACTTCAATGTTCACTTCATCAACTTTTCGCTGTGAAGCTTTAGTAGAAGATGAAAACGATCGTCAGGGTCGAGAAATAAGGCCTTTAAATCTCAATTGTCGATATAGTTAATAGGTAGTTTATGGCTACCAAACTGATTTCCTCAACTAAGGAAGCATCTTGTGAGTTGCTTGTAAGAAACCAATAAATAAGAATTGTGGTTATAAAGTTTTAGAATGAAACGCAAGAATGTTCTACAATGGAAATATTATCAGTTAAGGTTAGGATTTAAGAGGGACAGAGGCCTTCCGTCGAGCCAAAGTTGATCAATATGCTTAGCCCTAGTGGTTCTTTAAGAGATTCAGGTAGGTTAAGGTTGATTGACGATCCATTATTTATCCTCTTGTTGGTCCTCTTTGCAAGAGAGGTCCTCTCTTACACTACTCTTCGATCACCTCTATACCGGCCAACAATTATTGGTGTCTAATGTCTATGACCTCTCCTACAATCATTTTCGCTACTCATCCACGAGCTCTTCATTCTATCAACAAACTTTTCTATTCACCATTCATGTATGTTGATTGATTTGGAAGTTTCATAGGGCAAAACAAGCCAAGGTTGGGCTTTTCTATTCGATTGGACTTCCGATGGGTTCTGATGGGCCAAGTGAGTCGATAGTTCGGGCTAGTTGGGCAATCTAAGCAGCTTAGTTGGGTCAGGCTATGAAAACTAATTTGTTATGTTACCTAACATTTATGGGCCCTCATGCAATTGGTTGTCAGACTTTAACTTACTAATCTCATAAGAGGATTCACCCATAAAAGATAAATCGAAAAGTACTGATGATTTAAAAGTCCAACATCTTTTTGTTATACGTTTCATTTGAAGGAAATTTTTTTACAAATATATTGTAGCTTGGAAACGAACCATGGATGCCTGGATGACAACTGGACACCCTTCTACTATATCATAGCCCCGAGGACTTATTGCAAATCTTATAAAGATTATATCACATGGTCGATTTAATCAAAGAGTTTATCTAGGAGCATATATAATTGTATACATAAAATGTGATTTTAAATAGGACTGAAAATAAGTCAAGCTGAGTTAAGTTTTGTGATATTTAAACTTGTTTGATAAGATAATCAAGTCAAATCAAGTCGAGTTTAAAATGAACCAAGCTATTGTAATAATTATTCAAGCTTAGTTGAGTTTTTTTCATGAGTTTTAGTTTAATTTGTTAGATATTTTCGATCTCTTAATTCAACCTTTTAAAATTGTTTAAAATTTTTATATTTTTAAACTTATTTATTTATTTTATTTTTTTTATTTATTTATCAAATTGATAAGAGTTTATTGGTGAACATAGTTCACAAACTTTGTCCTTAAATATTATTCATGAATAGTTCACAATCTTTATTCATGAACATTAATGAGTTAAATATATGTGTTTAGATTTATTTATTTAGTTTAATGATCAAAACTATATTGAGCCAACGTACATAAATTCTTATCAAATTGAACACGCTCCTCAAACGTTTATTTTATATCTTAGGTGGTGTTTGGTACACGAGTATGAAAATAGAGAATTGGATTCATTTCTAAACCTTGTGTTTAGTTGATGGGAATGAGAATTAAGATTTTAGAATGAAACTCAAAAATTTGAATATTGATGAAATTCACCTCCTCCCTTGGTTTCACCATATCCAAAAACTTGGCTATCATCTAAATTATTTTGGACAAAAATACCCTTAATATATTTGTACAATTTTTCTTTCATATCACTCTCTCTCCTTATTCTCTCTCCTCATGCTCTCTCATCAAACTTTCTCTCTGATCATATTTTCTCTCTCTTGATTCTCTTTCATCACACTTTCTGTACCCTTTTCTATCTCATCACGCATTCTCTCCTATCACACACTCTCTCCTCATTTTCTCTCATCATTCCTTCTCTCTTCATTCTCTCCCATCACACTTTCTCTCTCATCATACTTTCTCTCCTCGATCTCTTCTATCACATTTTCTCTCATCATACTTTCTCTCTCCTCAAACTCTACTATCATACACACTCTCCTCATGTCCCCAGGGCGTAGCACAGATGGGGAGTGCATGGTTCTGTGGCTGAAAGGTCCAGGGGTCGATCCCCGGAGTGTCACTGCCTGGGGTTAACGTCTCTGCCATGCACTTTCCACCTGTGTACCTGCATTTACCTCCCTCCATATCCGTGGGACCGGCTCTAGGGGGGCCGCTGATGTGGCGGTTCCATATACACACTCTCCTCATTCCTTATCAAAAGGAACACACACTCTCCTCATTTTTTCTCATCACACTTTCTCTCTCCTTAATCTCTTCCATCATACTTTCTCTCTCCTCATTATCTTCCATCATATTTTCTTTCTCCTCATTATCTCTCATCACATTTTTTTTCTCTATCATATTTATCTGTCACATTCATCTTTCTCTCACATCTATTTTTTTGTCTTATTTTCTTCTAAGGGTAAAAAAAAATATTTTGATTCATTTCAATAGAAAATATTTAACAACCAAATATTATTTTTAAAAGGATATATATATATATACTCATACTTATTCCTATTTCATAATACTATCACGCTCATTCCCAATCCTATTCTTAGAGAATAATTAAAGTATGCTCTTCAAGATACTTTAATCTTAAAGTATGTGATGTATATAGTAGTGAATAATTAAATAAGTAATTATTAATTATCTTGGTTAATATAAAATTAATTAAAATAAATTATGAATTAATTTATCCGATTAAATTATGTGATGTATATAGTAGTGAATAATTAAACAAGTAATTATTAGTTATAAATTTAATTAACTTAATTTATCCAATTAAATGAAGAGAGGGTCAATACCATCACAAGCACAAATAGTCTGCCCAATTAATGCATGTAGCCTGAGAAATTATCAATTATGTTGATTTATTATGAAATTAATTGAGATTGTTAGGGTAAAAAAAAAAAAGTGAAGTGTTACTTTAGGATTTAGCGGCTCCTTCATGAGTAGGGATGGCATGTAACGCCCACCCTCCTCCTACTTATAAAGGGGGGCAAGAGGGACGGCGCTACACGAACATACATACATGCATATGCAATCGTTTCAACGGAAGAATTTAAATTTAAACATGGAGAAACAAACATTTAAACATGTAAATCTCTTAAAGCATGTAAACATGTAACACATGTGAGCATGCTTAGCATTCTTGCATATAACTTGGTTTAGTATCTATTTCTTGAAACATGATACATGATTATTTAAAACTAGAGCATAAAGCATACTAATAAAGAGAGGATGAACTACTAAGCATGTATATTATTCTCTAAAGGGGTACTTGGTACTTCTTTAATGAAAGTTCATGATAACTAACTTGATGGAAGTATAGGAGTCTAAATACAAGTATGAACATTAATATGGGGTTCGAAGCATAAACTAAGTACCTAGTCGTCCATCACTTAACACTTCAAGCATGATAAAGAGGTTCTTAGCAATTCTTTAACTAAAATAAGTACTTATCATTTCAAGGTTTCATGGAAACAAAAGATAGTATAGTTTCACATCAAGTAGCAACCATTAAAAGCATCAAGTAAAAGAACAAGTTAACATGGAAGACTTAGAACATGCATAAGTCTTGAAACACAAAACAGATCTCTTCCACTATGCCACTGCCACACACATCTTTGCCCCTCCTGCTGCTCCCTTTAGTTTAGTCATTCTTTACCCTTTTTGCAGTACAAGGAAAAATAAAACTATAAGCACATAGGCTTAGTAAGATCCTTTCCTACTCATGAAAGCCATAAATCATGAATTAAACATAAAGTAGTGACCTGTTCATTTAGACAACATATAGGCATATCACAAGAGTACATCATCTTAAAGCATAATAATCGCATAGCATGAAATAATATATGCAAGATGTTATTTTGAAAACATATATTATATAAATACTTAAACATAAATCTCAACATGAGGGCTCGACATTGTACCACATACATGATTTGCGCGCATCCCTAAATAAATCCGAGGTAGCTAATCCCGAATCTACTAGGGAACTAGGCCCGTTCTTCGACCTAGGGGTGACATAGGAGTCCATCCCCTGGACCTTGCTAGGGTCCGGTACAAGTCATACAAAAGTAAAATAGCATATCATGTTCCTTGTCATATCATAAAGAGTGCTCTTAGTCCCAATTTATAGGGAAGCATCTCTTAGGCCTTTCATCATACATAAGCCTTGCATAAGCATAACATGGTAACATAAGGCTCACCTAACACATAGCATATCATAGGGAACCATTAGTAAGCATGATTGGAGTGTTTGCTCTCTTCTAGCTCTAGTAGTTCTCTTGGCCGCAACTTACAAGGGCATGATCCTAGGTTTTAAGCAACATCAACCATGAATAGCATCTTAATATAACATCACATAACATATTAGGTATCATGAGAGAAATCATAAGCAAGTCTAGTTGGAGTTTAAACTTTCCTAATCCCTTTATTTCTTCTTGGCCGAAACTTCAAGGGACATGGTCCTAGTTTTTAAGATACATAAGCCTTGCATAAGCATAACATGGTAACGTAAGGTTCACCCAACACATAGCATACCATAGGGAACCATTAGTAAGCGTGACTGGAGTGTTTGTTCTCTTCTAGCTTTAGTAGTTCTCTTGGTCGCACCTTACAAGGGCATGATCCTAGGTTTTAAGCAACATCAACCATGAATAGCATCTTAATAACATCACATAACATATTAGGTATCATGAGAAAAAGCATAAGCAAGTCTAGTTGGAGTTTAAACTTTCCTAATCCCTTTATTTCTTCTTGGCCGAAACTTCAAGGGACATGGTCCTAGTTTTTAAGCAACATAAAAAAAAACAACGAGGAAAACCACTTGTACTGCAGGTGAGGGGAATACTTACTTCCTCTCGCTTGGTTTACCACAAGGAGAATACCCTTTGTGGAGAGAAAAAGAAGACCTTCCGCTTCTAGGACTCCCCTTTGTGTATCTTGCTTGTAAGAAGACTTAGGCATTAAGGACTCCTCCTTGTGAAGACTTCCTAGGAAGGAATCCTAGGCTTGATTCCGAACATGGGGGAGAAGGAGGCTAGTTTCGGTGGAGGGAGGAAGGAGGAGGAAGAAGAAAATAACTTTTCATTCCCTTACTCCTATTTATTCTAAATGAAGGGAGAAAGGGAAAACAACCTTTTCATTCCCTTACTTCATTTACTCTAAATGAAGGGAGAAAGGAAATATGAACTTTTCATTCTAAGTGAAGGGAGAAAGGGAAAATAAACTTTTCATTCTAAGTGAAGGGAGAAAGGTGTCCCTTCACCCTCCCTACCCTTAACTATAATTTCTCTTTCCTTCCTAACAGTGCACTCTTGTTGGGCTATTGGTTATCCCATATCATAGAGAGTTGTCACTTACTAAAAGGTTCAAGGTTTGAATCTTGGCCATGCCTCTTTTTGGTTCTATTTTTTCTTTAGAATTATATAATTGAATATACGGTGGTAAAAAATAAATACGTTTATCCCTAGTGTCCTAATCAATTCGTCCTAGGATCAATACGAAAAAAATTAATCACTAGCACATCAAAAAAAAAAAACTCCTACGTAATATTAAATATGTCTGGTTTGTTTCACAGCGAGTGTAGAAGCCCATTGTCTATCTTACCTTTGCATATATTATTGTATGAAATTCTTATAATTTACCTATAGTATCTAGGAGAATCTTTCAATTTACTATTAGCCTGAATTACTAAATTACCCTTTAAAGGGAAAGAAGACGGGTGATGACTGACACGACTCTCGAAATGAGAAGAGATCCTTTGTCCCCAAATTCTTATGTCCTTATATTTTTTTGTCGATCGGATGGTCATTACATTCTCATAATTTACACTACATCTTTAAATATGATCTAATCCGTCCGATTGATAAAGAGACATGGGGACATAAGAATCTGGGGACAGAAGATCTCATCTCTCTCGAAATAAAGGCGTCGAAGAGCCATGACGACATGAATGAGGATGCAACCCTGGTGAAAAAGACCTGGAAGTTGTGATGAAGGCAACAATGAAGAGGAGAAAACCGAGGGCGAAGAGGAGGGAACCAACAAAGGAGTCGGAGGTCTGGATCAACAGTCGATCAGGCGATGCCAACCCTTGGAGCTTCCGTGCTGTCTCCTATCCGTTACTGAGAGCCTTGATCTCTTTCGGGCAAAACATCATTAGCGTGTCGCACGTCGCCACCATCAACGACTACAAGAAGCAGATCAAAGCGAAGATGCCAAGGGTAGGGGCGAATTTAGAATTTTATGTCTGGGATGTACATACTAAGTCACGAAATTAATTATTATACGTGATATAATTTTCAATAATAAAATTATAATAATTAAAAATATAATAATTTAAAATATATAATAATTTAAAAAATAAATTAAATACCCAAAGTGATACATCTTCATCTTGTAATATAGCATATCCTCTCGGATGAATCTAGTGACTAACGCATGAAGTGTTATCATCATGAGATCTAGGACCTCCCTTATGTGCTAGTCACTATTCTAAAAACTACTAACCGTCCATGATTTATCTCCTCCATATTGATACTGGAGCAAATATTACAACAAATCATAGCTATATTGTCGAGTGTTGCGATTTTTTTTTTATCTGCTGCAAAAATCTCAATGTCTGTTGCCAACGGAAGCGTCGTTCTAGTCCTCGTAATATTCTGCTCTAGTCCAATGCCAAACTGGGATGTTAAATTCTTAAATGCATGAGCTTGTTGTAGCAGTGACGCGGTGACAATGGAGAAGCCAGCTAAGACGAAGAAGAAGAAGAAAAAGGATAGAAAGCAAGACGAGAAGGGGAGCCCTGGGAAATGTAACTAATTTTTTATTATATCTCGTTCGAATACTTGGAATATAAACAAGACATCACTGGAGAGGAATCAATAGCAGGCATCCCTCGGGACCTGCAGTTGCTGCTTGCTGCCTATTGCATGCTCTCTCTTCTCCAGAACTCGCCTGACTTAAATCCTCTGCTGCAATGCAACATCTCGCTCATTAATTTCTTCTTCCATTCGAACCTTTCAAAGAGAGACAAGAAATTGAAACTGGTATTAGAAAGTGGCAGAGAAGGCTTGTCCTCTTGCATCGATCTCGTCCGTGCTACTTTTGCTCGCCATGGCGTTAGAGCACAATTTCGAAAGTGATGAACTCGAACTGAAACGAGTCGAGTCAATTAGAGAGACTCAGGAAAAGGGATCTGTATTGCAGATTCGAGGAACAGAAGAAATTACGCATGGAGATGGAGCATTAAGGAAGAAATCTAATGTATGCCCCCTGTATATATCTGCCTCTGGCAGCAATTATTTGATTGCGGAGATGGAGCGTGGAATGAGGAACGGGGATTGAGGGAGAGGAAGAAGAGATTGCGGAGGTTGATGATTCGGGGAATGGAGATTTGGGGTTTCGATTATAAAGGAAAGAATAGTAGGACGCCCCCCTCTCTCTCTCTCTCTCTCTCTTCTTTTCCCGCGCCTCCCTTCGCCTCCCTCCTGCGACAGCTGCTCGTCGCCTCCTCCGCAAGGGGTCAAGCTTGCCGCAACCCCCCCCCCCCCCCCCCCCCCCCCTAGCCTTCGCTGCACAAGTCGCCGAACCCCGTCCAGCCTCGACGAGGGCGATTGTGCTTAGCTCTCTTCTATGTTTTGTTGATAAAAATTGGATTTTTATTGTTCTAATCGTAGCAACAGAGAGCTTTGGTTGGGAACTTGAGAGTCTTCCTGTCACATTTGTGATGAAACTATTTAAATCCAAAGGATTTACCTCCATTACTTGTTTTCCTTCCAAACAAGTAAGTCCCAAGTCTCCCCTCAAATCCACTGTCAGTCCATTCCATGTCGATGCTCACATGATCAAGACTGGCTTTGATCTGCAAACCTACTACTCTAATCACCACCTCCAGTCTCTGCTTGACCAGGGGCAAGTGTTGAGAGCACGCAAGCTGTTCGACGAAATGCCTCTGAAGAACACTTTCACTGCCAACCGCATGATCTCTGGCTACGCAAAGTATGGCTACCTCGAAGAGGCTCGTCGACTCTTCAACTGCACAACAGGCCGCACTGTCGTCACGTGGACTATCCTGATCAATGCCTACTCCCAAGCTGCCCAGCCTGAAGAAGCTTTTGACCTCTTCCGGTGTATGTGGAGGTCGGGAATTAGTCCTGATCATGTGGCGACCGTGGCGTTGCTGAGTTCTTGCTGCTCACCAGATACATCGAGCTGTGTCGTTCAAGTTCACGCGCATATCATCAAGTGTGGATTAGGCAACACAATAATGGTCTACAATACCATAGTGGACTCGTACTGCAAGTGCGGCAATGCCCGATTGGGAAGAAAGCTGTTTAATGAGGCACGAGAAAGGGATTCTGTTACCTTTAATGCAATGCTAATGGGTCACTCAAAAGAAGGATCCTACTCTGAGGCATTGGAGTTGTTTGTCACCATGAGGAATTTGAGGCTGAAACCATCTCAGTTCACATTTTCTGGAGTTCTAGCCACTGCTGTTGGTTTTTCTAATCTTGGACTAGGCCAGCAAATTCATGGTCTGGTCGTTAAGACAAATTTCAGTTGGAACGTGTTCGTATGCAATTCTTTGCTGGATTTCTATTCGAAGTGCTGTTGCTTAAATGAGGCCAGGGCACTGTTTGATGAGATGGAAGAGAGGGACAATGTTTCTTACAATGTTATGGTATCCGGCTATGCTTGGGATGGACACCTCGAAGAGCTAATTAGACTCCTTAAAGAGATGCAGTACCTTGGTTTTGATAGGAGTCAATTTCCTTTTCCAAGTCTGCTAAGTGTTGCAGGAGGTCTCCCAGATCTTGCAATGGGGAGGCAGATCCATGCTCAAGTGATTCTAACAGGGTCGGCGTGCGATATTATTGTGTGCAATGCCCTTGTCGATATGTACTCAAAATGTGGTCATCTCAAGACTGCTGTGCTGATATTTAGGAATGGGATAGATAAAGACACAGTTTCATGCACTGCTATGATATCAGGCTATGTAGAGAATGGGCTATTTGAAGAAGCAGTGAGATTGTTCTGTGAGTTGAGAAGAGATGGCATGATTCCAGATAGAGCCACATTTTCAATTATCTTGAGAGCTGCATCTAGTTTGGCCTTGCTTTCGCTCGGGAAGCAACTGCATTCTAACATAATCAGGTGTGGTTACATGTCCGATGTGTTTGCTGGGAGTGCAATTCTTGACATGTATGCAAAATGTGGATGCTTTTTATTTACTCTGAAGATATTCAATGAGATGCCGAACAAGAACATAGTTTCATGGAATGCAATGCTATGTGCACACGCACAGAATGGGCAGGGTAGGAAAGCAATTGACCTATTTGAAGAAATGCTTCGACAGGATGTCAAACCAGATTCTGTCTCTTTCCTCTGTGTTCTTTCCGCTTGCAGTCACAATGGCTTCGTCAAAGAAGGCTTACAATATTTTGAATCCATGAGTAAATTGCATGGACTGAAACCAAAGAGAGAGCATTATGCTTGTGTCATAGATTTGATGGGTCGTGTTGGGCGGCTAGATGAAGTGGAAAAACTAGTCAATCAGATTCCTTTCGAGGCAGATCAGATCATATGGAACTCTATCCTAAACTCATCTAGGATACATGGGAATCATGAATTGGCTAGACATGCAGCTGATAGGCTTTTTAGTATGAATATCAAGGATGCTGCTCCTTTTGTCATCATGTCAAATGTCTATGCTCGAGCGGGCCGATGGGATGCAGCTGCCAAGGTTAAGAAGATGATGAGGGACCGAGGACTGAGGAAGGAACCAGCATATAGTTGGGTTGAGATCATGCACAAAATCTATGTTTTCTCTTCCAACGACAACATGAACCCTCAGATTAATGAGATCAAAGATCTACTTGATCAGCTAAGCGAGGAGATGGAAAAGGAAGGTTATAGACTTGATACTGGCTTCTCACTTTATTTGATGGATGAAGAGAATTGAATCCTTAAGGTGCCACCGTGAAAGGCTAGCAGTCACATTTGCTATCCAAAACAGGCACCTGGAACACCTATAGTTGCGATGAGGAACATACGAGCATGCCAGATTACCATGCTGCAACTAAGGTGACAGCCAAGATTGTCGAGAAACATATCACTATAAGGGATTCAGTAGGTTCCACCATTTCAAGGATGAATTGTGCTCGTGGAGATTTTCTGGTAGCTCCATGATGAAGAAATACAAAAGCATTGTTTTGTTCTTCTGTTTTCTGAAAGAAAGAGCCAAGACATTATTTAGGGATAAAATGACACAAGATAAACTAAAGTAAATGAAGATCAAGAATGTTCTTATGCTTATACTTAAGATGACTCGGATAATCGCATCAGAGTGGAAGTCACACTGGTATCAGAGAAAATTGTTAGATTATCAGCACACTTCAGTGTCAGTTCTGTATAGGAACAGGATCTTAGTTACTTATTTCATGACCTTTTTTTCATCTTCTCATGAAGATGCAACTTAAGTTGCCATTTTTGTGTTGTGAAGGGTAATCTTGTTTTCATATCTTTTTGGTTCATCTGAATCATCTCTTTATTTGTTGAATTGCTTTTATTATTTCAGGTATGGATTAGAGTTGGATCAAATTTCAAAAGTAGAATAAGATTTAAATGAGATAAAATAGAATAGTAGTTAGACCTGATAATATTTCAATAGAGGTAGGGAAGTATTTAAGAAATAAAATATTAAATAGTTTATAAAGTTATACAATTTGATTTTGAAAACGAAAAAATATCAATGGAGGATAAGTATCTAGTTCCCTTATATGAAAATAAAAGATACGTACAAAATTATGCAAACTATAGGGATATTAAATTGATGAGTCATTATCATGAAACTTTAAAAAAGAGTAATAGAAAAAAATTAAGGAGACTACGGTGATCGAAAATCAATTTGGATTTATTTCTAGAAGTTCGAAATTGATTTATTTCTAGAAGTTCGATACAGAAGTTATACATCAAGAACAAAAGCAATACATATACATAGTATTCGTTGACTTAGAAAAAATTTACGATAAACTTTCAAGATAAATGATATGAATAATATAATTCTATGAAAGAGAAGTGTTAGCATAGCGTATGTTGAACTAATTAAGGATATATATAAAAATATAATGATAAAAGTGAAAGACTTTAAAAAAATTAATCGAAGTATTTCTCATAAGAATAGGGTTACATGAAGGATTACCTCTAAATCTTTATCTTGTTATATTAATTATGGATAAACTCACTAAACACATACAAGATACGATATTGTGGTGCAATCAAGGAGTTGAGGTGAAATCAGGGAGTTGGGAAGCGATCATAGGATTTTGATTTTACCATGATAGTCGTTGGCATCCTAAGTATTGTTTACTTTCCTATCTCTATGTTAGTTCACATGTAGATGATCTATCCTGACATATCGATATAGACTTTTTTAATTATATCGGTATGTTTATCCAAATGCAACGACTACTTTCGAGGCAACATTGCTAGTATGACCGTTTTCTCAGAGAGGCTCTAATTACAAGATCTCAACGGTCCCCTAGTTGCCCTCCTTTATTTCGTAATGCTAATCGGGATAACTCCATTACGCTTTGTGATAGCCAATAGATCCCCTACTAGGGAATAAATCCAATACCCCTCGTGGCATACCGACCTACTTTCATGACTGGCTCTCCATGTCTCGAATATTTATAGGTCAGAGATTTGGGTTCATCTTTTGGTCTTTCCCCAAGTCCCATGAGATATAAAGTTGCAGGTTAGTATTACAATCGTGTATGCACAATAAAATCGAACTATGGAATAAACATGCCATGCAATAGAGAAAGATAAAAAAAAAAATACTTGAATTAAATTTCAATAAATTTTCAGGCTACTCCCTAATCTTAGAATCTAGAGAACTATTCTATAGAGATGGAGATACTATCAAAATACATGGAATCTAAGCAATTACAAATCAAAATAAAGGGTGAAGAGAAGAAAACTTAGTCGTGAAGGTTATCGGTGTCTTCTGAAGAGTCTCTAAGTTTCAATGGTGGATGAATCATCGTGACGACTCCTTGAAAACATTGCTAGGGTTTCCCCTTTCAGGGAAACCCCTCGTCCAGTGAAGGGGGTGGAGCCCCCAATCCTTGATGGCAAAAACAAGAGTTCCATGAGTTCTTTTATAGCTTCCCCCTCCTAAATTGTTAAGGTGCCACCAAAATAAGGTTTTCGGTCTTTAGACTCAATTTTTATAGGTTCCACTCTAAACCAAACTTATAAATCTTGAAATTATCTTCAATTTTATAGGTTGTGGGTCTCATGATTTGACCTAAGTTAAAAGTTATGTTGTTTGAAATTTGGTTTGCAGTTTGGACTACCGCGGGATAGATTTGTTGGTGCAGCGGGCCAACAAGAGGGGAGGGGTGAATTGCCTGAAATAAGAAAATATCCTCCTCGTACTTTCAACTCTTAAATTACAACAATAAAATAAAATCAAATGACATAAAAGAACTAGAGAAGAAACTCAGGGATTGACTTGGTTACAACCTGGGTGGTTATTAATCCAAGGCGGTTGAACAACTCACTAAGAATCTCCTTCTTTGAAGGCGGAGAAGCCTTTTACACATTGAAAGCTCTAAGAGCTGATAGGAAGTTAGTACAAGAGTTGATTTATTATTTTCTAGTTCCATGGGCCATTATATAGCTCCTGGAAATTCTATCTCGAGTGTTGAGGGTGCCTCCAAAGGGGTTGAGGGCGCCTCCAAGGGATAAGCAGATAAAACTTTATCCGCTTGCCAACGACCAATTTGACCAGGTCGAGGGCGCCCTCAAGGGAATTAAGGGCGTCTTCAATGTTGTTGAGGGCGGAGGCGCCTCCAACGACTGTTGAGGGCGCCTCCAGCAACTTTTCCAGCATTTCTTCATCTTCACTTTAGCTTCCGAAGTTCCGATTGCTTGGGAGATTGTGACCAACCGAAATAGGGCTCACCCGAACCCAATTTCCGGTCTTCTCCTCGAGCAGGCTTCAACCCTAGCTTTTCATCCCTCGAGCGTCGCACATGTTCTTCTCGTCCACCGATGTACTCTTCCGCAGCTCTTTCGTCCTTCAAACGCACCGAGCCTGTCGACTCCCTTCTCGTGTCGTCCTTCTCGCTAGCTGCGTCTTCCGCTGGACTTTCTACGCTCCTAAGCTCCTGCACACTTAGACACGGGGATCAATAATAAACAGGACCTAACCTAACTTGGTTGATCACATCAAAACAACTATGGGGTACAACATGTTGGATCGTAAGCGTTCGATAGAGGGGGGGTGAATATCGATAAGCAAAATCGTTCAAAAAGAGTTACGCGCAGCGGAAATAAAAGGACAATGCTAACACAAGCTGGTTTTACTTGGTTCGGAGCCTGTGTCGACTCCTACTCCAAAGCCCGCACACAAGGGTGCTTTCGATGGGCAATCACTAGCAGTTCGAAAATTGTTACAAACTAAAGTACAGGAATGCTAATGGAAATAAAGCAAATACCGACAAGAATTTAACAAAAAAGTGAAGGAGCGTGTTGTCGGATCTTTGTTGGCGTCATAGGAGCGCAGAGCAGCAAAGCAAGCAGTAGAAGACTTTCTTTCAGTTGTTGTTTTGAAGCTCCCCTCTGACCCTCCTTTTATATGAGGCTCGAGGCGCCCCGGATCCCTTCCAAGCGCCCTGGTGGGACGTGGCAGGTCCAACCAGAAAGCTCCACGTGGCGACGCGCGAGTTTGGATGAAATTTGCCTTTTGGGCGCCCGGACCCTGTTTTCCCGCAGAATCCGTCCTGCAAGACAAACGTTAGTCTGGAGGCAAATAATAAGTATGCCCTGCAAAATAGTTTGTTAGCACAGTTATATAGATAAGCAAAAAAGAGTATGACTTAGATTCCGTCTTTCCAAGACCGGAATCTAGTCACGATCTCGACTTAGATATCCGAAATGGATCTAAGCCGGATCGACGCCTAATGTTCCCTTCCCGGAAACGCGTCCTCACAGTCACTCCCCTCCAGTGACTTACCTTACTTACCTGCCAGACGTCCGGTCAGCCCTTCGACCCGTTTGGACTTCTCGCCAAGCGTCCGGTCAGCCCGTCGACCCGCTTGGACTTCTCGCCAACTATCCGGTCAGCCTGTCGACCTAGCTGGACTTCTCGCCAAGCGTCCGGTTAGCCCGTCGACCCGCTTGGACTTCGTGTCAGACATCCGGTCAGCCCGTCGACCTGTCTGGACTTCGTCTGCACACTCGGTCAGAGTGTTAGATCACAACAAACCTAACTTAACCTGATTTGTCATTCATCAAAACCTGAGTTAGACCGTTAGTGCTAACCGTACCAACAATCTCCCCCTTTTTGATGGAATGACAACCTGGTTAAGTTAGTAAAAATATGCGAGTAAGAGTTTAAACATTTTGTTCTAGTATGAGGTTTAAGTTAGTTTTTAATTTTATTTTATTTTTCTAACTTAACCACCTATCCCTCCCCCTTTGGCATTCATCAAATAAGGAAGACAAATTAACCATTCAACAATTCAGAATGCATAAAAAACTGTAGGAAATGATGTTACATTAACTTGGGGGAGTAATTTAGCATTTGTTTCTTAACTTTTGTAAAATAACTAAGTTTTGAAAAATAACCTAGTATAGTTTGAGTAAAAATAATTTTTGCAATATTAAATGGTTTTGCAAACTTAAAGAGTAAAAGCTAGTTTTCAAGTATACGTCTAATTTTTCAAACATAAGTATCCAAGTTTCAAGAAATTGAATTTTCAAAATAAGTTTCAACTTGGAATTCTTTACAAACATGAGTTTTCAAAATCACAATTTCAAAATTAAGTTTGAGAATCTACTTAAATTTATTTTTCAAGTCTAAGTTTGCAAAATCCAGATTTTCAAAATGAAGTGAAATTTAATTTTCAAATCAAACTTTAAAGCTAGATCCAATTATTCAAATTTTCAAAATAAGCTTGTAAAGTTAAAACACCTTTTTAAACATAAGTTTTATAAAGATAATTTTGCAAAAGTAAGATTTTCAAAATCAAGTTTATTAGATTTTACAAAGATAAGTCAGATTTGTTAAATAGATTTAAAGTATTTTTAAGAAAGTATTTTTCAAAAACCAATTTTAGTAAAGGAAAAATAAATATGAGACTAATTAATCCTCCCCTAAACCTGACATAATTTAAAATGAATTTTTTTTAAAAAATGTTCAGAAAAGTATTTTAAGTGAGATTTTTAATGTATAATTTTTTTAATTGAGGTAGGATTTTCTAAAGGGATTAAATAGAAATTTGCTAAAAAGAAAAAATTGAACCTCCCCTTGAATTTGTTATTCTCCTTAATTTAATATCTCCCCCTTAAGTTAATACTAAGGTTTGGTTATATTAAATTTTACAGCCTCAATACATTTTTGTACCTAAGTATTTTGGTGGATGCAGTGTTAGTAACACTTATGTTTATCAAGTATATTATTTATATAAGTATGTTTATATACTTGGTATAATTTTTTGATAAGAATAAGATTATTGAAATTAATGAGTAATCAATTATTCTTAATAATAAGTAATAAGTAATTTATTACAAACTTAATAATAGTTAATCATTATCAATAGTTTATTGATTAACTTTGATTTTACTTGACTTATCTGTTTGTATTAATTATCTTAATATCAATGGATAATAGTTATAATTTATCTTTTGTTTTGATTTACTTAAGTTTTGATAAAGTAACCTAAGTTATGTTTAGTATGACTAACGTCAAAATTAAGATTGATTGAATTAAATTAAGGTCACATCTAATTTAAAGTACAATTGACTACCGTTAATATTTGAAGTTTTTACTTTAATTATTTACTTTTTAATTATTTGTTAAAATTTCAGTTTTAAATTTCATTTTTAATTTAAGTTTTAAATTTTATTTTAAGTTAATTTAAGTTTTAAAGTTTTAATTAACTTAAGTTTCTTAGTTTTAGAATGACTTTTAGTTTTTTAATTTATAAAAAGAATTTTTAAATAATTTTTAAAAGTTTTTTTTAAATGATTTTTAAAAGAGTTTTTTTTGAAAGAATTTTTAAATATTTTAAAATATTTATTAAAAGAATTTTTAAAAGCTTTTAAAATAAATTTTTAAAAGATTTTTAAAAGAATTTTTTAAAAAAGTTTAAAATAATTTTTAAAAGAATTTTTAAAATGATTTTTAAAAGAATTTTTAAAATAGTTTTAAAAAGGATTTTTAAAATAATTTTTAAAAGGATTTTTCAAAGGATTTTTTTTAAATAATTTTTTATTGGAATTTTTAAATAATTTTTTTTTAAAGAATTTTTAAAATAGTTTTTAAAGAATTTTAAAAATAATTTTTTAAAGAATTTTTTAAATAATTTTTAAAATAGTTTTTAAAGAATTTTTAAAATAATTTTCAAAGAATTTTTAAAATAATTTTTAAATAATTTTTAAAATAGTTTTTAAAGAATTTTTAAAATAATTTTCAAAGAATTTTTAAAATAATTTTTAAATAATTTTGAAAATAGTTTTTAAAGAATTTTTAAAATAATTTTTTAAAGAATTTTTAAAGTTTTTAAAGAACTTTTAAAATAATTATTTAAAGAATTTTTAAAATAATTTTTAAAGAATTTTGAAAATAGTTTTTAAAGAATTTTTAAAATAATTTTTAAAGAATAATTTTTAAAGAATTTTTAAAATAATTTCCAAAGAATTTTTAAAATAATTTTTAAAGAATTTTTAAAATAATTTTTTAAAGAATTTTGAAAATACTTTTTAAAATAATTTTTAAAGAACTTTTAAAATAATTTTCAATGAATTTTTAAAATAATATTTTAAATTAAAATAATAATTTTGAAAGTTAAAATAATTTTTAGAATAATTTATTAAGTTAAAATAATTTTTATTTTAAAATAATTTTTAAAGTAATTCATTAAGTTAAAATAATTTTTTTTAAAAATATTTTTTAAGTTAAAATAATTTTTTAAGTTAAAATAATTTTTAAGTTAAAATAATTTTTAAAATAATTTATTAAGTTAAAATTGCTTAAGTTTAATTTTTAAAATAATAAAAAGTTTTAAGCTTAATTTTTTAAAATAATTTTTAAAATAATTTATTAAGTTAAAATTGTTTAAGTTTATTTTTTAAAATAATTTTTAAGATTAATTTTTAAAAGAATTTTTTGTTTAATAAAAATTAAGTTTAATTTTAATTTTAATTTTAATTTAATTTATTTTAATTTTAATTTAATTTATTTTATTTTATTTTATTTTTATTTAATTTAATTTAATTTAATTTTAATTTTAATTTTAATTTTAATTTAATTTAAATTTAATTTATTTTAATTTAATTTAATTTAAGTCCTTAGTCATCTCACCGATCTATGTTTTCAATCAGGGAATTCTATAATTTTATGAGATAAATTAGGTTCAATTTTAGGGTTTGTTTTTAACTTGTGTTAGATTCAGGTTTAGCTTTGGGTTCTACAAATAGGCGTTCTCTATATAAACTTCTGGGCTATGGTGAGTCACTTGGACATCATTAGAGTAACCATGCCTTCGAGGTTTTCCAAATAGTCATATCCACTGAACTTAATACAAAACATTGGTCTAACTAGTTAGGATCCGTAAGGGGTAGCTTCGGCTAGTTCCACTTAGGCAAATGCACCAGGTCGAAGTCATATCTTCCTAGACATGCATAGACTAAGCTTCCCTAACGTACTATCATCCAAAACTTCACGAGTACCGTGGGTCAAGTTAAACTTGGTCCCTTTCTAATTAGTCCTTGTTACCCTACCGGGTAGGTTGGTTTTAGTTATCCTGTCGGGTAGGTTAGTTTTGGAGGTGTCAGCTATTTTAGAGTCTCCCCCTGAATTATTAGCTTTTTATTTTAAGATTTTTATATAATTAGAGTTGGTTTTAGTTAAGTTTTAATGTTTAATTAAATTTAAGATTTTAATTTTGAATTAATTAAATTGGTCAAATTATCTTTCTTTGAAAGAGTATATTTAATATTTAAATTTTCTTTCAATTTCAATTTTATTGGGTTAATTGAATTATTTTTATTTAATAGCTTATTTTTAAAGTTTAATTTTTTATTTAGTTTTAAATTTGAATTAATTAGATTATATTTCTTTAAAGGTTTATCTTTTTAATCTTTTATTAGTTGTTAATTTTAAATTTTCCAAATTATCTTTGTTTAATATGTTATCTTTAATATTTAATTTTAAATTTGTTAAATTTATTTTTGTTTTTATCAGAGTGTTTGGGTTTATCCTTATATTTTCTTTATCTTTTAAGTTGATATAATTAGTGGAATTTATTAGATAAATTTTATCTTTCATATTTAATTTTTTGTTAATTAGATTATCTCGAGTTTGGATAAGACTTTCTAGATTAATATTGTCTAGATTAAATAATTTATTAATTTTATCTAGATCAATATTGACCTTGTATCTTTTTTGTTTGAATTTTCAAATTTGTTTAGGTTTAAATTCGAATTTTTAGATTTATTAATTATTTTCAGATTTTCTGTATTTTCTAAATTAATTATATTTGTTTTATCAGAAAATATCCTAGGGGTATTTTCTGTATTTTCTGAATTAATTATATTTGTTTTGTCAGAAAATATCCTAGGGGTATTTTTGCAAGTATTGTCATGTACACTATTTTCACATATACTTTCAGACATATCCAAATTAACATGCACATATTTTAAACTACTACTAGCAAGGGTGTTTTGGTAAATATTACTAACCTTGAGCGCAACCCCTAATTCAGCAGGCTTCTCCGTTGGATCTGACTCGAATCCGGATTCGACTTTAACTTGATCTTCTAGCTCTATTGGTGTCTCGTGAAGCTTGATCAACTAGGTCCACAGCTCATATGCATTCTTGTATTTTTCTAGTCTGCATAAAATATTGTTAGGTAAAACATTACAAATAATTTTACTTACATTTTTGTTCAGTTCCGAGTCCTGAGAAGGTTTCCTCAATATTAGCACATAATCAAAATCTAAGCTTCCTAAGAAGCATTCCATTAATCGCTTCCAGTAGTTGAAATCTTGACCGTATGGTGGTGGTTCGTGAGGGTTCCGTCCTTCTAGAAGAGTCATTATTCTTGCACAGAGAGAAACAAACAAAAAATCCCAAGACTTGTGTTGGTTGCTACTCGGAAAACCTATAGGTTCCACTGTACAAAAATTTTGTACAAAGGTCTGAACCTTTTCCTAGCTACCATGTGTTCTTTTAAATTAAATTTTGGATCGCCTGCGGAACTTAACACGTTTGATCCAAAACTTAATCTATTTGTTCTTTTAGGTTTTGACTTGGATCTCCTGCGGAACTTAACACGTTCGACCCAAGTCTCCTTAAGTTATTAATTCCATTAAATATTAATTTCCATAAAAGGTTCCCAGTACTGACGTGGCGAGGCACATGGCCTTCTTGGATATGGGAGCAACCACCACCGACTAGACAAAACCATTAATAGAAAGCTAATATTTAATTTCCTAAAATAACTTTAGGTTAACCAAAGAGAACAATCAAATCACAAGGAAAAGAAAGAAACAAAAGAACACAACTTCGAAAAAACATATTCGAAATACTAGAACGTAAGCCTCTTGTATTTGGTATTATTTCCATAAATAACTAGCATGATGCGGAAATAGAAATTACTAGCTATACCTTGTAGAAAAAACCTCTTGATCTTCTACCGTATTCCTCTTCTAACCTCGGACGTTGTGTGGGCAACGATCTTCCAAGATGAGAAACCACCAACCACCTTCTTCTCCTCCAAGAAGGGTTCTGCCACAAAAGAAAAGCTTTACCAAGGAGAAAAACCAAAATACTAACCAAGTTCCAAGAGATGCTAGCTTTCTCTCCTTCTTCTTCTTCTTCTCCGAGTAGTATCCGGCCACCACAAGAACTCCAAGGGAGAGGGAGAGGTTCGGCCACCACAAGAGGAAGAGAAGGAGATGATGGCCGGCCACACCAAGGAACAAAAGAGGGAGAGGAATAATAGATGTTGTATCTTGTGAAGGCACCCTCACCCCTTCTTTTATATTCCTTGGCCTAGGTAAATTAGGAAATTTAATTACAATAAATTTTCCTTAATTTCCTTGACATGATTTAATTGAGAAAAATAAAATAATATTTCCCCAATTAAACAATGATGGCCGGCCAAATCAATAGGAAGCAAATTGGACAAGTTTCAATCAACAATTAAAACTTTCCTTATTTGTTTCCGGAAATTTTAAAAAAAAATTTCTCTTTAAAATCTCTTCATGGTTAATAAAAGGAAATATCTATAATTTTAATTTTATTAACATGTGAATAATTTTAAAGAGAAAATAAAACATCTCTCCAATCTACAAATAAGGAAAGAGATCTAATCTCTTTCTTTAATCTTTTGTAAATCTTTTACAAGAGAGATATTTTAATTTTAATTCTCTTTTAAATTAAATCTTCCACATAATAATAAACATTAAAATTAAATTTTCTTTTTAATTAATTATGGCCGGTCCTACTAGCTTGGGTTCAAGCTAGGGCCGGCCACCTTAAACCCAAGCTTAGGCCGGCCCTAGCTTGGTTCCCAAGCTAGCTTGGCCGGCCCCCTTTAGGTAGGTATAGAAGGTGGGTATATGTGGGTATAGTACTCTATAAATAAGAGGCTACGATAGGGACCGAGAGGAGGAATTGGTTTTGGTCTCCCGATAAAATTAAGCATCCCATGTTCGCCCCGAACACACAACTTAATTTTATCAATGATAATTCATTCCACTAGAGAACTATCATTGAACTACCGCACCAATCCCAAATTACATTTTTAGGCTCCTTCTTATTATGAGTGTGTTAGTCTCCCTGTGTTTAAGATATCGAATGTCCACTAATTAAGTGAGTTACTGACAACTCATTTAATTAATATCTAAGTCCAAGAGTAGTACCACTCAACCTTATTATCATGTCGGACTAAGTCCACCTGCAGGGTTTAACATGACAATCTTTATGAGCTCCTCTTGAGGACATTATCAACCAGTATCACTAGGACACAGTTTCCTTCTATAATCAACAACACACACTATGAGTGATACCATTTCCCAATTTATCGGGTTTATTGATTCATCGAACTAAATCTCACCCATTGATAAATTAAAGAAATAAATATCAAACATATGTGCTTGTTATTATATTAGGATTAAGAGCACACACTTCCATAATAACTGAGGTCTTTGTTCCTTTATAAAGTCAGTATAAAAGGAACGACCTCAAATGGTCCTACTCAATACACTCTGAGTGTACTAGTGTAATTATATAGTCAAGATAAACTAATACCTAATTACACTACGACCTTCTAATGGTTTGTTCCTTTCCATTCTGGTCGTGAGCTACTGTTTATAATTTATAAGGTACTGATAACATCATCTTCTGTATGTGACACCACATACTATGTTATCTACAATATAAATTAAATGAACAACTACAAACAAATGTAGATAATTAGACCAAATGTGATTCTTTATTCATAATGAATGTTTACAAAGCTTAGGCTTTCAGTATACACTCCAACAATCTCCCACTTATACTAATGACTAAGCTGCCATATCTTCTACCATACATCTGATTCCCATTCCCTCCACATGCCGATCGAAAGCTTTCGCCGGAAGGGCCTTAGTGAAAGGATCTGCCAGGTTATCCGCTGATGCAATCTTGGCGATGACAACTTCTCCTCGCTTCACGATATCTCGTATCAGGTGGTACTTGCGCTCTATATGTTTACTCGCCTTATGAGCTCGTGGTTCCTTCGAGTTTGCAACTGCACCGCTATTATCACAATAAATTGTGATGATCTTGGGCAAACCAGGAATCACATCTAAGTCCATTAGAAAGTTCCTGAGCCATACTGCTTCTTTAGCTGCCTCAGAGGCTGCTACATACTCAGCTTCCATGGTTGAGTCCGAAACGCATTTCTGCTTAACACTCCTCCATGAAATGGCTCCACCTCCTAAAGTAAACACATAGCCTGATGTAGACTTACTATTGTCCCTATCTGATTGAAAATCTGAATCCGTGTAACCCACAGGGAGCAAATCATCTGCTTGGTAAACTAGCATATAATCCCTAGTCCTTCTCAGGTACTTTAATATATGCTTTACCGCAGTCCAATGTCCTTGTCCAGGGTTACTCTGATATCTGCTGACCATGCCTACGGCAAAACAGATATCAGGTCTCGTACATAGCATTGCATACATTAGGCTTCCTACAGCCGAAACATAAGGAACTGCTTTCATGTCCTCTATCTCTTTTGATGTCTTTGGAGACATCTCTTTAGATAGAGCTACTCCATGTCTAAAAGGTAAGAAACCTTTCTTGGAGTCTTGCATGCTAAAACGAGCAAGGATTGTATCTATATATGAAGCTTGGGATAGACACAACATTCTTTTCTTGCGATCTCTTATAACTTTGATCCCAAGAATGTGTGCACATTCTCCTAAGTCCTTCATATCAAATTGTTTGGACAACCATACCCTTACGTCTGATAATACCTTGACATTGTTGCCAATTAACAAAATATCATCTACGTATAGTACAAGAAATACCACCACGTTTCCGTTACACTTCTTATATACACAAGACTCATCCGGACTTTGAATAAATCCATATGACTGGATTACTTCATTAAACCGGATGTTTCAAGACCTTGAAGCTTGCTTCAGTCCATAAATGGACCGATTGAGCTTGCATACTAGATGCTCTTTGCCTTTTTCAATAAATCCTTCTGGTTGCTTCATATGGATGTTCTCTTCAAGACTTCCATTAAGGAAAGCTGTCTTGACATCCATTTGCCAAATCTCATAATACATATGAGCAGCAATGGATAAGAGTATCCGGATAGACTTAAGCATGGCTACCGGTGAAAAGGTTTCCTCATAATCGATTCCCTATTTCTGAGTGTACCCTTTCGCAACAAGCCTAGCTTTGAAGGTTTTTACCTTCCCGTCTGTCCCTCTTTTCCTTTTGTAGATCCACTTGCATCCAACGGCTTTTACACCATCAGGTGGTTCTACAAGCTCCCAAACCTTATTAGAGTACATGGACTCTATTTCAGAATTCATTGCCTTTTGTCAAGATGCTGCATCTATATCTTGGAGTGTTTCATCATATGTCCGGGGATCAGGTTCATGTTTACCTGGGATCAAATCCGAAGACTCTCCCAAAAACATGAATCTTTCAGGTTGCCTCACAACCCTCCCACTACGACGAGGCACTGTCTGAGGTTGTGTATTATGTGTGACACGTGTTGCAGTCTCTTGTGGTACTTCATCTTGTACTGTTGGTACTGAAGTAGACATATCCTCTCTAAGTTCTTCTAAAACAACTTTACTACTGGGCTTGTGATCCATTATATAGTCTTCTTCTAAAAACTGGGCATTGGTGCTAACAATGACCTTCTGGTCTTTAGGACTATAAAATAAACCACCTTTTGTTCCTTTGGGATATCCTACAAACACGCGAACTTCTGTACGAGATTCTAACTTATCAGCATCTGGTTTCAGCACATGTGCTGGACTACCCCAAATCCGAATATGTCTTAGACTGGGTTTTCGCTCATTCCACAATTCTATGGGAGTAGAAGAAACTGATTTAGAAGGTACTAAGTTCAGAACGTATACTGCTGTTTCCAGAGCATATCCCCAAAACGAATTTGGTAATTCTGAATAACTCATCATTGATCTAACCATCTCCATAAGAGTCCTATTCCTTCGTTCTGCCACACCATTCTGTTGGGGTGTTCCAGGTGCAGACAATTGGGATTGAATCCCGGCCTCTGATAAGTAATTCCTAAACTCTCCTAAGAGGTATTCGCCACCACGATCTGACCGTAGTGTCTTGATACTTTTACCTAGTCGTTTCTCCACATCAGCCTTGTATTCTTTGAACTTATCAAAGCACTCGGACTTGCGGCGCATTAGGTAAATGTATCCATATCTTGAATAATCGTCTATGAAAGAGACAAAATATTCAAAACCTCCTCTTGCCTGGACAGACATAGGACCACACAAATCAGAGTGAACCAATTCTAACACTTCTTTGGCTCTATACCCCTTGGCCTTGAACGGCCTCTTGGTCATTTTACCTTCTAAGCAAGATTCACAAGTTGGAAAATTTTCCAACTCTAATGAACTCAAAAGTCCATCGGCTATAAGCCTCTGAATCCTACTTAAATTGATATGACCAAGTCTTAGATGCCAAAGATATGCTTGGTTCATTTCTGAAGGTTCTTTTCTCTTATTAGAATTAGAAGATGAGTTATAAATTTCCATGTTTTGCTTTGTGGAAGAAATTGGATTTAAAGTATACAAATTGCCAACTAATGCACCTGAACAGATAATCACTTTATTTCTTTTAATAACTACATCGTTACTAAAGGAAACTGAATATCCATCTAAAAACAGTTTAGAAACTGAAATTAAATTCTTTCTAAAGCCGGGTACATAAAGACAATTTCTTAAAACCAAATTCCTATTTCTACTAAAAGATAAGTAGACGCCTCCCCAACAGTTGCCACCTTAGTAGCATTGCCCATGTAGATAATTTCTCCTTGAGATAGTCGTCGGGTTTCCGGAACCCCGCAAGGAATTGCAGACATGATCGATGGCTCCGTATCACAGTGCGGGTAGATAACACCGCTAAACATGTTTCAACAACTAGAGTATGAGATATACCTTTGTTTTGGTTCCTACGAGACAGTTCACCTTCCAATGTCCTTCGGATGAAGCACTTGCCTTGGCTTCTTCATTCCACTTTAAATCCGTACTGAGATTTATTCACTTTCTTTCTTGAACCATTGTTTCTTCTTCTTCTTTCCTTCGGTTTAGAAGTAGAATCATTTTCAACATAGTGAATTTGAGCATTGTGACGAAATAATCCTTCTGCTTCTTAACAAGTAGTTCCGCTAATGAATAAACCCTCTTATTCATATTATAGTTCAGTGAAACTGCTCAAAACTTCTAGGTAGCGTTGGAGGATCATATCGATCTGGGTTTCCCATCAATTTCTCCTCCAAGGATCCATATCTTTCGGATAAGTCATCATCTTTAGGATATGATCCTCACGAGAGTACCCTCTTGCATGGTGGTTGTCATTATCTTTCTCATGGCTTCTTGCCTGAAGCCCTATCCCGATGACCAAAGAGTTCCTTGAGATTGTTCATAATATCATAGGTTGTTGGTAAAATCTTGATGTTGCAATACATTTGACATTGAAGCCAAATGTAACACCGCGCCATCTCATCCGCTTTTACCCATTTCCTATGATATTCAATCTCCTCTTGGGTAGATTCACCAATAGGTGCATCAGGGCACTGCTCGATCAATACATATTTATAGCTTTCAAGTAAGAACAATGTCCAGGTTTCTTTTCCAATCTATGTAGTTTGGAGTAAGTCTATTCATTTGAAGTATGATGGACAGTGGGTTGAAAGACATCCTAAGAATCACAAATAACTTTTGGTCGAACTCTAAATTTAGAATAATATTGATTCCTCAAACAATACTATTTTAAATTAACCAACACCTCATCACACCGTGAATTTTGTATGCCACGTTAGTGTGGACGTATACAAATTCAACATTTGTAAAAGGAGGGTTTTAACCCATTAATTTTATTATCTTGTCAACCTAACTTTTGACAAATAAAATTAATAGTTGGTATTATTTGGTCACACAAATAATAATAGTGACTCGTTGGGGAGGATACTATTAGATGTGTCAAGTGTATACCATTACTTGACACTAAGTCCATTAATAAGATTATGCCCCTTCCGTTGGGGAAGATCACACGCCTTTAATTAATTCCTATAGTCATCCAAAATGGAAGTCTTTTAGTGATCACAAACAAGGCTCATCCGTTATGGAGGAAGGCACTCAGAGCCAACGCGCAAGCTTGTTTGCATCACTTACAAACCAGTAATGGAGACCATGGGATTTATTTAAAAATCCCTCTCCCACTTAGTTATTTATAAATGAGGAATTTTAACTATGCTAGCCTACTAAACTTGTAAACTAACATGCACACACAGCATAATATAAAAGCAATAAATAGAAAATCTAATTTTCAACTATTATGGCTTTTATCTTTAATTGTCCTTCGTGTGTTGTCATCCGAAGCTGCTGCCATATTTGGCCACCGCCACCGGGTCTAACTGTCGCATCCATCTTGCTCCGAGTTCCGCTGCGCCTCTGGTCCTTAGAAGGTTCCACGCTTTGCAAGATTCGATCCGCGACATAAATAGAATTTTACATTTTGATCCTATATTCCATAAAAGGAATGTACATGTATCTAGATCAAAAATAAAATCCTAATAAAACTAAATACAGCTCCTGCTGTATTTTAATACAATCATGCACACACATATAAATTGCCCTTGACATGTCCAAGGGTCCAATCACACACATAATTAACTAAAAGCCATAATAGTTGGATTCTGCATCCACAAAGTTAGCACATCCTACTATTATCCTGCCTAAATTATATATGACATGTGCATAATTAAACTAAATACCAAATACACAGAGGCAAAACCCTAGCTCTGATACCAATTGTTGGTTGCTACTCGGAAAACCTATAGGTTCCACTGTACAAAAATTTTGTACAAAGGTCTGAACCTTTTCCTAGCTACCATGTGTTCTTTTAAATTAAATTTTGGATCGCCTGTGGAACTTAACACGTTTGATCCAAAACTTAATCTATTTGTTCTTTTAGGTTTTGACTTGGATCTCCTGCGGAACTTAACACGTTCGACCCAAGTCTCCTTAAGTTATTAATTCCATTAAATATTAATTTCCATAAAAGGTTCCCAGTACTGACGTGGCGAGGCACATGGCCTTCTTGGATATGGGAGCAACCACCACCGACTAGACAAAACCATTAATAGAAAGCTAATATTTAATTTCCTAAAATAACTTTAGGTTAACCAAAGAGAACAATCAAATCACAAGGAAAAGAAAGAAACAAAAGAACACAACTTCGAAAAAACATATTCGAAATACTAGAACGTAAGCCTCTTGTATTTGGTATTATTTCCATAAATAACTAGCATGATGCGGAAATAGAAATTACTAGTTATACCCTGTAGAAAAACCTCTTGATCTTCTACCGTATTCCTCTTCTAACCTCGGACATTGTGTGGACAACGATCTTCCAAGATGAGAAACCACCAACCACCTTCTTCTCCTCCAAGCAAGGTTCGGCCACAAAAGAAAAGCTTTACCAAGGAGAAAAACCAAAATACTAACCAAGTTCCAAGAGATGCTAGCTTTCTCTCCTTCTTCTTCTTCTTCTCCGAGTAGTATCCGGCCACCACAAGAACTCCAAGGGAGAGGGAGAGGTTCGGCCACCACAAGAGGAAGAGAAGGAGATGATGGCCACACCAAGGAACAAAAGAGGGAGAGGAATAATAGATGTTGTATCTTGTGAAGGCACCTCACCCCTTCTTTTATATTCCTTGGCCTAGGTAAATTAGGAAATTTAATTACAATAAATTTTCCTTAATTTCCTTGACATGATTTAATTGAGAAAATAAAATAATATTTCCCCAATTAAACAATGATGGCCGGCCAAATCAATAGGAAGCAAATTGGACAAGTTTCAATCAACAATTAAAACTTTCCTTATTTGTTTCGGAAATTTTAAAAATAAAATTTCTCTTTAAAATCTCTTCATGGTTAATAAAAGGAAATATCTATAATTTTAATTTTATTAACATGTGAATAATTTTAAAGAGAAAATAAAACATCTCTCCAATCTACAAATAAGGAAAGAGATCTAATCTCTTTCTTTAATCTTTGTAAATCTTTTACAAGAGATATTTTAATTTTAATTCTCTTTTAAATTAAATCTTCCACATAATAATAAACATTAAAATTAAATTTTCTTTTAATTAATTATGGCCGGTCCTACTAGCTTGGGTTCAAGCTAGGGCCGCCACCTTAACTAGGCCGGCCCTAGCTTGGTTCCCAAGCTAGCTTGGCCGGCCCCCTTTAGGTAGGTATAGAAGGTGGGTATATGTGGGTATAGTACTCTATAAATAAGAGGCTACGATAGGGACCGAGAGGAGGAATTGGTTTGGTCTCCGATAAAATTAAGCATCCCATGTTCGCGCCGAACACACAACTTAATTTTATCAATGATAATTCATTCCACTAGAGAACTATCATTGAACTACCGCACCAATCCCAAATTACATTTTGGGCTCCTTCTTATTATGAGTGTGTTAGTCTCCTGTGTTTAAGATATCGAATGTCCACTAATTAAGTGAGTACCGACAACCCCTTTAATTAATATCTAAGTCCCAGAGTAGTACCCCCCAACCTTATTATCATGTCGGACTAAGTCCACTGCAGGGTTTAACATGACAATCTTTATGAGCTCCTCTTGAGGACATTATCAACCTAGTATCACTAGGACACAGTTTCCTTCTATAATCAACAACACACACTATGAGTGATACCATTTCCCAATTTATCGGGTTTATTGATTCATCGAACTAAATCTCACCCATTGATAAATTAAAGAAATAAATATCAAACATATGTGCTTGTTATTATATTAGGATTAAGAGCACACACTTCCATAATAACTGAGGTCTTTGTTCCTTTATAAAGTCAGTATAAAAGGAACGACCTCAAATGGTCCTACTCAATACACTCTGAGTGTACTAGTGTAATTATATAGTCAAGATAAACTAATACCTAATTACACTACGACCTTCTAATGGTTTGTTCCTTTCCATTCTGGTCGTGAGCTACTGTTTATAATTTATAAGGTACTGATAACATCATCTTCTGTATGTGACACCACATACTATGTTATCTACAATATAAATTAAATGAACAACTACAAACAAATGTAGATAATTAGACCAAATGTGATTCTTTATTTATAATGAATGTTTACAAAGCTTAGGCTTTCAGTATACACTCCAACAACTTGGTCTTGGATTAGTAGTGCTGAAAAAAATAATATTTCGCTATTTTCGAAAAGAGTAATAAAATATTATTAAAATATTAACAAAAAATATTATTTCAAAATTTTGAAAATGTAATATTTTGTCAATACTAAGCAATGGTGAAGAGATAGCGATGTATTTTTCAAAAACAGTTTTGGAGGGAAAAAACGAAAGGTGTAAGGTTTTATTTTAAAGACAAACAATATCTAACTTTTCTTTAAAAAACACCCCCTTTGCCTGATTGGTGGTTGCACCAAATCAGAGCGGTACCTGCTCTGATACCACTTGTTGGATCGTAAGCGTTCGATAGAGGGGGGTGTGAATATCGATAAGCAAAATCGTTCAAAAAGAGTTACGCGTAGCGGAAATAAAAAGACAATACTAACACAAGCTGGTTTTACTTGGTTCGGAGCCTGTGTCGACTCCTACTCCAAGGCCCGCACACAAGGGTGCTTTCGATGGGCAATCACTAGCAATTCGAAAATTGTTATAAACTAAAGTACAGGAATGCTAATGGAAATAAAGCAAATACCGACAAGAATTTAACAAAAAAGTGAAGGAGCGTGTTGGCGGAGCTTTGTTGGCGTCATAGGAGCGCAGAGCAGCAAAGCAAGCAGTAGAAGACTTTCTTTCAGTTGTTGTTTTGAAGCTTCCCTCTGACCCTCCTTTTATAAGAGGCTCGGGGCGCCCCGGATCACTTCCGAGCGCCCTGGTGGGACGTGGCAGGTCCAACCAGCAAGCTCCACGTGGCGACGCGTGAGTTTGGATGAAATTTGCCTCCCGGGCGCCCGGATCCCTTCCGGGCGCTCGGACCCTGTTTTCCCGCAGAATCCGTCCTGCAAGACAAATGTTAGTCCGGAGGCAAATAATAAGTATGCCCTGCAAAATAGTTTGTTAGCACAGTTATATAGATAAGCAAAAAAGAGTATGACTTAGATTCCGTCTTTCCAAGACCGGAATCTAGTCACGATCTCGACTTAGATATCCGAAATGGATCCAAGCCGGTTCGACGCCTAATGTTCCCTTCCCAGAAACGCGTCCTCACAGTCACTCCTGTTGGAGCAATCCCGATGGTCCGCGGGACCATGTGTTTTGGTGTTTGGGCAAAGAGTTTAAGTTAGGTTCACCCTTGTATTTGATATGTGTATTTGAGTTGTGCAGGTTTGCAGGTTACACATGTGACTCAGGTTGATGACTTCGGGTCCGGTGAAGGATGGAGCATTCGAGGGACCGTGGACAAGGCAGCGAGGACAAGGGTCGAGGGAAGCGACTTCGAGGCATACGCGAAGGATGGCATTGGGGACGAGCCACGGGCTTGAATGCATCCAAGGGACGAGAGCCAAAGGAAGTTGGCTTGAAGGCAAGAGGTCAAAGCTGCAAATGAAGCGTCAAACGAGTCATAAGGGTGAGGGTACGAGTGCATGAGAGATTGTACTTGGAGTAAAATTCTAGTTTTAGGGTTTTACTGTAGCAGTACTGTAGCGCTACTGTAACAGTACTGTAGCAGTCGACTGCATGTTTTAGCAGTCGACTGGTAGGCGGGGTTTTCCAACCCGTGGCCTATATAACCAAGCCTTGGAAGCTTGGTTGAGGTTGACGAAATAGAGATGGTTAATCTCTATTAGTAGTCTACCAGTGCCCTAGCTTCTCAAGAGTCCTTAGTAAGAGTTGTGGTGAGGTTTCTCCACCCACAAGGAGCTACGTGAGCTAGCCGGAGGTCTTCCGGGGAGTAATCCACCGACGGATAGGGATCGTCCACCTTACGGACAACCGTGGAGTAGGAGCTTTATCTCCGAACCACGTAAATAATCGTGTAGCTTGGTTTGCATTCTTTCCTTTAGTATCTAGCTTTCTACTTGCTTTGTTTGCATTTCTGCTTGTGCATTAATGTTGTAGAAAGAAGCGAGTATTTGGGGGCGCCGTCTATCCAACCCCCCTTCAAGCCGGCCGACCGATCCCCAACAACTCCCCTCCAGTGACTTACCTTACTTACCTGCCAGACGTCCGATCAGCCCTTCGACCTGTCTGGACTTCTCGCCAAGCGTCCGGTCAGCCCGTCGACCCGCTTGGACTTCTCGCCAACTATCCGGTCAGCCCATCGACCTAGCTGGACTTTTCGCCAAGCGTCCGGTCAGCCCGTCGACCCGCTTGGACTTCGTGCCAGACATCCGGTCAGCCCGTCGACCTGTCTGGATTTCGTCTGCACACTCGGTCAGAGTGTTAGATCACAACAAACCTAACTTAACCTGATTTGTCATTCATCAAAACCTGAGTTAGACCGTTAATGCTAACCGCACCAACACAATAATCTCGCTCTTTTTGATGCGTATCAACCCAAGTTCAAGTTAGGGTAAAAACAGACAAGTAGTAATTTAAAGAAATTACTAAACTATTTTAAGCATAAAGATTGCAATAATAGAAGTTACAACACTAAGTAAAATTAAAAAAATATTAACTAGTAAAATTAAAAAAAAATATTAACTCTCCCTAAACTTGTACCTATCTCTTCCCCTTTAATCACATAAAAAAAAGGTACAAATGGTCAAGTTTAAAAAAAACATTTTTCAAGTTAATTGAACATTTTCAAAACAATTTAATTTAAAAAATAAAATTTTCTGATAATTGACAAGAATTTAAAAGCATTAAATTAATTTTCATACTTATCAGTTTGTCAATTAAATATTCAATTCGATAATCGACTTTCAGGCTGTGACGAGACACTAGGCCTTCTTGGTTATTGGATCATCAACCACTTCTAGATAAAGCCTTTTAAGGAATATAAACATTTAATTTCTTTGAAAACCTGAACATAAGAGAATTTTTAATCTAAATAAGACTTGAGAACCCAATATGGGTTCCTTCTTACTAGATTAACTAAAAATTTAGGGGTACATAATTTTTGAAAATCTTTCTAAGTTGTCCCTGATGTTGTCTAATATACCAACTTAACTTTCCATAAACTCTAAGTTTTGATTTTTGAATGTTGTTAGGTTTTAAGCATGCATCAGTTTTTAAATTTTGAATTTGTATTTTCAAATTATCATTTTTTGTTTGTAAATTATCTAACAGTGTTTTTAAATCAACAATTTCTTTTTCTGATTTTACTAAGTATTTTGTAAGAACTTTGATAAAATGAAAAGATTGTTTCGGTTTAGAGTACGTACCTCGCTTACCTCTATTTCTGATGCTCCCCCTTCATCGCAGCTTTCTTCTTCTGATCCTCCCTCTTCATCTATGCTCATCTCTGAGCTGGTCTCATCTTCTTCTTGATGGTTGACCATTAGTACTAGTCCAGAGAAGGCTGCTACCTCGGAATCAGAGGATGAAGAATCATCCCATGTGGCCTTCATGGTCTTGTATTGGAGGAAGTTAATTTTGTGTGCTTGTCCTTTTCCCTCAATTTTAGGCAGTCATCCTTGACGTGCTCTTCTTCATTGCAGTTGTAGCATCGGACAGTTCTTTTGTTTTAATGATGTCTTCTTGACTGCGATCTAAATTTATTAGTCTTAATAAACTTATTGAACTTCCTTACCAATACCGCTGCTTCAGTTTCATCGATAGACGCTTCGGAGTCGAGATCTTATGTGCGTAAATATTATGATCGTGTATGCATGTTTTAATGTACATTCACTTTCTTTATACGTATGTATTCTTTGCATGATCGTCTCTTTTATCATGTACTCATCATAAATACTCTTTTGTTCGGATATCTGCTCTTTGTTTGGTTTTGTGTTTTATATAGCTAAAAGTTTATATGACATTGTAACACCTCCGGATAGGCCGAAAAAAGTAATGAATGACACCGTTAGATTCCTTACAATCTCAAAAAAACATCGGACTTGAAATGGGACCAATTAGACCTATCTAGGTCCATTAGTGGATTTTGACCAAATCTCACTAATGAACCTAGACATATCTGATTAGATTCATTTTAAATCTGTGGATTTTTAAAATTACAAAGAGTCCAACAGTGCCCTCCATTATTTTTTCTGCATCTCTAGAGGTGTTACAATGCCATATAAACTTTCAACTATATAGAAATATATAGAGCGTAGTCCTGGTATCCGGAAGATAGGCACACATTGGTAGGGATGTAAATGAGCCGAATCGAGCCGAACAGTATTAGGCTTGAGCTCGGCTCGTTTAAGTTATATTCGGACTTGAGCTCGGCTCGAGCTCGAATCGAACTTTTATTACAAGGCTTGAGCTCAGCTCGTTTTGGAATTATCAAGCTCGTGAACAGTTCGAGCTCGGCTCGTTATTAGCTCGATTATCATAGTTAACGAGCCTAATTCGTTAAACGAGCTTGAACTCGTTTTCGGACTCATTTTAGAGCTCATTTTTTTTTTTTTGCTCATTTTAAGGTTCATTTTAGAATTCGTTTGTTGGCTCGTTTTAGAGCTCGTTTTTTAGCTCGATTTAAGGCTCGTTTTTTGGCTCGTGCGTCTACAAACAAACATATTCGCGAGCTGACGAGTCGAATATCCTTAAGCTCGAGCTCGGCTCAATAAAACTATCGAGCTCGAGCTCGGCTCGATAAGATAAACGAACGAACTCGAACGAGCTTTTTATTGAACCGAGCTCCGAATAACTCGCGAACCGTTTGGTTCCTTTACATCCCTACACATTGGGCCTATTCTTCCAAAGACCAAGACCACATGCTTTATATGGATGAAAGTTTATATGATATTGTCACCTCCAAAGATGCCAAAAAAACAATGGAGATTGCAATCTCTAAAAACCACCGGACTTGAAATGGATCCAATCAGACCTGTCTAGGCCCATTAATGGATTTTGATCAAAATATATTGATGGGCCTAAATAGATCCGATTAAACACATTTCAAATCTGGTGGTTTTCTGAGGTTGCAAAGAATCAAACAGTGCCCTCCATTGCAACATTATAACATATCTAGAGATGTCAAAAAGGCAATGGAGAGCACCTTTGAATTCCTTGCAACTTCAGAAATCTACCAACTTGAATTAGGTTTAATCGAACTTGTCTAGGTCCATTAGTAGGTTTTGACCAAAATCCACTAATGGACCTAGACAAGTCTGATTAGACTCATTTTAAGTCTGATAGATTTCTAAGGTTGCAAGGAGTCCAACAGTATCTTCTATTACTTTTTTCTGCATCTCCGGAGATGTTACAATATCATACAAACTTTCAGCTATATAAAAATATATAGAATATGAAAAATCAAGTCCAACGTTGGCTTGATATGAATCAAACCAAGCCATGTTGAAGAAAGGAAAGAGATAGAAGAGAGGAAAGAGAGTTTTTTTTTTAATTAATGCATGCATATAAAAGAAAGAATAGAGAAAAGAGAGTTTTTTTTTATTATGGTAAAAAGGTGATTCACTCTCCCATTACCTCAGTTAGCATATCCTCAAGTTAATATGAAAGAGGTAAATCATGGACGACTACTAATCTTGAGAAGTAGACTAGCACATGGAGGGCAAACACCCGGCTACTAGCCAGGATTTAACCCCAGACTTTATAGTGGTAACACCACCATGTGCTAACTAACTGTTTACCCTGAGGGGATTGAAAGTTTTTTTTATTGCATGCATACAAAAAAAAATGATTAACTAGGTCAGGTAACATCGAACCTGGGGTAACCAGCCCGACCCTATGAAAGTTTTTCACCGACCACCAGGATAAATTGGGAAGCGCTAGCCGTGGGCAACATAAAAGCCCAACATCCCTTAACTGCGAGTCTCATATGGAGGAAAAATTCTTATATTTTAACTGGAAATCGAATATATATATATATATATATATATATATATATATATATATATTATTATGAATGAGACTTTAGTCTCACATTGAGAGTTTCAAAGTATATTGGTTGGTTTATATTGATTCACATTTATTGATAGTGTGAATAAATGCATGGGAGAGAGACTCTTTCTCATGCGTGGGTACGCAGGAGGTGCAAATCTTGGGCCTCAATTGCATTGAACTAAGTTGACTTGACTCATGTGCAAGCATGACCTGCGCACGCCCATTGCACAGAGAATGTTAGGCACACAAAAAATAGAAACTCTCCATCTCTGTTTCCCTGCTCCTCTGTCAGCCCCCCTACTGGTAGCTTAATATTAATTTAGTTTATTACAATTTAAATTTAGTTAATTCCCTAAATCTCTATAAGATTATTTTTCTAACAATATACACATACATACACCTGCATTTTATTGATTCCAAACTCTATGTGTGCCCTAAATTCCCCATTAACCATTATGATTTATAGCTGTTATGCGCTTATCAAAATTGATTTGAATTGAATACGATCTCATTAACTTCAGTCGAGCAGAATTTCATCTGTGAACATGCAACTATAACATGATCAGAGGTGCTCTGGAGCCGAGTTAATTATAACATTATAAATTTATAGAATTGAGTAAGCATGGAAAAGATTAAGAGAAATTATTCGTTTACTTAATATATAAGTTTAATTTTTTAAAAATTTATTCTCTCCTAATAATATAAATAGTATGAGGAGGACCACCAGAATAACAGATTTTATAATATGAGCAGATTTGAGATCTTATAAAGTCAAGTCAATATTAATTAGAGAAATGATATTTTTAAGGAAAAATTTTAAAAAAAATTCTTAGGATGTGTTTGGTTCGGAGTTATTCTTGATAATCTTGATTATCCATTTAATACTATCAACAAAAACTTTTTTTGGTTTAGGTATTCGATGATTCCCAAGTAATATTCCATGTTCGATACGTCAGCAAATGGGTCATGTAGCCCGGAATCGGAAAATCTCAGAAAACTAAGGTTTTTGTTGATTCCGGGGTTAACGAAATTTTTTTACCAAAAATATTCTCCGATAAGAAAAAACATGAAAAAAAGAGAAAAAATGTAAAAAATAGTAAAAAATATAAAAATATAAAAAATGTTTTAAAAAATTTTAAAAATTATTTTTTTTAAATAAATAATTTAAAAAAATAAAAATTTTAAAAATAAAAAATAAAAATTTTAAAAATGTTAAAAAAATTTTAAAAAAACATTAAAAATTTTAAAAAATTTAAAAAAATTTAAAAATTTTAAAAAATTTAAAAAAATTATAAAAATTTAACAAAAAATAAAAATAAAATAAATAAATAAATATAAATAATATAAAAATATAAAAACATTAAAAAATAAAAAAACCATAAAAAGTAAAAAAATATATAGGAAAAAGAAAAGTAAAAAACATTAAAAAAATAAATAAATAAATAAATAATAATAATAATAATAATAATAATATTATGTATAGTTGGTTTTGTAACTGAGGGTAATACGGTAAAATATTAAACTAGGGTATTCATTAAAACCTTCAAACAAACAAGTTTTTGTTGCATTACTTAAGTTGAACCAAACAACATTTGATTATATTTTATTTCCTATAACCTTGGTTATGTGATTACTTGGTAATCACATAATCAAGGTTATACATGATGACTTGAACCAAACAAACCCTTAAGGATAGATACATAAATAATGGGATCCACAAAAATAAAATAATAGATCCCATCATTTATACATCTATACTTAAGAGTTTTCCTTAAAAAAATTTTTTAAGAATATCTCTATTAATTAATAGTAACTGCTTAGTATTATAGTTTATTGATTACTATAATATTGTAGTATATTGAGTAAAAAAAAAATGAGGTAGGCTTTTGACACATTCTTTTCATGGTTTAGAGTGGGTGGATAAGATGGAATCTTTTAGGTAGCTTTCCTTGTCTGCCCATTAATTATGAACGGAAGGATTAAGAGCTAAGCATTAACTTTTTCTTTTTAAATAATTAAGGGTGTATTTCATCTTAAATTTTTAATTACTTTCAATAACTAATATATATATTCAAGATTTTTATAAACTCTATAAAAATTTAACTTTTAAAATTGTATAAAAATCTTTTGGTATCAAAATTTTTATGAATTTTCATAGATCTTTTAAAATTATTTGGGTACCAACTTTAAACACTTGGTAAACTTTAAAAAAAATAAAAAATAAAAAGTCATTTATTCATCCGTGAGTTTTCTTTATACTTTTAACTCAACATGTCTTTCTCTTTTTGACCATCATCGCCTCTTTTTTCCCTTTCTCCATGATTCTGTCTCTTTCTTGCTCCTAGATTGAATTCCTTCGTCATTGAATTCGAGTTCCATATGTTAATCAAGCGCTCTTTCCATTTTCTCGACTCTTATTCGATCTCTCTCACAGACAGGTGAACATTTATTAGGATTATACTGTTTGACTTTATTGTTTTGGTTCGTCCGAAAAAAATTGTGGTGCTTTGTATTTTTTTTTTAAATCTATTGTTGGAAGCATCCACTCTTGTTTAATCAATTGTTTTGGTTTTGTGATATGGGATTTTTCTTTTTTCAAAATTGCATATGTTATTTATATTTGATCATTTTATTCCATGAATATGATTTGATAGGTAAATATGTTTTGTGGATGGTGGATATTTGAATCGGTGTCAATGTTTGACTCCATTTTGAGGTGTATGTTATCATCTTTAAGAATTTACTGCACAAAGGTCTACTTTGGGCCTAATCCCTCATGATTTTGCTCTTGGGCTCTCCCCAAAATGTCTCATGCCAATGGAGATATTTTTTCTCTTATAAACCCATGATCTTTCCCATGTATTTTCAATATAGGACTATGTTTGCAACCTTGCAACCCCAACAGTCATCACCTAGAAAATGAAAAGGAGTTGCTCAATCTTCATCATGCCTCTTTGAAGATCGTCATTGAGAGTATTTAAATCGCGGTTTAAAATATTCAAAATAGCTCATCTATTTTTATATACAACACAAGTTGAGTTGTTTTGGCTTGTGTCAGATTATATATTTTTCTTTGTAAGAAGTATCATTTTGATGAATTTTTAGTTGAACTAGATAATAAGTTTCATCATTCTTACCAGAGCATGTTCATGATGATGATTACTTTGATCAATTATTTGATATAAAAAATAACCAGTCAATATCAATGTATGGAGAGATAACAAATCAAGTATTTTTTAAATACCATCAAAATTATAATAGAACGTGTGAAATCAATAAGAATAAATTAAAAATCATCCTGAGAAATTCTACTTTTATTTTTTTCTATATATATATATATATATATATGAGAATAAAATTTTCTTCTTAATCGTTAGATATGACTGTAGTATTATATAATGATTGATAAGAAAAATGTATAAATGTCGGTAAAATCTATCACATGCAATGCTATAAAAGTTGATAAAAAAACTATCAACTTTATAAAACTCATCATAAAAAAATAAATGAAATTCCTTAAAAGAACACCCCTAATTCTTCAATAATTTATCCTTTACTTCTCCGTACAAGTTCTTTTTGAGCTCCCGAAACGTCGCCACGTGTCCCCATCTCTCTCTTTATCAACGCTCCTCCATTCCAATTGATTCCACAGCCATGAATCCAAACGGCTGCATTCTGATCTTCTGCTGCGTTGTCTCGATTCCTCTGCTCTTCCTTCTCTTTCGCCGGAGTCATCGCGGAGAAGGCAGAGATGGCCAATGCAAAGCCAAGCTCCCGCCGGGGCCGCGGCCGCTGCCGATCATCGGGAACCTGCACCAACTGGGCTCCGCCGCCCCCCACCTCGCCCTCTCCGCACTTGCCGCCGAACATGGACCGCTCATGTACCTCCGCCTTGGTTCCGTCCCCACGCTGGTCGTCTCCTCCGCCGCCGCCGCTCGCGAAGTCTTCAAGCACCACGATCTCGCCTTCTCCGGCCGCCCGGCGCTGTTCGCCGCCACCAAGCTCAGCTACGGGCTCAACGACGTCACCTTCTCCCCGTACGGCGAGTGCTGGCGCCAGGCGCGCAAGCTCTACATGGTGGAGCTGCTGAGCGCAGCGCGCGTGCAGTCCTTCCGGGCCGTCCGGGAAGAGGAGGTGGCCCGTGCCGTTGCCTCCATACGCAGCCATCCATCGCCGTCGCCGGTCAACCTCAGCAGGATGATGCTTGTGCTGGCGAACAACATCGTGTGTCGCACCGCGTTCGGCGGCGATGGCAGAGGGAACAACGACATCGACTGGATTCTCGCGGAGGCAGAGGAGCTGATGGGAAGGTTCTGCGCCGGCGACTTCTTCCCCAGGCTGCGGTGGCTCCACAAACTCGACGGCCTGCAGGCGAGGGTGGAGAAGGTCTTTAATCAGCTGGACGATCTCTACAACAAAGTGATCGCAGAGCACCTCGCCCGGGAGGATCACGACGAGGTCGACATGGTCGATCTATTGCTCCGACTACACCGGAATCCGACAGACAAAAATATCATCAGGGGCATGGATCGTGTCAAGGCTCTTCTAATGGTAATCCGTTCACATCTTCGCAGATCTTAGCATAAATTTCTGATCGACGAACGGATTCCAGGACATCTTTTTGGCGGGAACCGGTACCTCCTCTGCCACGATCATTTGGGCAATGGCGGAGCTGATGAGGAACCCTAAAGTCATGGAGAGAACGCAGAAGGAGCTCAGACAGGCCATGGGAGACAAGGCCAAGGTCGAAGAGTCCGACCTCGGAAACCTCGACTGCCTGAAATTGATCATCAAGGAAGCCCTGAGATTGCACCCGCCGGTCCCTCTCGGGATTCCCCGCGAAACCACCGAGCGGTGCATCGTAGGGGGCTACGAGATCCCGGTGGGAATGAGAGTGTTCATCAACTCCTGGGCCATCGGCAGAGACCCCGAAGGCTGGAGCGACACCGAGGAATTCCGGCCAGAGAGATTCTTGGGCGGCGAGGTTGACTTCAGGGGGAACCACGACTTCTGTTTTCTCCCCTTCGGAACCGGCCGCCGGAGCTGCCCGGCGATCAATTTCGGAGTGGCGGTGGTGGAGCTTGCGCTGGCGAATCTCTTGTATAGTTTCGACTGGGAACTGCCGTCGGAGGTGCATGAATTGGACATGGAGGAGACATTAGGAATCGTCGTGCACAAGAAGAACCCTCTTCATCTACTTGCTAAACTGCATGTTTGATAACTGTATTGCTTCACTATCTATCATAGTTTGATTATTATATTATTCGTACGATTGTCAAAATAGTAAATTTGGTGTTGCCCCTATCATCTTGCTAGTTAGATGATTATATGATTCGTACGGTTGTCAAAACCTATAATCAACCACCCAAACAAACAATTTGTTTGGTGTTACCCGGGGCCACGGTATATGATTCGTACGGTTGTCAAAACCTATAATCAACCGCCCAAAAAAACAGTAAGTTTGGTGTTACCCGGGGGTACGGTGAAAATGGGACAGACTTGTTAGGTAATAGATATTCAAATTTTATCCAGTGCATATTATATTCAGAGAGTTGAGTTTGAAAATTTCATGACGCGTTGGATTGTCCCTTAAAATTTATCTATCGTTTTTAATTTACTTCGATAGTTGATGAAAAATTTTTATAGAGTTGGACCAGTCACTTCTAGAACAAGATTGTAAGAGTCGCATATTTAGATTATCAAAAAATAGAATAAGTTTGGTATTGCTCCCGAGGTTATAGTACGATAGTAAACAATGGGACGAGCTCCCAAGGTAAAAAGAGTTCCAATATCACCTAGGGTAGATTATACATGAGGAATTCGAATTACTTGTGACATTAAGTTGTCCGTCAAGACTCATTCTAAGGAATTTGAATTACTTGTGATGTGTCCGCTATGACTCATCTAAACTTCCTGATTTATCCTGATAGTCAATGAAAAATTTTTATTAGGTTGAGTTGGTCACCTTCAAAATTAGTCGAATCATAAAATTAAGATACTTTGATTATTATAAAAAAAACATGGATAAGTTTAGTATTCAACTTGATAAAAAAAAATTATTTATACTTGTTCAATTGTATATAAGATCAATTAATTGAATAAGCTTTCATATGTGTTATGTGTTGGAAAAAACTACGAATGAAAAAGAGTAGTTGATGGAAAAAACTCCATTGTCAATGGAAATTTTAATCTCACATTAGGAATTTTAAGGTATGATGGCTAGTTTATATGGAATTATAAATATTGAAGTTGCCCCGGGGGCAATTGTGTAATAGTTAGACTCTTCAACGGCTAATTGAGAGATCTAAGGTTCGAATTTTAATTATGTGCACTGTAGGAGATTTTTCCTTTAGTAAGAAGCGGACTTAAGATTGTTGGCCATTTGGATGGATCTCCATTAGCGCTTTCCGATTTACTATAATAGCCGATGAGAATACCTAGTGTCAACTAAAAAAAAATAATAAAGTTATAACATATACATGAGGAGAGACTCTCTTTCATATACATTTGTGTTGGGGGTGCAATCTAGGATCCATATTGTACTAAACTAACTTGCACGTGTTGAATGTTAGATCGATTGGGTTAAAATTTACCCAAGCAAATCAATCATTGTTTTGTTATCCAAATTATTTTTTTGCTTGTTACTCAAGTGTAATGGATGCATTAACATAAAATTAATGTAGAATTTGTAACCATCGATTGAAACAGTCGAAAGACAATGAATGACCTTTATTCGGCCATTTGTTGTAGCTAATGTCTGAACTCCGATATAAGGAGGAGGTCATGACCATAAGCAGTAGACAAGAGCATAAGCAAAAACAAAGAAATTCTCTTCCACCTTCGTTCCCCCTATTTTCCTCTCTATTGTCCATTTCGATCAACGGTCCCATGATAGTAATTGGGAATTTTCTCAATTTGACACAAACATTCTGTGATAAATTATGTTTGTGGTATTGTCATTGTATCATGGGAAACAGATGTTCATCGTAACCTTGAAGCATTGTTGGAGAGGATGAATTTATTTTAAGGAAACTACGTCAAACACAAGTCTCGACATTTCCTTTTCCCAATTGGACGACCCATTCGAACTCGGTAGTCAGACGACTTGCATCTCGACTCAATAGCACTCGACTTCAACTTAGGAACACTAAGCTTCCACTCAGTAAGCTTAGCACTCGACGTCCAGACTTAGAACTTAGAAAATCGGTGTTTCAACTCGACTTCCTATTCAAACTTGGGAAACACTTGAGAAGCACTTGGAGGAGTCTTCCTACTTGCGACAACTCACTCGGGTTCAGGCTGCAGTGTTCCTTTTCGGGAACATCACTTAGACAAAAGAAGCATATCAACCTAATCTTAACTGACAGTTTGAGATTATCTATTCAAGCCATCTTAATGAATAATTCTAAGTTGTTTTTGTAATTTCAAGTCAGATTATTTTTTATAACTCTGGTGACAATCGCCGATAAATTGTGGAATAACTTCCAACATTCTATTTATTAATGTTAAAATTCGTCAATTATTCATAAATAATACTATGAGTAAAATTTGTGAACTATATTTATCAATAAAATTCTTAAAAAATTTCTAAATAAATAAAATGTATCACTGTCTAGAGGTAATTAATTAAAGATAGGAGCTTACGTCTTGAGGTAATTAATTCTCATATTTGACACTATTTTAATTTGATTCCTTACTAAAAGATTCTTTGATCGTCTTGAGATAATTAATTAAAGATAGGAGCTCACGGCCATCCCGAATATCTCTTACACAAATAAAAATCCTATAAAAGGATATTTCTCTGCTGAAATACACCACTGCACTGAGGATCGAAGATGAAATTTCCTCTTGCAACGTAGCCAGATCTGTATGGATTCACATGCGTTAGAGGGCGTCAAAACTCATCCCGGTAAGATTCCTTCGAAACTTAAGTCATATTAATAAAATATAAAAGAAAAAAAAAACTAAAGTTCGAATTAGATACTATAAATCCTTTCATATTAATGTTAACCGTGCATTTATAAAGAATTATGTTCTAAAACCTTAACAGATTACTAGATCTCAGGATTGCGATTTGCGAATTGAGAGTTGTGCAATCAAAGAGTATTATTATACCTGAGTATCACTTTAATTTCTTTAGTTCATCCATTATTTCTGTTCTTCCGTGTCAATAATGCAGAGGTCCACTTCATCAAACTGTACAAATGAATAACTTGGACAACTTGGACACTTCATCGGCTATGTTTTGTCAAACTTGTCGTTTTCGAGTGAATTATTTGCATTTTTTTTTAAGTGTGCATCTATCCAACTTACATCCACTAAAATGACTAACCCTGAAAAAATTTACTTAGTTTGAATAATATCTCACATGTGTACATATTATAGCAACTTTAATTAAATAGGATCTCATCTATGCACATACAACTACAATATAATCTTAGTCAAGTCAATATTAATTAATAACATATTGTAATAATTATAAATTATAACTTGCATATGTTATAATAAAAATTGTCAACTCAACTGTTTCCTTAATGCCGACCTAAAAAAAAATAAAGAGAGATAAATGAGATGTGATAAGTTTAAAGAAAAATCTTAATGAAATTATCAAAGATATACATATAAATTTATGATTTATAATTTCATTTTTTATGGGCTCATCATTTTATGTGTCTAAGGACCTTGAATATTTCATTGAGATTCTTTTTCTAAATTTATCATTTTTCGAAATAAATTTAAATAAATAATAGTTATGATTAATAGTTATTATAATACGTGCACACCAAGTTAGTGTACTGTAGTAATTATGAATTATAATTTTATAAGGAAAGGTAATTTGAGTAATAAAAATGAGTAGAGCATTTGTTTTTTATTTCTTAGAGTGGGTGATTAGATGACATCAATCACTTTAGCTTTCTTTTGCTGCACATGTATCATGTGATATAAGGTGATTTGTTCACTCAGCGTTTCTATCCATTCGTCTCTAGAGATGACCGAGATATTAAAAAAAAAAAAAAAACATACTCGAATACACTAAAGTCACTAAATTTCAACCTCATGACGTCATGATCTCATATGACAACACCAACAAACAAAAATGAAAAATGAAAGGAAGAAATATAATTAAGGATTAACTATTACTAAATGTTATGTGGACATCTCTTTTCCATAAAAAGTCAGGACGTTTCATTTTTTAAAAATATCTCAACTTTCAATATTCTTATAATAACTACGACTATCTATTCGATGTGTTCAATATCTACTTATAAGAAGTAGCAATTAGTCCTACCTGCTAAAAAATATAATATAAAAACATTAATTATTTTAATTAAAAATTATTATATATAAAATATTATTATATCAAAATATTTTAGATAAAAATTGTTTAAATTCGTTCAGGATCACGTTGAATTAATCAAAATTATTTTATAACAATTATAAAAGTTATTACGATAATTTACCAAAAGACATAAGTAGAGATTTAAATTTACCACAAGATATATGCTACTTTGTTATTTACCGAAGAGCATACTTTTTTAAGTGCATTTTCTATTTTATCCTCCTGACAATTTGACTTTTTCTATCGTTTTCTTTTCTTTACTATATTTCTCTCTCTTCTCTTTTTTTTTATCAATAGAACATATAGACAACATTAGTCAATTTTTTCATAACATTTTAATACATTTGAAGAAACAAAAATAAACAACGAATAGCATATTTGAACTTCTTGTAATTTCATAAATCCACTAGAACTAAAATGAGTGCAATCGGAGCTCTCTAGGTCGATCCGTGGGTTTCGGTCAAAACCCACTGATGGACCTAGAGAGCTCCGATTGCACCCATTTCAGTTTCTATGGATTTCTAAAATTACAAGCAGTTCAAATATGGTGTCCATTATTTATTTTGCCTTTTCATAGATGTTAACATGTAAAATCAAAGATTTGACAAAAAAAGCCTATGTTGGGCCTGATATGAGTCCATATCAGGCCCAACGTGGGTCTTTTTATCGATTCTTTGATTTTATATATTAATATCTATTAAAAGCTGAAATAAATAATGAACACCATATTTGAACTTCTTGCAACATCAGAAATCCATAGAAACTGAAATGAGTTCAATCGGAGCTCTCTAGGTCCTAATGGACCTAGAGAGCTCCGATTGAATCCATTTCAGTTCCTATGGATTTCTGATATTGCAAGGAGTTCAAATTTGGTGCCTTATTTATTTCAACTTTTCATAGATGTTAACATGCAAAATCAAAGAATCGACAAAAAACAACACGTTGGGCCTGATATAAACTCATATAAGGCCCAGCGTGGGCCTGATATGGAATCATATCAGGCACAATGTGGACCTAATATGATTCCATATCAAGCCCAACTTCCATGTTGCAAAAATTCAATAGCCTTTTCTGATAGTCGTGGTTTACATGTGACCCGGTAATACTCAATGTACCTTTTACAAATTGGGTTTAGAGATTATACATGCTTTGTGTATATGAAAAATAATAAAAAGATTGATTATGAGAAAAGACTGTCGTTGTGGTAATTTCTCTGACTGTGACAGCTGTAAAACAGATAACTAACTTTAGTTATGACTAGATGATTAATCGTTCAAGTGCAATTTAATCATTATTTTAACTGTGCTTAATCCAACAAAACAAGAGGATAGTAAATTAGTTTAAACTTGGATGTTAGTCAGATCCTTACATCATTCAAGCAACCGCCTTTCACAAATTTTCAAAGCTCTGCTTTATTTTCCCTCTCTTTTTTTGTTACCAAAATTGAAGGTATTTAGAATGGTCAACAAAGTGCATTTTTAAAGTTTAGGATGTAACCAATTTAGTTCATCTTTAACAAGAACTTACTAATTTATTCAGAATGAAACATATGAATTTTACATACCAATATTTTCCTGTGCAGAAGGAAACATACTAGAAACTGAAATCTATAACAATCAAAAGATTAAATTTTTGCAACATGGAAGTTGGTCCTGATATAGAATCATATCAGGTCAATGTTAGGCCTGATATTTCCATATCAGACCCACATTGGGCCTGATATGAGTCAATATCAGATATAACGTGTAGTTTTTTACCGATTCTTTGATTTTACATGTTAATAGCTATGAAAAGTCGAAATAAATAAGAGACACTAAATTTGAACTCCTTGCAACATCAGAAATCCATAGGAACTGAAATGGGTTTAATCGGAGCTCTCTAGGTCGATCAATGGGTTTCTGTCAAAATCCACCGATGGACCTAGAGAGCTCCGATTGTACCCATTTCAGTTTCTATGGATTTCTAAAATTACAAGGAATTCAAATATAGTATCCATTATTTATTTTATCTTTTCATAGATGTTAACATACAAAATCAAAGAATCGACAAAAAAGCCCGCGTTGGGCTTGATATGATTCCATATCAGGCCCAACCTGGGTTTTTTTGCCGATTCTTTGATTTTACATGTTAACATCTATGAAAAGGCAAAATAAATAATGAATACCATATTTGAACTCCTTGTAATTTTAGAAATCCATAGAAACTAAAATGGGTGCAATCGGAGCTCTCTAGGTCCATCAGTGGGTTTTGACCGAAACCCACTGATCGACCTAGAGAGCTCTGATTGCACTCATTTTAGTTCCAATGAACTTCTGAAATTGCAAGGAGTTCAAATATGCTATTCGTTGTTTATTTTTGCTTCTTCAAATGTATTAAAATGTTATGAAAAAATTGACTAATGTTGTTCATATGTTCTGCTGATAAAAAAAGAGAAGAGATAGAAATATAGTGAAGAAAAGAAAACGGTAGAAAAAGTCAAATTGTCAGGACGATAAAATAGGAAATGCACTTTAAAAAATATGTTCTTTGGTAAATACCAAAGTAGCATACGCCTTTTGATAAATTTAAATCTCTACCTACGCCTTTTGGTAAATTGCCGAAGTTATTAAGGAGTTGTTATAGTTTGCTACACAGTTATAAGTTATAGGCTTATAGTTAAACCTTAAATATTATACAGCTTTTTATCAAATCCAGTAGATAAGTTTTTAAAATATCTGAATCACATATCATAGTTTTAAAATTATAAAATCATATACCCACTTCCCATTTTTGCCCCATCCTTAAATCAATTCAATCGGAAAAACAAATCAGTTGAATCAATTTCATTCTGTTTGAAAAATCTATCAGCCAGTTTCGACTAAAATCGACTGATGGAGTTAGAGACCTCGGAATGACATGAAATAAGTTTCTATGTGTTCGTCTAGTTCTCCTGATTGTAAAAATACTATTTGATCTCGTCTGGAAGCTGACTCTGACAGAGGTGGGCTGTACTGTCCTGGAGGTTGACGGAAAGTCGTTGCGAAGCCTAGTTGATCTGGCACCCGTTGGAAGGGCTCACCCGGGCGGATGACGGGGGATGATGACCGAGATGATAACGCGAGGGCTCTATGCACACTGAGACAAGCTGCCCCACGTTAGAGACCAAGAATCAGGGAAAAAGTCCCCGGGTCAGGCTCTCCGACACTCAAGTTAGGTACTTTTTCCCCAGAAGTATAGTGAAAGGACGAAAAGTAAAAGACGAGAATGAAAAGACAGGTGAGCGTACCTGCATAAGGGACAAAACATCCCTTTTTATACTGCAATGGGGGCTTTTGGAGTCTGACGGGTGTTAGGGAATATCGGATGTCAGACTTTGTCTGGCGATGAATGACATGTGGTGTTCTCCTATAGGTCTAGGAAGGAATCAGCAGACGATGAGCACCAGATCGTTAGCATATGTTAGGACCAAAAGTAGCTAGAGGGGGGGGTGAATAGCTCGTCGCGTTCGCTCGTTGCTTGGCGTTGCTCAGCGTTGATTGTTTCTTCAAGAATATGCAGCGGAAAATACAGAAACAAACACACAACGCTAACACGGTTGGTTTTACTTGGTATCCACCTCACAAGAGGTGACTAATCCAAGGATCCACACCAACACACACACCCTCCACTAAATAAAACTCTCTTTTATGGTAACTACCAAGGGCGGAGAAGCCCTACAAGACTCAATACAAGAAGAGAGGGAAAGGATACAAGAAATACAAGTTTACAAGCTTACAATGAGTATAAACCCTAACCCTAGCTTCTCTTCTTGGCTTTGATCCGCCTCTTGACTTGGAAAACTTCCAAGATCCTTCAAGAACTGGCGATCTGAGCTTTATGAGTGCTGTGGAGGAGCTGGCGAGAAATCTGGAGAAGAGATCGTGCGCCTGCGGCCTATATCGACGCCAACGGTCGGATCCCGATCGATTCGAATGTTCCCAATCGATCGGGAGGCTTTGGATCGATCCACGGATCGATCCGGCCTCGTGCTCGGGAAGCGCTGGATCGATCCGGATCGATCCGGCGCTGCTCAGCAGCGGCGGTGTCCCAATCGATCCAGCGATCGATTGGGACCTCTGAATCGATCACGGATCGATCCGAGCTCTGTTGACGAGGCAGTGCGGATCGATCCGATCGATCCGGCGCTGATTTTGTCCAAAACCAAGTCCCGAACCTCCTAAACCAACATCCGGTCAACCTTGACTGTTGGTATGTCATGCCTAGCATCTAGTCACTCCCTTGACTGCTAGGACTCCCTTACCAAGTGTCCGGTCAATCCTTTGACCCACTTGGACTTTTCTCTGTGCCAATTATGGTCAATCCCTTTGACCTACTTGGACTTTCTCTGTGCCAAGTATCCGGTCATCCTTTGACCTACTTGAACTTTTCTCTTGCAAGTATCCGGTCAATCCTTTGACCTACTTGGACTTCAACACCGGATGTCCAATCATCCTTGATCCATCTGGATTTTCCCTGCCCAGCTTCACTCACGGGACTTTCACCTAGCTTCACTCACTAGGGTTTTCCATCTAGCTTCACTCACTAGGACTTTCACCGGCTTCACTCACCAGGATTTCCATCGCCTAGCTTCACTCACTAGTACTTTCACTGGCTTCACTCATTTCCATCGCCTAGCTTCACTTACTAGGACTTTCACCGGCTTCACTCACCGATTTCCATCGCCTAGCTTCACTCACTAGGACTTCCTACTGCCTGGCTTCACGGACTTCCTTCTGCCTGGCTTCACTCACCGGGACTTTTCTTCTCCGACTTCACTCACGGGACTTTCATCTGCCTAGCTTCACTCACTAGGTCTTTCATTTTGCCTAACATCCAGTTAGGACTTCCATTAAGTATCCAATCAACCTTGACCTACTTGACTCTTCTTCAATCAATATCTTATTGTCAAACATCTAAACCCAAACCAAGACTCGACTTGGTTACCAGTCAACCTTGACACGAGGATATGCACCAACAATCTCCCCTTTTGATGTTTGACAATACCACAATAACACTTCAATCCCATATGTAAGTTAGGCTAATCCATAGCCTTCTTCATGCCACTAGGTAATGAAAGCATAAATTAAGCTCTTCATTCTCCCCCTAAGAGGGCAAACTCCCTCTAGGTAATGAAAGTCTAACTTACTCCCTTTCATGAGTCCTTTCATTCTCCCCCTATGACCTTCCCATAGGTAATGAAGGACTAAGCTTAACCATACATTCTCCCCCTATTGGCACACATCAACCCATCGTTGGACACACATCAACCTATGCTCCAATTCTGGGCACACTTCAACAAATCCATTTGTTGAAGACTCTCCCCCTGAAGAGTTGCTCATCGTTGTTCACAACATCACTCGTTGTGATCACCCGATAAAGAAGGTCCCATAACCTTCATTTATCCTTAACTTCTCCCTCAATGTTGACAAATACCCAACCTTGAGCATTTTCAACCACTTGAGTGTCCACTTGAAATAATAAGGATATCCACTCCCCATTTCTTCCCATTTCAAGTTTAAATGCTCAACCTTGAGCAAGTTCACAACAGAAGGTTAACCACCTTCCAAGGTTCATGAAAAATAATTTTCATGTCTTTAAAGAGTCCCTCCCCCTAAAGACATGGTGGTAACTTCTGTCATTGCACCAACAATGACTTGGAATCCCTAAAACATTAGGAAACCCAAATTTAGAAGTTTTGAGGTTCAAATATTCAAAATTTGAAACAACCTCAACCTAAACTTCTACTTAGTCTTCGTTAACCAATCCATCCTTGTTTTCAACATGAAAACACCCTTTGTATGTATACAAATGTATTTAAGGGGTTTAGAATGGTTACCTAGACTCAAATAGGTTCAAAGATGCTGAAATCAGGCCTTCCCAGCCAAAACCAGCAACTTGGATCGATTGAAGTTGGGTTCCAATCGATTGAACCTTTGATCGATCCACCGATCGATTCGGACTCTGAATCGATCGGTGATCGATCCAGACGCCTTCTGCTGCGGGAATTGCCGTTTGAATCGATCCATGGATCGATTCAGAACTCAATCGATCCATGGATCGATCAGACTCGATAGTTGCTGAAATTCCATTTCGGTCAACGAAACCCTAGAAAATTCTACAAAATCCAAAAATTATGAAATTTCGTGTAGACATTATTTAGGGCGTTTACTATCACGGAAAAATAGTTTTCTATGAAAATACTTCATATTTTCAAAGATTGACACAAACTTGAAAACTTGCAAAAACTTTAGTGTTTCTCTTCAAGTTTGTGTCTAACTATTCAATGGTGATTACTATCAAAAGATAGCCTTCACCAAGGTTTTCCAAAAACATTTTAAAACATTTTCAAAACCAATATCCCATCACATTCCTTGGGCTTAATGCACATGACTTGTACATTAGCTTTCCCAATGATGGGAAAACACATAACTATGTGTTTTGATGAATTTAAAACTCAAAGGAATGCACTAAATCAACATCTTGAGCTTTGTTCATCATCCTAACATCTCACTTGTATATAATATGCACTAAAACACATACAAGTCACCTTATAGTCTTTGTGAGATGTAGATTTTGGTTTTTGCCCTAATCTAGGGATCATGCATATTTATCTAGGCATTTTAAAAATGTTAGACATCCACCTAGGATGTCACTTGTCAATAAGTGTCGTTAAATGCCATTTGTCCTTAATTACAAGGAATTAAACTTAATGCATGATTATGTTATGGCATACATCAAAAGAAAATAATTTTCAAAAGAAAATATCCTATTGCTACATGATGTATGAATGTCATGACATGGTATTTTTGGATTTTTCATAATAAAACATGAATGCAAAACTAGACATGATGTCATGGCATATTATGGGCAAACAATCATGGAAAGATTTTGCATAAATAAAATATACCTAGATTAACTATCTAAGTATCCTTAAAGTCTTAGCTAAACTTACAACTTAAACCTAGATTGCCCTAAAGTGCTACAAGAGAATGCCAAAGCCTAAATTTGGCATTTCTAATTTCCTTGATTTAATGTATGCCAATTGAAAATAAACATGTCCTCAAATGTTGGCATATTCTATTTTTCCTCAAGAGTAGCACTTTTGAATTAAGGCCCGGATTGCCTTAAATTGTCTAAGAACATACCAAAATCCCAACTTGATAGTTCTTATGAATTTCCCAATATGTGCCATTTAAGTTTGAAATCAATTCTTCCACCATTAGGCACATTTTACTCTTTCAAGGAGTAAATAATAATTCCATTTCATTTTCAAAGGTTAACACAACCTTAAAAATGCTCCTTGAGTATCAATTTCCTCAAAGTTGGGTTAACTACCCTTCAAATCGGAGTTGACACTTTCTAACCCATCTATGGGGTAGAGAAGATGCTCCTAGGAACCCAAAACCTATTGGTGCTCCTTGGATGCTCTAGGTATTCACTAGGGATAACCTCCCTAGATACCTTCCTAGTGACCTTGTTGGGCATCTTAGAAGCCTTGGTCACATTTTCTAGGTCAACTCTAGGGATAACCTCCCTTGTGACCTTGTTGGTGACTTTCTTAGACTTCTTAGAAGTCTTAGTCACATTTATTGCAAAAATACTCTTAGGGATGACTTCCCTAGTATTTTTAGCTTGACCACTAGACCTAGGGTTTGTTCCATAACTATATGGAACACTATGGTAAGAGGGCACATCCTTCTTAACCTTTGGTTTGTATCCCAAACCTCTATGGCCATTGGATGACTTTTGTACCCCTAAACCTAGGTTATGCTCATTTTGCCCTAATAGGATATTTTCCATCCTTTTTAGGGTCTTTTCCATTTTATCAAGTCTTGACCTCAAGACTTGATTTTCTCTCACTAAGTCCTTAGTATTTGACCCATGAGCATTTTTGTTCTTGGGCTTGTATCTAAAATCTTTAGAGTTATTGCCCAAGTGTCTATCTACCTTGCTAACCTTAGGTTGGGTAGTTTTGGCATGTAGGGCCACATGTTTTTCTTTAAAGCCCTCATGCTTTCTATTCTTATGGTAAATTGCATTAAAATGATAAAAGTTAGAACTATCATGCTTTTTACCATAATGTAAAGGGGTAGGCTCAATAAATGTTACCTTCTTCTTTACCTTGGAGGCTCCCCCTTGCCTAGTGCCTCCTTGAGCCTTGACCACCTTCTTCCCCTTGGGGCATTGACTTCGGTAATGCCCCTTTTGATTGCAAGAGAAGCATATAATATGCTTCTTGCTCTTCTTTGTGTTGGGGATGATCTCCTTGGGCTTCGCCTTGCCCTTTTGTGCCACTTGGCCCTTCTTCTTGGCCAATTTAGGGCACTTGCTCTTGTAGTGCCTATGTTCCCTACACTCAAAGCATATAATATGATTTTTATTTTTAATTGAAATATTTATACCTTTGCTTGTAGGGGTGGCATCTTTCCCTTTGGATCCAGAGGTAGAAACTTCCTTTTGATAGGACCTTGATTCTCCTCCATTTGATTTTTCTTGACTTGTGGAGGTAGAAGCTTCTTCCTCCTCTTCATCTCTTGACCCGGATGTAGAAGCTTCTCCTTCTTCTTGATCCGGTGTCACCAAGGATTGCTCCCCCTCAATCCTAGAGGTGGAGGCTTCATCATCTTGAATATGAAACAAGGAGTATGCTCCCTCCTTGTTCCCTTCGTTGCATTCCCTTGAAGATGAAGCTTCTTCTTGAACTTCTTCTTCGGAGGTTGAGCATCTCTCAACCTCGGAGTCCTCCTCTTGGTCTTGCTCCAAAGAGTCACCCTCTCTGGATACTTCTTGCTCTTGTACAGTGGAGGGGATCTCTTCATGAAGCTTGGCCAATTTGCTCCATAGTTCCTTTGCATCTTCAAATTCTCCAATTTTGCAAAGGATGGTGCTTGACAATAAATTGACCAAAAGCTTGGTCACTTTGTCATTGGCCTCGCACCTTTGGACTTGCTCTTGGCTCCACTTGCTCCTTTTGAGTACTTTGCCCTTGGAATTTGTGGGAGCTTCAAAACCTTCCATGAGAGCAAACCATTGCTCTATCTCCATCATAAGAAAATTTTCGATTCTTGATTTCCAAGAATCGAAGCTTGTAGATGAATATGGTGGAGCCACCCTTGTGTCAAATCCAAGTCCATCTTGGAATTGCATCTTGAAGTTGAGCTTGATAAAATCTTGAACTTGAAGAATTTTCTCCAACTTCTTCACCCTCTAGCTTTTCTTGTTATGCTTGACCCTTCCGGCGATGATTCCGGTGAAGAGCGGCCTCGCTCTGATACCACTTGTTAGGACCAAAAGTAGCTAGAGGGGGGGGTGAATAGCTCGTCGCGTTCGCTCGTTGCTTGGCGTTGCTCGGCGTTGATTGTTTCTTCAAGAATATGCAGCGGAAAATACAGAAACAAACACACAACGCTAACACGGTTGGTTTTACTTGGTATCCACCTCACAAGATGTGACTAATCCAAGGATCCACACCAACACACACACCCTCCACTAAATAAAACTCTCCTTTATGGTAACTACCAAGGGTGGAGAAGCCCTACAAGACTCAATACAAGAAGAGAGGGAAAGGATACAAGAAATACAAGCTTACAAGCTTACAATGAGTATAAACCCTAACCCTAGCTTCTCTTCTTGGCTTTGATCCGCCTCTTGACTTGGAAAACTTCCAAGATCCTTCAAGAACTGGCGATCTGAGCTTTGTGAGTGCTGTGGAGGAGCTGGCGAGAAATCTGGAGTGAATCGGAGAAGAGATGCCGCAGCCATCACACGCCTGCAGCTATAAACGACGCCAACAGTCGGATCCCGATCGATTCGAATGTTCCCAATCGATCGGGGAGGCTTTGGATCGATCCGGATCGCCTCCGTGCTCTCGGGAAACGCACGGATCGATCCACGGATCGATCCGGCGCTTATCGCGCGAAGCAGCGTCAATCGATCCACGATCGATTGGGACCTCTGATCGATCCACGGATCGATCCGAGGCTCTGATTCGCTGGACAGGCGGATCGATCCATCGATCGATCCGGCATTTTTGTCCAAACCAAGTCCCAAACCTCCTAAACCAACATCCGGTCAACCTTGACTGTTGGTATGTCATGCCTAGCATCTAGTCACTCCCTTGACTGCTAGGACTCCCTTACCAAGTGTCCGGTCAATCCTTTGACCCACTTGGGCTTTTCTCTGTGCCAGTATCATTGATCGACCTACTTGGACTTTCTCTGTGCCAAGTATCCGATCAATCCCTTTGACCTACTTGGACTTTCTCTGTGCAAGTATCCGGTCAATCCCTTTGACCTACTTGGACTTTCTCTGTGCCAAGTATCGGTCAATCCTTTGACCTACTTGGACTTCAACACCAGATGTCAATCATCCTTGATCCATCTGGATTTTCCCTTGCTGGCTTCACTCACGGGACTTTCACCTAGCTTCACTCACTAGGGTTTTCCATCGCTAGCTTCACTCACTAGAACTTTCACCGCTTCACTCACCGGGATTTCCATCTGCCTAGCTTCACTCACTAGTACTTTCACTGGCTTCACTCACGATTTCCATCGCCTAGCTTCACTTACTAGGACTTTCACCGGCTTCACTCACCATTTCCATCCTAGCTTCACTCACTAGGACTTCCTTCTACTGGCTTCACTCACGGGACTTCCATACCTGGCTTCACTCACCGGGACTTCCTGCCTGGCTTCACTCACGGGACTTTCCTCCCGGCTTCACTCACGGGACTTTCATACTGCCTAGCTTCACTCACTAGGTCTTTCATTTTGCCTAACATCCCAGTTAGGACTTCCCAGTCAAGTATCCAGTCAACCTTGACCTACTTGACTCTTCTTCAATCAATATCTTATTGTCAAACATCTAAACCCAAATCAAGACTCAGCTTGGTTACCCAGGTCAACCTTGACCTGAGGGATATTGCACCAACAGCATATTCTCTGACAAGCAGTGATTATTTCCTAACAGGTTGTTACGATTCCCTAGCTTGTTTGTCGTGTAGTGTATGCCTGCCCTGATCTGTTAACCCTAGACTGGGTCCCTGTATCTGCCGGCCTCGACCTGTGGGTGTAGACCTACCTTTCCTGACCTGCATTTGCTGCTTCACAACTCCAAACCTATGTGTCCATCCCTGTCCTGTGTGATCTGTTCTGTGAGCTTCCGACCTGCCTTACCTTGTAAGTCGTGACCTGTTAAACCCTAGTATGGTTCTGCTTATCCTGAGTCCCGACCTGTATGCGTCGATCCATGAGTCCTGCCTGAGTCGTACGGCTATAAGTCCTGACTTGTACGCCTTCGTCTGATTCCCTATGTTTGTCCCGACTTGTACACCTTAGCCTGATTCCGTCTGTCCCGACCTGTACGTCTGAGTCTAATTTCGTCTGATTCCCTATGTTTGTCCCGACCTGTACGCTTTTCCATGTGTCCTGTGCCGCAAGGCTATAAGTCCTGACCTGTATCCTTGGTTGGCCCATCCCGACCTGTACGCTTTTTCATGTGTCCTGTGCTGCAAGGCTATAAGTCCTTACCTGTATCCTTAGTTGTCACATCCCCACCTGTACGCTTTTCCATGTGTCCTGTGCCTCAAGGCTATAAGTCCTGACCTGTATCCTCGGTTGTCACATCCTGACCTGTACGCTTTGGTCCATGTATTCTGTGTCACAAGATTATAAGTCTTGACCTGTATCCTCGATTGACACATCCCGACCTGTACGCTTTGGTCCCTGTATTTTGTGCCACAAGGTTATAAGTCCTGACCTGTATCCTTGGTTGGCACATCCCGACCTGTACGACGCATCCAGGCCAGTCTGCATTCTTATTTGCCAGACAGACCCGACCTCTGAATGTTGCTTCTATCCGCCCTGGGTCATTCTGTAATATGAACCTTTGTCCTCCACATAAGCGAGACTTTTGATCGCCCCACGGGCAGACCTTTGACTATTACGTAGTCTTGACTTCTGACCGCCACGCAAGCTTGACTTTTGACTGCCTCATAGGCTTGACTTCTGACCTCCCCGAGGGTTTGACCTCCGACCACGTCCACTGTCCAACCCCACTATCGTGCATCGTATCACTATCAAACATTAATTTGGCCTAATAATTAAGAACAATGATTTTTTGAATATAAATTAATTTTTTGAATATATTCATTTTAAAAAAATCACTGTTCTCAATATATTACGTCAAAGTGATATTTGATAGTATTTTTACAATCAGAAGAACTAGACAAATACATAGAAACTAATTTCATGTCATTTCAAGATCTTAAGGTCCATCAGTCGATTTCGGTCGAAATCGACTGATGGACCTAGAAATCTTGAAATGACATAAAATCAGTTTCTATATGTTCGTCTAATTCTCTTGATTGTAAAAATACTATCTAATCTTGTCCGAAAGTCGAGGAAGTGGATGCTAGGGACGTGACACTCCTGTTGACCTCCGAAGGACCTCACGCTTGCTTGCAACACAGGCAACGTCAGTGCCGAGTCGGGGAAGGGGTCCCCGACGATGACCCTCTAACGCTTAAGTCAGTCTCCGGTGAAGCAAGAAGCAAAGTAAACTGTAGCGCTATTGTAGAGATCACGAGAAAAGCATACCTCCATCGATGCTTGGACTCCCCTTTATATAGAGTTCCTGTAGCGTGTGTGCACGCTTCTTAAAGCAGGCGCACTATCCTAAACCTTTCGCGAATAGTCATGTCAGTAAAGTGTCCCTGACACAGTACCTTAACAAGCCGAGCATATATCTGAAGTGACAGTGGAAGCTTCTGTCGTACGATCCTCTGTTCGAACATGCCGCTTGTCGGCGACACTAACTCCCAAAAGGATATAGAAGGATATCCCTCAGTGTCTGTGGCTCAGCTGAACAGGGTGGCCGCTCGGCCTGCTGTTGCAGACACTTTGGCCTTCATTCCTGTCTTGAGCATCTTAGCTCGCCTGGGGGGCGAGCTATTGATGATGTCAACTCGGGCCTTTCGTATCTTGGTCGGGCGACCCACTCGCCCGCCCGGCCTGTGATAGGGGGTGCTGACCGTCTCGACTTTGACTTTCCCTGTGGCGAAGGCCTTTCCCAAGGTGGGCTCCCCCCTTATCATCGTATCACTATCAAATATCAATTTAACGCAATATATTGAGAGCAGCGATTTTTTTTTGAAACTATGATCAAATGAATCTAAATAAAATCAATGTAGGTTCATTCGGCCAAAATCGGTTGATGGACCTAGAGAGCTTAGAATGAAGTGAAACCAAATTCTATGAGTTCTTCTAGTTCTTATGATTATATCAATTCTTTCAAATATCAATTTGACCTAATATATCGAGAACAGTGATTTTTTGAATACAAATTAATTTTTTTAAATATATTCATATTTAAAAAATCATTACTCTTAATATATTGGATCAAATTGATATTTGATAGCATTTTTACAATCAGAAAACTAGACGAATACATAGAAACTTATTTCATGTCATTTCAAGGTCTCTAAGTTCATCAGTCAATTTCGGCCAAAATCGACTGATGGACATAGAGACCTCGAAATGACATGAAACCATTTTCTACGTGTTCGTCTAGTTCTCCTGATTATAAAAATGCTATCAAATATCAATTTGATTTAATATATTAAGAGCAGTGATTTTTTAAACATAGAGTAATTTTTTGAATATATTCGTATTTAAAAAAATCACCGCCCTCGATATAGTGGGTCAAATTGATATTTGATAGCATTTTTACAATCAGAAGAACTAAACAAATATATAAAAATTGATTTCATATCATTCCGAGTTCTCTAAGTCCATTAGTCGATTTTGATCGAAATCGGCTGATGAATTTTTCAAATAGAATGAAATCGATTCAACTGATTTATTTTTCCAGTTGAATTGGTTTGAAGATGAGGGTAAAATGGAAAGTAGGTACGTGATTTGATAATTTTAAAACTATGATACATGATTTGAATATTTTAAAAACTTATCTATTATATTTTAAAATTTTAAACCCTAAATTTGAATACTACTATGGTAAATACTTTTTACCAACTTTGTTAGAGTCCTAAATTACCAAATTGATTAAAATTATTTAAATTTTATTAAAACGAGTTTAAATTAGTCAAAATAACTTTAAAACAATGGTAAAAAGTACTGAGTATTAGCTACAATACTATAATAATATTATATTATCAATACACATGGTAACAGTTATAGAATATTATTATATATTACATTTTTTTATAATTTAGATATCTAATTTTTATGATTTGATTAATTTTTTAAGTAATAGGTTCAATCCTATAAAAATTTTCGATAGACATTAGGATAAATTAAAAAGCACAAATAAATCATGACCATCCATTTTCATAATTTTTTCAAATACTCACGTATAATGTGCCTGAATGAAATTTAAACTATGATTGTTCAGGAGTCTAGCCCATCTCTTATAATCACATTATATTTAAACTGTTATACAGCGTAGCAGTTAATCGTAGCTGCAAGTATTCTTGGAAAATAAGGCGTTCTTTCGTTCTTTTGATTTTTTTGGAACGTTCATGCATCTGAGACGCACTTTTTAATTTTTTACTCTTAATTCTTCTATAATTTCTCCTAATCCTAACGGTGGCAGTTCTTCCTGAGCTCCCGAAACGCACGTGTCATCCTCTATATGAATGCTCCTCCATTCCAATTGATTCCACAGCCATGAATGATGAATCCAAACGGTTGCATTCTGTTCTTCTGCTGCGTCGTCTCGATTCCTCTGCTCTTCCTTCTTCTACGGCGGAGTCAGCGCGGCGAAGGAAGAGATCGCCAATCCAAAGCCAAGCTCCCGCCGGGGCCGCGGCCGCTGCCCATCATCGGGAACCTTCACCAACTGAGCACCAACGCCCCCCACCTCTCCCTCTCCGCACTAGCCGCCCAGCACGGACCGCTTATGTACCTCCGCCTTGGCTCCGTCCCCACGCTGGTCGTCTCCTGCGGCGCCGCCGCTCGCGACGTCTTCAAGCACCACGATCTCGCCTTCTCCGGCCGCCCGGCTCTGTTCGCCGCCACCAAGCTAAGCTACGGGCTCCTCGACGTCGCCTTCGCCCCGCACGGCGAGTACTGGCGCCAGGCGCGCAAGGTCTACATGGTGGAGCTGCTGAGCGCAGCGCGCGTGCAGTCCTTCCGGGCCGTCCGGGAAGAGGAGGTGGCCTGCGCCGTCGCCTCCATACGCAACCATCCATCGTCGTCGCCGGTCAACCTCAGCAGGATGATGCTCGCGCTGGCGAACAGCATCGTGTGCCGCACCGCGTTCGGCGGCGATGGCAGAGGGAGCAACGACATCGACCGGATTCTCGCGGAGGCAGGGGAGCTGATGGGAGGGTTCTCCGCCGGCGACTTCTTCCCTCGGCTGCGGTGGCTCCACAAGCTCGACGGCCTGCAGGCGAGGCTGGAGAAGGTATTCAATCAGCTGAACGACCTCCACAACAAAGTGATCGCACAGCACCTCTCCCGGGAGGATCACGACGAGGTCGACATGGTCGATCTATTGCTCCGACTACACCGGAATCCGAAGGACAAAAACATCATCAAGAGCATGGATCATGTCAAGGCTCTTCTAACGGTAATCCATTCACATCTTCGCAGATCTTCCCATTAATTTTTGATCGGCGAATGGATTCCAGGACATCTTTTTGGCGGGAACAAATACCTCCTCTGCCACGATCATTTGGGCAATGGCGGAGCTGATGAGGAACCCTAAAGTCATGGAGCGAACGCAGAAGGAGCTCCGGCAGGCCGTGGGCTACAAGGGCAAGGTCGAAGAGTCCGACCTCGGAAACCTCGACTACCTGAAATTGGTCATCAAGGAGACCCTCAGATTGCACCCGCCGGCCCCTCTCGGGATTTCCCGCGAAACCACCGAGCGGTGCACCGTCGGAAGCTACGAGGTCCCGGCGGGAACGAGAGTGTTCGTCAACTCCAGGGCCATCGGCAGAGACCCCGACGGCTGGAGCGACCCCGAGGAATTCTGGCCAGAGAGATTCTTGGGCGGCGAGGTCGACTTCAGGGGGAACCACGACTTTTGTTTTCTCCCCTTCGGAGCCGGCCGCCGGATCTGCCCGGGGATCAATTTCGGGGTGGCGGTGGTGGAGCTGGCGCTGGCGAATCTCTTGTATAGTTTTGACTGGGAGCTGCCGTCGGAGGTGCATGAATTGGACATGGAGGAGACATTAGGAATCACCATGCACAAGAAGACCCCTCTTCATCTACTTGCTAAACTACCTGTTTAATGATTGCATTACTTCACTATCATCTTGCTAGTTTAATTTTAACTATGAATGGTTGATTATGTGACTCGTACGTACTTTATCAATTTGATGATGATTATTAAGGTGGTAAATGAATCAAAGTCATAAGCAATTTTGGTTTGGTGCCTGGCCTCCCTAGGGTCATTACACTAGGACAAATAACTCTCTTGATTTATCCAATGTGGGATCATCTTGAAGGAGCCGTATGACTTCATATTTTGCCCCAATAAATAAATTTAGTTTGTACCAAGATTATGGTGCAATAGTAGATGCTGTGACCAACTCCCGAGTAACGAAGATTCAAATCTTACTCATGACCTTACATTCAAGGAATTTGAAAATTTTAGTATGGCGGATTTAATTTATCCTAATAGGGTGTGAAAATTTTTTGTGAGATTGATCACGTTCATAATTAATCATTGTAATAACGGTATACGTGGATATTGAAAAAAAAAGGCAAATTTGGTTTCATGCATGTTTTGTCAAATTAAAGTCTTATCATTGATGCAAAGAATCCACTCGAAATGACAAGTTTGACAAAATATGCATGAAACTGAAACTACATGGCGATGGCTGATGAAGTGTTCGAAAATGACAAAGTTTAATTAATCCTTCTATACATTGAACCATAAAGATAAACACAATCTCTATCTCAAGATTTCTTCATACTACCAACTGTCTCTCTTGAAAAAACTTGGAAAATTTGCCTTTACGATGTGAATGCTTCTTGTTTCGTAACTCAAACTTAAGTTCGACATTTCTCGGTGTTTCCAGATTGAGGCTGATACCTTGATAAAGATGGTCACCAAATGTGGGTCAAAATAGTAAAGATCAACTGACACGGAAGTTAAAGTTAAATGGTCAAATTTGCCGGGCCAAGTGGACTATGAAGCCGAGAACTATGGGTGGCCGCAGGGGCGTAGCCAGCAATATTTTTCCTGGTGAGCACTGGGCAAAATGTTTTTACATATTAATTTGAACTTCACATAATAAAAATAAAAGAAACTAAATAAACATACCGAATTCTTATTTAAGCTGTATTTTGCGATTTTTCAATACATCAAACTTGTTTATGATAAATTCTGTATCAATACCTGGAGCAATATCCCTCTCTATATAAACAACCATGGTATTGGCCATAAGGTCATTTTCCATTTTATTACGAAGTGGCGTCTTAATGAGTTTCATCCCTGAAAAGGCTCGTTCTGTAGTTGCTGTAGAAACTGGTGTATGGTTAAGTTTAGTCCTTCATTACCTATGGGAAGGTCATAGGGGGAGAATGAAAGGACTCATGAAAGGGAATAAGTTAGGCTTTCATTACCTAGAGGGAGTTTGCCCTCTTAGGGGGAGAATGAAGAGCTTAATTTATGCTTTCATTACCTAGTGGCATGAAGAAGGAGGCTATGGGATTAGCCTAACTTACATATGGGATTGTAAGTGTTATTGTGGTATTGTCAAACATCAAAAAGGGGGAGATTGTTGGTGCAATATCCCTCAGGTCAAGGTTGACCTGGGTAACCAAGCTGAGTCTTGGTTTGGGTTTAGATGTTTGACAATAAGATATTGATTGAAGAAGAGTCAAGTAGGTCAAGGTTGACTGGATACTTGACTGGGAAGTCCTAACTGGGATGTTAGGCGGATGGAAGTCTGTGAGTGAAGCCAGGCGGAGGAAGTCCTAGTGAGTGAAGCTAGGCGGATGGAAATCCGGTGAGTGAAGCCGGTGAAAGTCCTAGTGGTGAAGCTAGGCGGTGAAAACCCTAGTGAGTGAAGCTAGGTGAAAGTCCTAGTGGTGAAGCTAGGCGGATGGAAAACCCTAGTGAGTGAAGCTAGGTGAAAGCCCCGGTGAGTGAAGCCGGGCAGGAAAATCCAGATGGATCAAGGATGATCGGACATCCGGTCTTTGGGAAGTCCAAGTAGGTCGAAGGATTGATGGATACTTGGCATGAAAGAAAAGTCCAAGTAGGTCAAGGGATTGACCGGATACTTGGCACAGAGAAAAGTCCAAGTGGGTCAAAGGGATTGACCGGACACTTGGTAAGGGAGTCCTAGCAGGTCAAGGGAGTGACTAGATGCTAGGCATGACATACCAACAGGTCAAGGTTGACCGGATGTTGGTTTGGGAGGTTTAGGACTTGGTTTTGGACAAAAACCAAGTGCTGGATCGATCGGTGGATTGATCCAGGCTCTGGATCGATCGGTGGATCGATCCAGGCTCTGGATCGATCAATGGATCGATCCAGATTCCCAGCGATCGAGTCTGGATCGATCGTGGATCGCTCCTTCGCGCGATCCGTGGATCGATCCAGGCGCGTTTCCAGAGCACAGAGGCGCTCTGGATCGATCCGTGGATCGATCCAAAGCCTCCCCGATCGATTGGGAACATTCGAATCGATCGGGATCCGACCGTTGGCGTCGTTTATAGCTGCAGGCGTTCGATGACTGCGGTATCTCTTCACCGATTCACTCCAGAGCTCTCGCCAACTCCTCCACAGCGCTCACAAAGCTCAGATCGCCAGTTCTTGAAGGATCTTGGAAGCTCTCCAAGTCAAGAGGCGGATCAAAGCCAAGAAGAGAAGCTAGGGTTAGGGTTTTGTACTCATTGTAAGCTTGTATTTCTTGTATCCTTTCCCTCTCTTCTTGTATTGAGTCTTGTAGGGCTTCTCCGCCCTTGGTAGTTACCATAAAGGAGAGTTTTATTTAGTGGAGGGTGTGTGTGTTGGTGTGGATCCTTGGATTAGTCACCTCTTGTGAGGTGGATACCAAGTAAAACCAACCGTGTTAGCGTTGTTGTATTTGTTTCTATATTTTCCGCTGCACATCTTTGAAGGAACAAGCAACGCCGAGCACCGAGCGAACGCGATGAGCTATTCATCCCCCCCCCCCCTCTAGCTACTTTTGGTCCTAACAAGTGGTATCAGAGCTTGGTTGCTCTTCACCGGAATCATCGCCGGAAGGGTCAAGTATAACAAGAAAAGCTAGAGGGTGAAGAAGTTGGAGCAAATTCTTCAAGCTCAAGACTTTATCAAGCTCAACTTCAAGATGCAATTCCAAGATGGGCTTGGATTTGACACAAGGGTGGCTCCACCATACACTTCTACGAGTTTCGATTCTTGGAAATCAAGAATCGAAAATTTTCTTATGATGGAGATAGAGCAATGGTTTGCTCTAATGGAAGGCTTCAAGGCTCCAAAAAATTCAAAGGGCAAAGTTCTAAAGAAAAGCAAATGGAGCCCGGAACAAGTCCAAAGGTGCGAGACAAATGACAAAGTGACCAAGCTTTTGGTCAATGTATTGCCAAGCACCATTCTTTGCAAAATTGGAGAAGTTGAAGATGCAAAGGAACTTTGGAGCAAATTGGCTAAGCTTCATGAAGAGATCCCCTCCACTGTACAAGATCATGAAGAATCCAGAGAGGGTGACTCTTTGGAGCAAGACCAAGAGGAGGACTCCGAGGTTGAGAGATACTCAACCTCCGAAGAAGAGGAAATCCAAGAAGCTTCATCCTCAAGGGAATGCAACGAAGGGAACAAGGAGGGAGCATACTCCTTGTTTCATATTCAAGATGATGAAGCCTCCACCTCTAGGATTGAGGGGGAGCAATCCTTGGTGACACCGGATCAAGAAGAAGAAGAAGCTTCTACATCCGGGTCAAGAGAAGAAGAGGAGGAAGAAGCTTCTACCTCCACAAGTCAAGAAAAATCAAATGGACGAGAATCAAGGTCCGATCAAGAGGAAGCTTCTACCTCCGGATCCAAAGAAAAAGATGCCACCCCTACAAGCAAAGGTATAAATATTTCAATTAATAATAAAAATCATATAATATGTTTTGAGTGTAGGGAACATGGGCACTATAAGAGCAAGTGTCCCAACTTGGCCAAGAAGAAGGGCCAAGTGGCACAAAAGGGCAAGGAGAAGCCCAAGGTGACCACCCCCTGGACAAAGAAGAGCAAGGAGCACATTGTGTGTTTCTTGTGTCAACTAAAAGGGCATTACCGAAGTCAATGCCCCAAGGGGAAGAAGATGGTCAAGGCTCAAGGAGGCACTAGTCAAGGGGGAGCCTCCAAGGTAAAAAGGAAGGTAACTTTCATTGAGCCTATTCCCTTGCAAAATGGTAAAAAGCATGCTAGGTCAAATTTTTATCATTTTAATGCGATTTACCATAAGAATAGGAAACATGAGGGCTTTAAGGAAAAGCATGTGGCCCTACATGCCAAAACTACTATCCCTAAGGCTAGAAATGTGGGTAAAAACCTAGGCAAGAACACTAAGGATAATAGATACAAGCCCAAGAATAAAAATGCTCATGGATCAAATGAAAAACCAAAAACTAAGGACTTAGTGATAGAAAATCAAGTCTTGAGATCAAGGCTTGATAAAATGGAAAAGACCCTAAAAAGGATGGAAAATATCCTATTAGGGCAAAATGAGCATAACCTAGGTTTAGGGGTACAAAAGCCATCCAATGGCCATAGAGGTTTGGGATACAAACCAAAGGCTAAGAAGGATGTGCCCTCTTACCATAGAGTTCCATATAGTTATGGAACAAACCCTAGGTCTAGTGGTCAAGCCAAAAATAATAGGGAAGTCATCCCTAAGAGTATTTTTGCAATAAATGTGACTAAGACTTCTAAGAAGTCTAAGAAAGTCACAAACAAGGTCACAAGAAAGGTTATCCCTAGAGTTGACCTAGAAAATGTGACCAAGGCTTCTAAGAAGCCCAACAAGGTCGCTAGGAAGGTATCTAGGGAAGTTATCCCTAATGAGTACCTAGAGCATCCAAGGAGCACCAATAGGTGTTGGGTTCCTAGGAGCATCTTCTCTACCCCATAGATGGGTTAGAGAGTGTCAACTCCGATTAGAAGGGTAGTTAACCCAACTTTGAGGAAATTGACATTCAAGGAGCATTTTCAAGGTTTTAGTTAACCTTTGAAAATGAAATGAAATTATTGATTACTCCTTGAAAGAGTAAAATGTGCCTAATGGTGGAAGAATTGATTTTAATCTTAAATGGCACATATTGGAAAATTCATAAGAACTATCAAGTTGGGTTTTTGGTATGTTCTTAGGCAATTTAAGGCAATCCGGGCCTTAAATTTAAAAGTGTTACTCTTGAGGAAAAATGGAATATGCCAACATTTGAGGAATATGCTTAATTTTAATTGGCATAAATTAATCAAGGGAATAAGAAATGCAAACTTAGGCTTTGGCATTTTCTTGAAGCACTTTAGGGCAATCTAGGTTTAAGTTGTAAGTTTAGCTAAGACTTTAAGGATACTTAGATAGTTAATCTAGGTATATTTTATTTATGCTAAACCTTGTCATGATTGTTTGCCCATCATATGCCATGACATCATGTCTATTTTTGCATTCATGTTTTATTATGAAAAATTTAAAAATACCATGTCATGACATTCATACATCATGTAGCAATAGGATATTTTCTTTTGAAAATTATTTTCTTTTGATGTATGCCATAACATAATCATGCATTAAGTTTAATTCCTTGTAATTAAGGACAAATGGCATCTAACGACACTTATTGACAAGTGACATCCTAGGTGGATGTCTAATATTTCTAAAATGCCTAGATAAATATGCATGATCCCTAGATTATGGTAAAACCAAAATCTACATCTCACAAAAACTATAAGGTGACTTGTATGTGTTTTAGTGCATATTATATACAAGTGAGATGTTAGGATGATGAACAAAACTCAAGATGTTGATTTAGTGCATTCTTTTGAGTTTTAGGTTCATCAAAACACATAGTTATGTGTTTTCCCATCATTGGGAAAGCTAATGTACAAGTCATGTGCATTAAGCCCAAGGAATGTGATGGGATATTGGTTTTGAAAATGGTTTTAAAATGTTTTTGGAAAACCTTGGTGAAGGCTATCTTTTGATAGTAATCACCATTGAATAGTTAGACACAAACTTGAAGAAAAACACTAAAGTTTTTACAAGTTTTCAAGTTTGTGTCAATCTTTGAAAATATAATGTATTTTCATATAAAACTATTTTTCCATGATAAATTATACCCTAAATAATGTCTACACGAAATTTCATGATTTTTGGATTTTTGTAGAATTTTCTAGGGTTTCGAATTGATGAAATGGAATTTCAGCAACTTCGAGCTACGATCGATCCATGGATCGATTGGAGTGCCTCAATCGATCCATGGATCGATTCAAACGGCAATTCCCGCGAGCAGAAGCTCGCTGGATCGATCAGCCGATCGATTCAGAGTCTGAATCGATCCGTGGATCGATTCAGAAAGGTTCAATCGATTGGAACCCAACTCAATCGATCCAATTCTGATTTTGATGGGAAGCCTGATTTCAGCATCTTTGAACCTCCTTTAGTCTAGGTAACCATTCCAAGCTCCTTAAATACATTTGTATACATACAAAGGGTGTTTTCATGTTGAAAACAAGGATGGATTGGTTAACGAAGACTAAGTAGAAGTTTAGGTTGAGGTTGTTTCAAATTTTGAATATTTGAACCTCAAAACTTCTAAATTTGGGTTTCCTAAAGGTTTAGGGATTCCAAGTCATTGTTGGTGCAATGACGAAGTTACCACCATGTCTTTAGGGGGAGACTCTTTAAAGACATGAAAATTATTTTCATGAACCTTGGAAGGTGGTTAACCTTCATTGTGAACTTGCTCAAAGTTGAGCATTTAAACTTGAAATGGGGAGAAATGGGGATGGATATCCTCATTATTTCAAGTGGACACTCAAGTGGTAGATAATGCTCAAGGTTGGGTATTTGTCTACATTGAGGAGAAGTTAAGGATAAATGAAGGGTATGGGACCTTCATTATCGTGTTGATCACAACGAGTGATGTTGTGAACAACGATGAGCAACTCTTCGGGGGAGAGTCTTCAACAAATGGATTTGTTGAAGTGTGCCCAGAATTGGAGCATAGGTTGATGTGTGTCCAACGATGGGTTGATGTGTGCCAATAGGGGGAGAATGTATGGTTAAGCTTAGTCCTTCATTACCTATGGGAAGGTCATAGGGGGAGAATGAAAGGACTCATGAAAGGGAATAAGTTAGGCTTTCATTACCTAGAGGGAGTTTGCCCTCTTAGGGGGAGAATGAAGAGCTTAATTTATGCTTTCATTACCTAGTGGCATGAAGAAGGAGGCTATGGGATTAGCCTAACTTACATATGGGATTGTAAGTGTTATTGTGGTATTATCAAACATCAAAAAGGGGGAGATTGTTGGTGCAATATCCCTCAGGTCAAGGTTGACCTGGGTAACCAAGCTGAGTCTTGGTTTGGGTTTAGATGTTTGACAATAAGATATTGATTGAAGAAGAGTCAAGTAGGTCAAGGTTGACTGGATACTTGACTGGGAAGTCCTAACTGGGATGTTAGGCAGATGGAAGTCCTGGTGAGTGAAGCCAGGCAGAAGGAAGTCCTAGTGAGTGAAGCTAGGCAGATGGAAATCCTGGTGAGTGAAGCCAGGTGAAAGTCCTAGTGAGTGAAGCTAGGCAGAGTGAAAACCCTAGTGAGTGAAGCTAGGTGAAAGTCCTAGTGAGTGAAGCTAGGCAGATGGAAAACCCTAGTGAGTGAAGCTAGGTGAAAGCCCTGGTGAGTGAAGCCAGGCAAGGGAAAATCCAGATGGATCAAGGATGATCGGACATCAGTCTTTGGGAAGTCCAAGTAGGTCAAAGGATTGTGGATACTTGGCATGAAAGAAAAGTCCAAGTAGGTCAAAGGATTGACCGGATGCTTGCACAGAGAAAAGTCCAAGTGGGTCAAAGGGATTGACCGGACACTTGGTAAGGGAGTCCTAGCGGTCAAGGGTGACTAGATGCTAGGCATGACATACCAACAGTCAAGGTTGACCGGATGTTGGTTTGGGAGGTTTAGGACTTGGTTTTGGACAAAACCAAGTCTTTGGATCGATCGATGGATCGATCCGGCTCTGATCGATCGGTGGATCGATCCGACTGTCTGATGGAGAGCCTCGGATCGATCCGTGGATCGATCAGAGGTCCCAATCGATCGATGGATCGATTGGGGGCCCTCGCGATAAGCGTCGGATCGATCCGTGGATCGATCGGCAGCTAGTTAAGCGCCGGATCGATCCGTGGATCGATCCAAAGCCTCCCGATCGATTGGGAACATTCGAATCGATCGGGATCCGGCCGTTAGCGTCGTTTATAGCTGCAGGCGCGATGGCTGCGGTATCTCTTCACCGATTCACTCGAGCTCTCTCCCTCCACAGCGCTCACAAAGCTCAGATCGCCAGTTCTTGAAGGATCTTGGAAGCTCTCCAAGTCAAGAGGCGGATCAAAGCCAAGAAGAGAAGCTAGGGTTAGGGTTTTGTACTCATTGTAAGCTTGTATTTCTTGTATCCTTTCCCTCTCTTCTTGTATTGAGTCTTGTAGGGCTTCTCCGCCCTTGGTAGTTACCATAAAGGAGAGTTTTATTTAGTGGAGGGTGTGTGTGTTGGTGTGGATCCTTGGATTAGTCACCTCTTGTGAGGTGGATACCAAGTAAAACCAACCGTGTTAGCGTTGTTGTATTTGTTTCTATATTTTCCGCTGCACATCTTTGAAGGAACAAGCAACGCCGAGCACCGAGCGAACGCGACGAGCTATTCATCCCCCCCCTCTAGCTACTTTTGGTCCTAACAACTGGAAGAGTCAAAACTAATCGAACCAACCTATCAATCAAAGGATAGATAACTGACTTTGTCGTTCTGGCCAATGTTTGGCACAAATGATGCAAAGAATTAAGATTCTGAAACTGCGCATGACGCGGTATATCAAATTTATAATGATCTAATTCTCTCTCCAAATCTCCTCTTTCTTCTAGATTGAAATCATAGTAGTAAAATTTATCAACAAGAGAACAAATGTCAGACAGAGAAAATGATTTGAATCCATCAACGAGACTCAAAGCATTACTGAGAGTAAGAAGTTCTATTGTGCCCTCTGGAAATCTTTCATTCAATTCCATCAACTGAAAATCTATTACTGCATTAAATATTTCAAAATGATAGTGATCATGGATTGTTATATTGTTTTTCTGCTGGCAAGAACGTTTTGTACCTCGTGTGTAGCAATCATCAAAGTCTGGCACCTCAACATCATTGCTTTCACAAAACTTCAACACACTCCAAAGAAATCCTTCCCATCTATCATCTCGGATCTGTTGAAGATTTAGTCTAGTAGTATAAACCAAATTTATAGCATTCAAAATATCTATGTCATTCTTCTGTAATGTCTGACACAACTTATCTGATATTCCCAAAACTTCATGCATTAGAAATAATACAAATACAAAGTCAAATGATTTTATATCCAAGTACAAACCTTTAGCCTCTCCTCGAATGTTACTATTGGGACCTTTGTCGACAAGATCTTGAAAAAGTGTACTCACTGAACCAAACAAACTAATGAATCTCCTAACAGAGTTGAAATGTGAACTCCAACGAGTAGCTCCAGCTCGTACCAAAGAACAATCTTGATTAGATCCAATACCAATGTCAATTTCTCCCAATTTTATCAAATCATTAATTTCAGCTTTTTGGATAGATTTCAATTGAAACTGACGTTTAGCAGATGAACCAACAAAATTAATAGCCGAAGTTAATGTTGAAAAGAAATGCCAAACATCATGCACTTCTTTAGAAACTGCAACTAAAGCAAGTTGTAGTCTATGAGCAAAACAATGAATATAATAAGCATGTGGAGAATCTTTAAGAAATAAAGTCTGGAGTCCATTCCATTCCCCACGCATATTACTTGCGCCATCATAGCCTTGCCCCCTTAGATTTTCAGTTAACAGATTGTATTGGTTGAATACATTGCATATCTCTTTTTTCAAAGTTAATGCACTTGTATTTTCAACGTGAACAACTTCAAAAAATCGTTCTCTAATGAACCCATCCCGATCAACATATCTTAAAATGATAGCCATTTGTTCTTTACTTGACTCATCAATTGCTTCATCAACGAGGATACAAAACTTGGCTTCTCCAATTTCTGCACGAATTTTATCCCTCACAATATCAGCAATAATTTTCAAAATCTCTCTTTGAATTTCTGGTGATGTGTACTTTGCATTTTTAGATGCTTTTTCCAAAGTACTACCAATTTCTGGATTCATTCTTCCCAACAAAGCTACCAATTCCAAATAATTTCCACGGTTTTTAGAGGCAATTGATTCATCATGACCCTAAAAGCACAACCTTGCATAGCAAGAAACTTCACACTTTCTATGGACACCTTTAAGAGCAACCGATTTTGCTCAATTTGCTTAGAAGATTGTTTTTCTAATCTTCTATCAATATGCTGATCAAGATTTTTCAAATCTCCCCATTTTCGCATGGCAAAGCTATGTCTTGAATTCCCATCTCCTTCATGTCTCTTGAATGGACAATTTTTACAATTAACTCTTTTCCAATTTTTAAATCCCGTGACAGTGAATGTGTCAAATTGTGCTGAGTTAGTGTCAAAAACATAGCAAGGGAAACAAAATGCACTTTGTTTCTCAATAGAAAATTCAAGCCAAGGATATTTTTGAAACCAAGAAGATTGGAATATACGCTTTTGACCTTCACATTCAATAAAAGGATAATAATATATAGGTTGAATTGACCCTTTATCAATATATGTTCTTCTTACCTCATCTTGAAGTTCAATGGGATGTTGTAAAATTGGGATGCGAATTCCAGGATCAGAAACATATTGCAAATTGTTACTCGAATTCGAAAGCGGTTCATTAAGAGTCTCATTTTCAAGTCTTGGTCTTTTAGTAGATGCTGGTTCTGAAATACAAGGAAATATGTTATTTGGCCCATTTAAATCACTTGTTGATTCATCATTCTTCTTTCTGAAGAAATCAAAGTTTTTTTGATTCTTCATTGTAATATTTCACATGTAATCAAAATAAATTTTGTAAGTCTAAATTATTTAAGCTAATTCAATTCAAATTGCAAATTCTTTACTTTTTTTAACCTATAATATAAGTTCAATTAAAAAGAATCAGCACAATTATAAATATAAAATAACAAGTAAAATCATTTTTCAAAAATAATTTTTTAAAAAATACACTTCGAACAACACAATTATAAATATAAAATAACAAGTAAAATCATTTTTCAAAAATAATTTTTTAAAAAATACACTTCGAACATGTGGGAAGCTAACAAATGAAACAAATTTATCTACATTTTCAAATATGAAGATAAAAATTTCAACCGTACACAACATTTTCAAATTTCAACCCTAAAAATTTTCACAAATTTATCTTCTTTGAACAAATATAAACTAGATATCAATGTTTACATTTTCAATCCTAAATTTTAGAAATTTTAAAATCCCCAATGTTCAATTTCAACCCTAGAAAACAAAAATCTTAATATATTTACATAATATTAAAAAAACGTAATCTATATACTATGTAATTGATTATACTATTATATATAAATAAAATCGAAATACAAACCTAAGAGAATTTTCTTCAAACTTTTCCAAGCCGCCACTTTTTTGTAAGCCGCCACTGTTTTTGCAAGCCGCCACTTTCTTTGTGAATAATTTAGGGTTTAGTGACTTTAGTAGGTGACTTTAATGCTTTATCTAATAATGATTTAATAATCAGCTATTAATAACCTAGGCCTTGAATTGAGCTTTAAAAATGAATGAATTTGATTTAATAATTACAACTGGGCTTTAAATATATATACCTAGGCTTAAAATTTTTAAATTTCTGCTGGGCTTGTGCCCAGCTTTGCCCATATAATTCTCCGCCCCTGGGTGGCCGAGCAGTCCTCTAGAGATGATCGAACGTAAATGGCCGATTGGACCAACTGAACAGTTACCCTCCACAACTTACAGTAGTCCATAGCTAAAAACCAAGTTACCCAATCCGCCACCTGGCCAATTGGGTCGATCAGACGCAATATGCCTCTCCGATAATAATAAGGCCGAGTGGAGAACAAGCTGATAGCTCCATTCAGTGCAGCCAAGCTGGTGATTGTTGGGATCTTAGATGGCTAGAGGGGGGGGTGAATAGCCCCTTTCTAAAAACTTAAACAAAACTTCTACACAGATAATTGTTAGCACAGCGGAATTAGACAACTAAAGGAAAGAAAAACACAGACACACTAACAATAGGATTTACGAGGTTCGGGGATAACTTGCCCCTACTCCTCGGCGTGTCCGTAAGGTGGACGACTCCTTGATCTTCGGTAGATCGCACCCCGGATAACTTCCGGCTACAAATCCTCCTTCTCGGTGGAGTAACCTCCCCACAACGTCTCAAGAAATATCTAAGTTAAAGCACAAGACTTACAGAAGCTCGGTGGCAAAGGAGAATGAAAAATGCTTACAACCACGCGAGGATCAGTAGCAGAGAACGCTGTCACCCGAGAGCTCAAGAACTTCGCACAGACTTTTCTTTCAAGCTTTCTTGTTGTTGTTCTATTCTCTCCTCTCATGTTTTATCGCTTCTCAAACCTGATCTCTCACACCGATCCGGTCAAAACTACGCAAATCAGCAGCCCAATCCCTCTTCCTCCTTACCGGTTCTCGAACTCACACCAATGATATCGCAGTCATCACTGGCGTCTTCGAGCTCGAACCAATCCCAGGAGTCAAGCGGATCGCAGCAGATCAGTAGCCGTTGATGCCTCAAATGCACCATACAGACCATTTGTCGCATTCCTCTTATGAACTTAATTTGAAATTAGGCTTGGAATGATACCTGTTAACCTGCAAACTCAAAAGCTAATAGCACAGAGGATTATATCACATAAATGAATGAGGTATATCAAAAGCAGTAAAGGAATCGCTGATACAGCGAACAAATCAGAGTGTGTGGATCGGTCACTAGACCGATCTCAGTGCCTTGGACCGATCAGGCAACAGCCTGATCGGTCTGAGGTCATTCTGATCGGTCGTAGGGACCGATCAGATTGAGTGTGGATCGGTCCACAGACCGATCCACCCCTTTCTTTCTTCTGCCGGCTCTTCTCCGATCGGTCTCACGACCGATCGATTCGATGTGCTCGAGTGTTTTCGATCGCACCGATCAGATTTCACTCGGTGCTCGAGTGTCATCCGATCGGTCATCGACCGATCCATGGAACTCGACCGGATCGGTCTGCCGACCGATCCACTGATTCATGTGTCACTGGATCGGTCTACCGACCTATCCAATGTGCCATGGAATGTCCACTTAGGTCCCTCTCTGACCTAATCCGGAGAACGAGCTACCGTGCCCTCTCCGACTCCCTCAGGTCCAGAGAACGAGCTACCGAGCCCTCTCTGACTTCGCATGCCAAGTTTCCTTCTTGGACTTTTCAACACCAGATGTCCGATCACCCTTGATCCATCTGGATTTTCCCTTGCCTGGCTTCACTCACCAGGACTTGCACCTAGCTTCACTCACTAGGGTTTTCACCTGACTTCACTCACCAGGATTTCCAATCTGCCTGGCTTCACTCACCAGGACTTTCCAACTGCCTAACATCTCAGTTAGGACTTTTTCAATCAGGTCAACCAAGTCAACCTAGATTAGTAATCAATCTGAGTTAAATATCTGATACAAACTTAAATCAGTGTTAACAGCAAAACAACATCCAGGTCAGATTGTATCAACAGTGATGTCCTTATCGAGCGGCTCCTAGTCGACCTATAGCAGGACCCACATATATTTCTCACTGTACTTTTTTGAAAGTTTGTGCTTCCGACAACAGAGAATGTCTAGTAAGCAAATAGTACTTCGGAAACTTCTAGCATATCACATCAGAGATTTGTATGCTCGCTTAAGGAAATGTGTTAGAGACTTTTTGACTTATCTTTTCTTAAGACACTTTAGAAAATGTGCATATGCTTTGAGATACGTGCACATGCGTTATAGTGGCACTATAAAAGGGGGTCTCCATCCACAGGTGAAAGTATGCGATACTTTGTTATTCTACACGCTCTAGGTCATTGTTCATTTATATTATTCTTCTCCACTGAGCCAAGAACTGACTTGAGCGTTGAAGGGCCAACGTCGGGAATCCCTTCCCGACCCGACACTAACGCTTATGTTTTTGCAAGACAACGAGGAGTCTTCGTCAAGTCAACTGCAAAGCCACATTCCCAACCTACCATCTTCTCAACTTTCGAACAGAATTATATTTATCGCCGTCTATGGGAACTGTACCTACATCTGAGACGTGAAGATGGAAGACGTTGGACGACTCATCACCGTGACGTTAACCCAAGAAGAGCTGGAGATACTAATAAATGCTCGAGCTACAAAGATGGTGTAGCAACAACAAGAGATGACAGCCAACTGTCGAGCATCGAATGACGTAGCTGTATCGGTGATAGGCTAGAGAGCTAACCATAGAACTCGAGCGGAAGACCCTGTCAGCCGCAAGCCAAACCACCAGCAAGCACCAAACACACCAATCCCGTACCACCGGGCATTATTCCACACACCCTCGGAAAAGCATGACCGATCTGAAAGGATGCAAGGTTCATCTTCCGAGAATGCACCTGTTCGAGACACATGGAAAGGCAAAGCACTATGACTCGACGACTCACCCTAGCAATTTAACAAACAGTTCTCCCAAGAGATCCTCGACAATCAGTTGCCACCTCACTATAGATCATTGATGATTTGGGAGTATATAGGTCAACTGATCTCGAGGACCATTTAATCAAATTCGACAATATAGCTAATACGATGCATTATCGTGGGGTCAGTAAGATGATGTGGTTAGGAGTCAAGATTACAGAATGGTCAGAAGTCAAGGTTATGTGGAGGTCAGAAGTCCAGCCTCCGTGTCTGGTCAGAAGTCCAGCCTCCGTGGCTGGTCAGAAGTCCAGCTTCCGTGGCTGGTCAGAAGTCAAGCTTACGTGGAGGTTAGAAGTCCAGCCTCCGTGGCTGGTCAGAAGTCAAGCTTACGTGGAGGTTAGAAGTCCAGCCTCCGTGGCTGGTCAGAAGTCAAGCTTGCGTGGCCAGGGTCAAAGTCTTAGCTGACAGGGCAGTCAAAGGATAGGATTGCAAGTTGGACAATAGTCAGCCTCGATAGCGATCAAGAACTGGGCCCACGGGCCAGACACAGCTAAGGATTGAGCCCACAGGCCAGGCAAAGGCTAGGAAAGGAAGGCCTCTGGCGCCAAACAGGCCTGGCGTACAGGTCGGGAAGTACGAGCTATGGATAATAATAAACAAAAGCAGGTCGGAATACAGACCTGACGTGTAGGTCGGAACGTACAGGCCATGGATAACAGCGGACAGAAGCAGGTCAGGATACAGACCTGACGTGCAGGTCGGAACGTACAAACCATGGATAACAGCAGAGGCAAGTCAGGATACAGACCTGACGTACAAGTCAGAACGTACAGGTCATGAATAATAGTGGACACAGGCAGGTCGGGATACAGACCTGGCATACTAGTCGGAACGTACATGCCATAGATAACAACGGACAGAAGCAGGTTGGGATACAGACCTGACGTGCAGGTCGGAACGTACAAGCCATGAATAACAGTAAACAGATGCGGGTCGGGATACAGACCTGGCGTGCAGGTCGAAATGTACAAGCCATGGATAACAGCAGACAGAAGCAGGTCGGGATATAAACCTGATGTGCAGGTCGGAACGTACAAGCCATGGATAACAGTAAACAAATACGAGTCGGGATACAGACCTGGCGTGCAGGTCGGAACGTACAAGCCATAGATAACAGTAAACAGATGCGGTTCAGGATACAGACCTGGCGTGCAGGTCGGAACGTACAAGACATAGACAACAGTAAACAGATGCGGGTCGGGATACAGATCGGAACGTACAAGCCATAGATAACAGTAAACAGATGTGGGTCGGGATACAGACCTGGCGTGCAGTTCGGAACGTACAAGCCACAGATAACAGTAAACAGATGTTGGTCGGGATACAGACCGGACGTGCAGGTCAGAACATGCAAGCCATGGATAGCAGCGGATCGAAGGAGGTCGGGATACAAACCTGACGTGCAGGTCGGAACGTACAAGCTATGGATAGCAGCGGATCGAAGCAGGTCGGGATACAGACCTGGCGTATAAGTCGGGGCATACGAACCATGAATAACAGCATATAGTAGCAGGTCGGAGTATAGACCACGGAATGCAGACCTAGCGTCCAGGCACTACAGGACAAACAAGCCAAGGAATCGTAACTGTCTGTCAAAGAATAATCAGTGTGTCAGGGAATATGCTAACAGTCGGGGCTCATTACTCCTTTGATTTTGTCGCCAGCATATGAGGAGGTGTCGCGTGTTATTCATCGCCAGACAAAGCTTGATAGCCGATATTCCCTGACACCCGTCAGAGCCCAGAAACATCCATTGCAGTATAAAAAGGGATGCTTTGTCCCTTATGCAGGTATGCTCACTCATCATTTCTCACTAGTCTTTACTTTTCGTCCTTTCTCTGTGTTTTCCGGGGAAAAAGTACTTGACTTGAGCATCGGAGGACCTGACCAGGGGACTTTTTCCCTGATTTCTGGTCTCTAACGACTCGTGGACTCGTCTGAGTGTGCGCAGAGCCGTAGTGTCATCATCCTGGTCATTTTTCATCGTCATCCGCCCGTGCGAGCCCTTCCGGAGGGTGCTAGGTAGATCGGACGCCGCAGCGACTTTCCGTCAACTTCTAGTACATCAAGACCTGCCTTCATCCGACTCAGCTTCCGGACGGGATCAAATTTGGTATCGTCTGTGGGAACATATCAACCTGTTCCGGAACGTGAAGATGGAGGAGTCTGGCTGTATCAACGTCACCATGACCGCAGGAGAATATGAACTCTTCAAGGAGGCCAAGAGGCGAGCAGCCTCCGAGAAGCAAGCGATTGTCTCGCGACCCCGCCAAGCTCCTATTGAAGCTTCCAAAGAACCCGTCCCTATTTCAGATCGGGGCTCTAAGAGAAAACAACCCGAGGGGTTTCCTCAGGTTCCTTATTGCGAGCTTGACATGGGGTATTATCAACCAGGACCCCATGACCTCAGCCTTATAAAAGAACAGCCTCAAGTCTCCATGGCTGAGAGTTCCTTGCCCCGAGACTTGAAGAAAGGGAAGACTCTCATCATACCAAAAGTATTCCCGGAAGATCCGGACGAGAGAGTATTTTTCTCGGCCAGGATTCTGGATGAGAAGTTACCTAAGGGCTACAGGGCTCCGTCGATCGGGGAATATGACGGGAGTAAAGACTCAGAGGATCATTTGCGCAAGTTCAAGAATGCAACCCTGTTGCATCAATATAGTGATGTTGTCAAGTGTCGAGTTTTCTTGAACACTTTAGCTGGCTCGGCACTAAAGTGGTTTGATGGACTACCTCAAGGATCCATCACATATTTCTTGGATTTCAAGACGACCTTCCTTCGCCGTTTTGCCAGCAGCAAAAAATATCAGAAGACGGATCATTGCCTTTTTGCTCTTATGCAAGGGCCAACCGAGCCTTTAAGAAGTTATATCAACCGTTTCAACCAAGTGGCCCAGGGCGTCCCCACTGCCACTTCAGAGATTCTTATAAGCGCTTTCGTCTATGGATTAGGAGAAGGAGAATTCTTTAGATATCTCATCAAAAATCCCGCTCGGAACTTTGATGAGATGGTGGAAAAGGTCGCTTGCCATATCAAAGTAGAAGAAGCACAGGCGGCTCGGAGGAAAGCCGAGAGACCGCCTCCATCTGCCAATAAGTCGGAAAGAAGGGTGCCTCAACCACCTCCTTAACCCCTGTCGCGCGCTCGGGAAGCCAAACCTACCTTCCATCCCGGGCCGGAGGTTAGACCAGCCCCCCGAGTCGCAACTGTGCATGTTCCCCGACCTGGACCGTGGAACAGTCGGTATTGCACTTATCATCGATCTCGTACTCATGATACTAATCATTGTTTCCAGTTCACTCGGGATTCCAAGCGGCCTACAGAGTTAGGCTTACCGTCGCCCGAGCTAGCCCCTCAAGTACTCAAGATGATAGAAGAGCAGCGAGCCGTGGTTGGACAGGCCGAGCAACCCCGCCCCGACCTAGCGGGACCAGTACTCATCAAATCAGTCGGGGGGGGGGGGGAGTCGGAGGTAGTTCGGGAGGCTGAGAATAGAGGCAACGCTGCTGTTCGAGAGATTGGCATGATCTCTGGAGGGTCAACTGATGGAGATTCGGGAAGAGCGCGCAAGTCTCATGTGCGTCGCTTGGAGGTCCACATTGTAGGATGCAGCCAGGAGCAGGCTTCTGGCCCTGTCATAAGTTTCGGGCCAGCATACCTGGAAGGGCTGGAGCTGCCTCATGATGATGCCCTTATCATCAAGGCCATTATCGCCAACAGCCGAGTGGCTCGGGTTTTTGTTGACATCGGGAGCTCGGTTAATATTTTGTTTAGAACTGCATTCGAGGAGATGCAGATCGATGCCACTAAACTCCAACCTGTGGTTACGTCTCTATATGGATTTACAAGCAATGAGGTGAAGTCAATTGGTCAGATTAAGCTGGCCATATCTCTGGGCACCGAGCCGTTGGTGCGCACTAAGAGGAGCACTTTTATAGTGGTGGATTCCCCCTCCTCTTATAACGTCATCTTGGGAAGGCCCGCCCTGCATGAATTTAGGACTGTTGTTTCTACCTTCCATCAAAAAATTAAATTCCCCGTGGGCGAGCAGGTCGGGGAAGTCAAGGGAGAGCAGAGGGTCTCTCGTTGGTGCTATATTGATATGGTACGGGTGGAGGCTAGGAAGAATCAAAGGATGCAAGATGGGGGCGTCCATGCTGTTCAAAGAGAGCCTTTACCTATAGCCGAAGAACTCATCCCCTGGGAGGAGGTGCAATTATACGCTGAACGCCCTGAAAGTTTAACTCGCTTGGCAAGCGACCTTCCTCCTCTCAAGGAAGAGTTAGTCCAATGCTTGATCCGTAACTGGGATGTCTTCGCCTGATTTACAGAGAAGTTACCTGGGGTCAAGCTTGAGGTAGCAGAGCACAAGTTACATCTACTGCCGGACTCCCGACCGATCAAGCAAAAAAAAAGAAACTTCTCAACAGACCAGAATAAAATAATCAGAGCCGAGGTGGATCAGCTCAGGAAGGCAGGGCACGTTTGAGAAGTGCAGTTCCTATCCTGACTCTCTAATGTGGTCTTAGTGAAAAAGCCCAACAATAAGTGGAGAGTATGCATAGACTTCCAAGACCTCAACCGAGCTAGTCCCAAGGATTGCTATCTTCTGGCCCGGATTGATCAGATGGTGGACTCAACTGCCGGTTATGAGAGGATCTGCATGCTGGATGCCTACCAGGGGTATCATCAGATTCTTTTAGCGGTGGAGGATCAGGAAAAGGTTAGCTTCATTACGGCTGATGGTACCTTCTGTTATACTGTTATGCCCTTCGGTCTCAGGAACGCAGGAGCCACGTACCAAAGGATGATGGACAAGATCTTCCAGGAGCAGATCGGGCACAACGTAGAGGTTTATGTGGACGATATACTCATTAAGTCCCCCTTAGCCGTGAACCTGATCAAGGATGTAGAAGAAACCTGCAAGACTCCCCGGCAATATGGGCTGAAGCTGAACCCCTTGAAATGTTTGTTTGGGGCTAAAGGAGGAAAATTCTTAGGCTACTTGGTGACCGAGCGGGGAATAGAAGCTAATTCAGAAAAAGTTCGGGCACTACGTGATATGCAGCCTCCCCAGAATTTGAAGGAAACCCAGAAGCTGGTCTACAGAATAACAACCCTGTCATTTCCAGAGCTACAGACTGGGCTGCTCCTTTCTTCAAAGTGCTTAGGAAAGCCTCCAAGTTCCAATGGGATGAAGATGTACCCAAGCTTTTGAGGAGCTGAAGATGTATTTGGAGGCTCTGCCATCTTTATTCAAGTCGGTTGTTGGAGAACCATTATGGGTTTACTTATCTGCCACCCCCAAGGCCGTAGGGGCTGTGCTTGTTAAAGAACATGATAATGTACAATGGTCAGTGTATTTCTTCAGTCATCTATTAAAAGGGGTCGAGTCTCGATATACGACCCTTGAGAAGTTGGTTTATGGATTGGTCCTTATGACTCGGCGGTTAAGACCTTACTTCTTAGCACATCCTATCATAGTTCTAACCAATAGCACCATGGGAAGAGCCCTGACTAATGTAGAAGTTGCAGGTCGGCTTATCAAATGAGCGACGGAGTTAGGGGAATATGACATACAATATCAGCCGCGCACAGCCATCAAAGCACAGGCTTTGGCAGATTTCTTAACAGAAATTCATCAGACCAACCCTGAAGAAACCTGGAAGGTCTATGTGGATGAGTCGACCACTCATCAAGGAAGTGGGGTCGGGGTTTTGTTGATATCTCCCCAAGGGGATATACTCCAATTGGCTATCCGATTGAATTTTCGAGC